>NW_027182444.1:13718476-14028349 GCF_040938575.1 Ambystoma mexicanum
CCTTCCTATAGCATGATATGTGAAATCTCAATGCTTCTACCAAAACTGAGACCCTTCCTTTAGCATGAGATGTGATATCCAACTCCTTCCCATTCCAATCCTGAGACCAGTCCTATAGCATGAGATGTGATATCTCAATGCTTCTAATACCAAACCTGAGATCCTTCCTATAACATGAGATGTGATATCCAACTCCTTCCCATTCCAATCCTGAGACCCTTCCTATAGCATGAGATGTGATATCTCAATGCTTCTAATACCAAACCTGAGATCCTTCCGATAGCATGAGATGTGATATCTCAATGCTTCTAATACCAAACCTGAGATCCTTCCTATAACATGAGATGTGATATCCAACTCCTTCCCATTCCAATCCTGATACCCTTCTGATAGCATGAGATGTGATATCTCAATGCCTCTAACACCAAACCTGAGATCCTACCTCTAACATGAAATGTGATATCCAACTCCTTCCCTTTCCAAACCTGAGAGCCTTCCTACAGCATGAGATGTGATATCCAAGTCCTTCCCATTCCAATCCTGAGACCCTTCCTATAACATGAGATGTCATATCCAACTCCTTCCCATTCCAACCTGAGACCCTTCCTATTGCATGAGATGGGATATCCAACTCCTTCCAAATCCAATCCTGATACCCTTCTGATAGCATGAGATGTGATATCCCAATGCTTCTACAAAACCTGAGACCCATACCATGGCATGAGATGTGATATCAAACTCCCGTCCCATACCATGAGACTTGATATCTCAATGCTTCTAATACCAAACCTGAGACCGGTCCAATAACATGAGATGTGATATCCAAATCCTTCCCCTTCCAAACCTTAGACCCTTCCTTTATCATGAGATGTGATATCCAAGTCCTTCCCATTCCATTCCTGAGACCCTTCCTATAGCATGAGATGTGATATCGCAATGCTTCTAATACCAAACCTGAGACCCTTCCTATAACATGAGATGTGATATCCAAGTCCTTCCCATTTCAATCCTGAGACCCTTCCTATAGCATGAGATGTGATATCTCAATGCTTCTAATACCAAACCTGAGACCCTTCCTATAACATGAATTCTGATATCCAAGTCCTTCCCATTCCAATCCTGAGACCCTTCCAATAGCAGAGATGTGATATCTCAATGCTTCTAATATCAAACCTGAGACCTGTCCTATAACATGAGATGGGATATCCAACTCCTTCCCGTTCCAAACCTGATACCCTTCCTCTAGCATGAGATGTGATATCCAATTCCTTCCCGTCCCAATCCTGAGACACCTCCGATAGCAGAGATGTGATATCTCAATGCTTATACCAAACCTGAGACTCTTCCTATAACATGAGATGTGATATCTAACTCCTTCCCGTTCCAAACCTGAGACCCTTCCTATAGCATGAGATGTGATATCCAACTCCTTCCCATTCCAATCCTGAGACCCTTCCTATAGCATGAGATGTGATATCTCAATGCTTATACCAAATCTGAGACCCTTCCTATAGCATGAGATGTGATATCCAACTCCTTCCCATTCCAATCCTGAGACCCTTCCTATAGCATGAGATGTGATATCTCAATGCTTCTAATACCAAACCTGAGATCCTTCCTATAACAAGAGATGTGATATCCAACTCCTTCCCATTCCAATCCTAAGACCCTTATGATAGCATGAGATGTGATATCTCAATGCCTCTAATACCAAACCTGAGATACTTCCGATAGCATGAGATATGATATCTGAATGCTTCTAATACCAAACCTGAGATCCTTCCTATAACATGAGATGTGATTTCCAAATCCTTCCCCTTCCAAACCTGAGACCCTCCCTTTAGCATGAGATGTGATATACAACTCCTTCCCATTCCAATCCTGAGACCCTTCTGATAGCATGAGATGTGATATCTCAATGCCTCTAATACCAAACCTGAGATCCTACCGCTAACATGAAATGTGATATCCATCTCCTTCCCTTTCCAAACCTGAGACCCTGCCTATAGCATGAGATGTGATATCCAAGTCCTTCCCATTCCAATCCTGAGACCCTTCATATAGCATGTGATGTGATATCTCAATGCTTATACCAAACCTGAGACCCTTCCTATTGCATGATATGTCATATACAACTCCTTCCCATTCCAATCCTGAGACCCTTCCTATAGCATGAGATGTGATATCTCAATGCTTATACCAAACCTGAGACCCTTCCTATAGCATGAGATGTGATATCCAACTTCTTCCCATTCCAATCCTAAGACCCTTCCTATAACATGAGATGTGATGTCTCAATGCTTCTAATACCAAACCTGAGATCTTTCCTATAACATGAGATGTGATATCCAACTCCTTCCCATTCCAATCCTGAGACCCTTCCTATAGCATGAGATGTGATATCTCAATGCTTATACCAAACCTGAGACCCTTCCTATAGCTTGAGATGTGATATCCAACTCCTTCCCATTCCAATCCTGAGACCCTTCCTATAGCATGAGATGTGATATCTCAAGGCCTCTAATACCAAACCTGAGATCCTTCCTCTAACATGAAATGTGATATCCAACTCCTTCCCCTTCAAAACCTGAGAGCCTTCCTATAGCATGAGATATGATATCCAAGTCCTTCCCATTCCAATCCTGAGACCCTTCCTATAACATTAAATGTGATATCCAACTCCTTCCCATTCCAGCCTGAGACCCTTCCTATAGCATGAGATGGGATATCCAACTCCTTCCAAATCCAATCTGATACCCATCCAATAGCATGAGATGTGATATCCCAATGCTTCTACCAAACCTGAGACCCATACTATGGCATAAGATGTGACATCAAACTCCTTCCCATTCCAATCCTGAGACCCTTCCTATAGCTTGAGATGTGATATCCAACTCCTTCCCATTCCAATTCTGAGACCCTTCCTATACCATGAGACTTGATATCTCAATGCTTCTAATACCAAACCTGAGACCCGTCCTATAACATGAGATGTGATATCCAAATCCTTCCCCTTCCAATCCTGATACCTTTCTGATAGCATGAGATGTGATATCTCAATGCCTCTAATACCAAACCTGAGATCCTACCTCTAACATGAAATGTGATATCCAACTCCTTCCCTTTCCAAACCTGAGAGCCTTCCTACAACATGAGATGTGATATCCAAGTCCTTCCCATTTCAATCCTGAGACCCTTCCTATAGCATGAGATGTGATATCTCAATGCTTCTAATACCAAACCTGAGACCCTTCCTATAACATGAATTCTGATATCCAAGTCCTTCCCATTCCAATCCTGAGACCCTTCCAATAGCAGAGATGTGATATCTCAATGCTTCTAATATCAAACCTGAGACCTGTCCTATAACATGAGATGGGATATCCAACTCCTTCCCGTTCCAAACCTGATACCATTCCTCTAGCATGAGATGTGATATCCAATTCCTTCCCGTCCCAATCCTGAGACACCTCCGATAGCAGAGATGTGATATCTCAATGCTTATACCAAACCTGAGACTCTTCCTATAACATGAGATGTGATATCTAACTCCTTCCCGTTCCAAACCTGAGACCCTTCCTATAACATGAGATGTGATATCCAACTCCTTCCCATTCCAATCCTGAGACCCTTCCTATAGCATGAGATGTGATATCTCAATGCTTATACCAAATCTGAGACCCTTCCTATAGCATGAGATGTGATATCCAACTCCTTCCCATTCCAATCCTGAGACCCTTCCTATAGCATGAGATGTGATATCTCAATGCTTCTAATACCAAACCTGAGATCCTTCCTATAACAAGAGATGTGATATCCAAATCCTTCCCATTCCAATCCTGAGACCCTTATGATAGCATGAGATGTGATATCTCAATGCCTCTAATACCAAACCTGAGATACTTCCGATAGCATGAGATATGATATCTGAATGCTTCTAATACCAAACCTGAGATCCTTCCTATAACATGAGATGTGATTTCCAAATCCTTCCCCTTCCAAACCTGAGACCCTCCCTTTAGCATGAGATGTGATATACAACTCCTTCCCATTCCAATCCTGAGACCCTTCTGATAGCATGAGATGTGATATCTCAATGCCTCTAATACCAAACCTGAGATCCTACCTCTAACATGAAATGTGATATCCATCTCCTTCCCTTTCCAAACCTGAGACCCTGCCTATAGCATGAGATGTGATATCCAAGTCCTTCCCATTCCAATCCTGAGACCCTTCATATAGCATGTGATGTGATATCTCAATGCTTATACCAAACCTGAGACCCTTCCTATTGCATGATATGTCATATACAACTCCTTCCCATTCCAATCCTGAGACCCTTCCTATAGCATGAGATGTGATATCTCAATGCTTATACCAAACCTGAGACCCTTCCTATAGCATGAGATGTGATATCCAACTTCTTCCCATTCCAATCCTAAGACCCTTCCTATAACATGAGATGTGATGTCTCAATGCTTCTAATACCAACCCTGAGATCTTTCCTATAACATGAGATGTGATATCCAACTCCTTCCCATTCCAATCCTGAGACCCTTCCTATAGCATGAGATGTGATATCTCAATGCTTATACCAAACCTGAGACCCTTCCTATAGCTTGAGATGTGATATCCAACTCCTTCCCATTCCAATCCTGAGACCCTTCCTATAGCATGAGATGTGATATCTCAAGGCCTCTAATACCAAACCTGAGATCCTTCCTCTAACATGAAATGTGATATCCAACTCCTTCCCCTTCCAAACCTGAGAGCCTTCCTATAGCATGAGATATGATATCCAAGTCCTTCCCATTCCAATCCTGAGACCCTTCCTATAACATTAAATGTGATATCCAACTCCTTCCCATTCCAGCCTGAGACCCTTCCTATAGCATGAGATGGGATATCCAACTCCTTCCAAATCCAATCTGATACCCATCCAATAGCATGAGATGTGATATCCCAATGCTTCTACCAAACCTGAGACCCATACAATGTCATAAGATGTGACATCAAACTCCTTCCCATTCCAATCCTGAGACCCTTCCTATAGCTTGAGATGTGATATCCAACTCCTTCCCATTCCAATTCTGAGACCCTTCCTATACCATGAGACTTGATATCTCAATGCTTCTAATACCAAACCTGAGACCCGTCCTATAACATGAGATGTGATATCCAAATCCTTCCCCTTCCAAACATTAGACCCTTCCTTTATCATGAGATGTGATATCCAACTCCTTCCCATTCCAATCCTGAGACCCTTCCTATAGCATGAGATGTGATATCTCAATGCTTCTAATACCAAACCTGAGATCCTTCCGATAGCATGAGATGTGATATCTCAATGCTTCTAATACCAAACCTGAGATCCTTCCTATAACATGAGATGTGACATCCAAATCCTTCCCCTTCCGAACCTGAGACCCTCCCTTTAGCATGAGATGTGATATCCAACTCCTTCCCATTCCAATCCTGATACCCTTCTGATAGCATGAGATGTGATATCTCAATGCCTCTAATACCAAACCTGAGATCCTACCTCTAACATGAAATGTGATATCCAACTCCTTCCCTTTCCAAACCTGAGAGCCTTCCTACAACATGAGATGTGATATCCAAGTCCTTCCCATTCCAATCCTGAGACCCTTCCTATAACATGAGATGTCATATCCAACTCCTTCCCATTCCAACCTGAGACCCTTCCTATAGCATGAGATGGGATATCCGGGAGGGTCTCAGGTTTGGAAGGGGAAGGATTTGGATATCACATCTCATGTTATAGGAAGGATCTCAGGTTTGGTATTAGAAGCATTGAGATATCACATCTCATGCTATCGGAAGGATCTCAGGTTTGGTATTAGAAGCATTGAGATATCACATCTCATGCTATCAGAAGGGTCTCAGGATTGGAATGGGAAGGATTTGGATATCACATCTCATGCTAAAGGGAGGGACTCAGGTTTGGAAGGGGAAGGATTTGGATATCACATCTCATGTTATCGGAAGGATCTCACGTTTGGTATTAGAAGTATTGAGATATCATATCTCATGCTATAGGAAGGGTCTCAGGATTGGAATGGGAAAGAGTTGGATATCACATCTCATGCTATAGGGAGTGTCTCAGGATTGGAATGGGAAGGACTTAGATATCACATATCATGCTATAGGGAGGGTCTCAGTTTTGATATTAGAAGCATTGAGATATCACATCTCATGCTATCGGAAGTGTCTCAGGATTGGAATGGGAAGGAGCTGGATATCACATCTCATGCTAAAGGAAGGGTCTCAGGTTTGGAACGGGAAGGATTTGGATATCACATCTCATGTTATAGGAAGGGTCTCAGGTTTGGTATAAGCATTGAGATATCACATCTCTGCTATCGGAAGTGTCTCAGGATTGGAATGGGAAGGAGTTGGATATCCCATCTCATGTTATAGGACGGGTCTCAGGTTTGTTCTTAGAATCATTGAGATATCATATTGCATGCTGTAGGAAGGGTCTAAGGATTGGAATGGGAAGGACTTGGATATCACATCTCATGCTATAGGTAGGCTCTCAGGTTTGGAAAGGGAAGGAGTTGGATATCACATTTAATGTTAGAGGAAGGATCTCAGGTTTGGTATTAGAGCCATTGGATATCACATCTCATGCTATAGGAAGGGTCTCAGGATTGGAATGGGAAGGAGTTGGATATCACATCTCATGCTATAGGAAGGGTTTTAGGTTTGGTATAAGCATTGAGATATCACATCTCATGCTATAGGAAGGGTCTCAGGATTGGAATGGGAAGGATCTGTATATGACATCTCATGCCATAGGAAGGGTCTCAGGTTTGGTATAAGCATTGAGATATCACATCTCTGCTTTCGGAAGCGTCTCAGGATTGTAATGGGAAGGAGTTGGATATCCCATCTCATGTTATAGGAAGAGTCTCAGGTTTGGTATTAGAAGCATTGAGGTATCACATCTCATGCTATAGGGAGGGTCTCAGGTTTGGTATTAGAAGCATTGAGATATCACATCTCATGCTATAGGAAGGGTCTCAGGATTGGAATGTGAAGGATTTGGATATCACATCTCATGCTAAAGGAAGGGTCTCAGGTTTGGTAGAAGCATTGAGATATCACGTCTCTGCTATCGGAAGGGTCTCAGGATTGGATTGGGAAGGAGTTGGATATCCCTTCTCATGCTATAGGAAGGGTCTCAGGATTTGAATGGCAAGGAGTTGGATATCACATCTCATGCCATAGGAAGGGTCTCAGGTTTGGTATAAGCATTGAGATATGACATCTCTGCTTTCGGAAGGGTCTCAGGATTGGATTGGGAAGGAGTTGGCTATCCCTTCTCATGCTATAGGAAGTGTCTCAGGTTGGAATGGGAAGGAGTTGGATATCACATCTCATGTTATAGGAAGGGTCTCAGGATTGGAATGGGAAGGATTTGGATATCACATCTCTTGCTATAGGAATTGTCTCAGGATTGGAATGGGTAGGAGTTGGATATTACGTTCTTGCTATAGGAAGGGTCTCATGTTTGGAATGGGAAGGAGTTGGATATCATATATGCTATAGTTAGTGTCTCAGGTTTGGAACGGGAAGGAGTTGGATATCACATCTCATGTTATAGGAAAGGTCTCAGGTTTGGTATAAGCATTGAGATATCACATCTCTGCTATCGGAAGTGGCTCAGGATTGGAATGGGAAGGAGTTCGATATCCCATCTCATGTTATAGGACGGGTCTCAGGTTTGTTATTAGAATCATTGAGATATCATATTGCATGCTGTAGGAAGGGTCTAAGGGTTGGAATGGGAAAGACTTGGATATCACATCTCATGCTATAGATAGGCTCTTAGGTTTGGAAAGGGAAGGAGTTGGATATCACATTTCATGTTAGAGGAAGGATCTCAGGTTTGGTATTAGAAGCATTGAGATATCACATCTCATGCTATAGGAAGGGTCTCAGGATTGGAATGGGAAGTAGTTGGATATCACATCTCATGCTATAGGAAGGGTCTCAGGTTTGGTATAAGCATTGAGATATCACATCTCATGCTATAGGACGGGTCTCAGGATTGGAATGGAAGGAGTTGGATATCACATCTCATGTTATAGGAAGGATCTCAGGTTTGGAATTAGAAGCATTGAGACATCACATCTCATGCTATAGGAAGGGTCTCAGGGTTGGAATGGGAAGGAGTTGGATATCACATCTCATCCAATAGGAAGGGTCTCAGGTTTGGAATGGGAAGGAATTGGATATCACATCTCATGTTATAGGAAGGATCTCAGGTTTGGTATTAGAAGCATTGAGATATCACATCTCATGCTATAGGAAGGGTCTCAGGATTGGAATGTGAAGGATTTGGATATCACATCTCATGCTAAAGGAAGGGTCTCAGGTTTGGTAGAAGCATTGAGATATCACGTCTCTGCTATCGGAAGGGTCTCAGGATTGGATTGGGAAGGAGTTGGATATCCCTTCTCATGCTATAGGAAGGGTCTCAGGATTTGAATGGCAAGGAGTTGGATATCACATCTCATGCCATAGGAAGGGTCTCAGGTTTGGTATAAGCATTGAGATATCACATCTCTGCTATCGGAAGGGTCTCAGGATTGGATTGGGAAGGAGTTGGATATCCCTTCTCATGCTATAGGAAGTGTCTCAGGTTGGAATGGGAAGGAGTTGGATATCACATCTCATGTTATAGGAAGGGTCTCAGGATTGGAATGGGAAGGATTCGGATATCACATCTCTTGCTATAGGAAGGGTCTCAGGATTGGAATGGGTAGGAGTTGGATATTACGTTCTTGCTATAGGAAGGGTCTCATGTTTGGAATGGGAAGGAGTTGGATATCACATATGCTATAGTTAGTGTCTCAGGTTTGGAACGGGAAGGAGTTGGATATCACATCTCATACTATAGGAAGGGTCTCAGATTTGGTATAAGCATTGAGATATCACATCTCATGCTAAAGGAAGGGTCTCAGGTTTGGAAGGGGAAGGATTTGGAAATCACATCTCATGTTATAGGAAGGGTCTCAGGTTTGGTATTAGAAGCATTGAGATATCACATCTCATGCTATAGGAAGGGTCTCAGGATTGGAATGGGGAGGACTTGGATGTCACATCTCATGCTATAGGGAGGGTCTCAAGTTTGATATTAGAAGCATTGAGATAACAAATCTCATGATATCGGAAGGGTCTCAGGATTGGAATGGGAAGGAGTTGGATATCATATCTCATGATAATGGAAGGGTCTAAGGTTTGGAAGGGGAAAGATTTGGATATCACATCTCATGTTATAGGACGGGTCTCAGGTTTGGTATTAGAAGCATTAAGATATCAAGTCTCATGGCATAGGTAGGGTCTCAGAATTGGAATGGGAAGGAGTTGGATATCACATCTCAAGCTATAGGAAGAGTCTCAGGATTGGAATGGGAATGAGTTTGATATCACATCTCATGCCATAGTATGGGTCTCAGGTTTGGTAGAAGCATTGGGATATCACATCACATGCTATTGGAAGGGTATCAGTATTGGATTTGGAAGGAGTTGAATATCCCATCTCATGCTATAGTATGGGTCTCAGGTTTGGTAGAAGCATTGGGATATCACATCTCATGCTATTGGAAGGGTATCAGTATTGGATTTGGAAGGAGTTGGATATCCCATCTCATGCTATAGGAAGGGTCTCAGATTTGGTATAAGCATTGAGATATCACATCTCATGCTATAGGAAGGGTCTCAGGATTGGATTGGGAAGGAGTTGTATATGACATCTCAGGCCATAGGAAGGGTCTCAGGATTGGTATAAGCATTGAGATATCACATCTCTGCTATCGGAAGGGTCTCAGGATTGGAATGGGAAGGAGTTGGATATCCCATCTCATGTTATAGGAAGAGTCTCAGGTTTGGTATTAGAAGCATTGAGATATCACATCTCATGCTATAGGAAGGGTCTCAGGATTGGAATGGGGAGGACTTGGATGTCACATCTCATGCTATAGGGAGGGTCTCAAGTTTGATATTAGAAGCATTGAGATAACAAATCTCATGATATCGGAAGGGTCTCAGGATTGGAATGGGAAGGAGTTGGATATCACATCTCATGATAAAGGAAGGGTCTAAGGTTTGGAAGGGGAAAGATTTGGATATCACATCTCATGTTATAGGACGGGTCTCAGGTTTGGTATTAGAAGCATTGAGATATCAAGTCTCATGGCATAGGAAGGGTCTCAGAATTGGAATGGGAAGGAGTTGGATATCACATCTCAAGCTATAGGAAGAGTCTCAGGATTGGAATGGGAAGGAGTTTGATATCACATCTCATGCCATAGTATGGGTCTCAGGTTTGGTAGAAGCATTGGGATATCACATCTCATGCTATTGGAAGGGTATCAGTATTGGATTTGGAAGGAGTTGGATATCCCATCTCATGCTATAGGAAGGGTCTCAGGTTGGAATGGGAAGGAGTTGGATATCACATTTCATGTTATAGGAAGGGTCTCAGGATTGGAATGGGAAGGACTTGGATATCATATCTCATGCTATAGGAAGGCTCTCAGGTTTGGAAGGGGAAGGAGTTGGATATCACATCTCAAGCTTTAGGAAGGGTCTCAGGTTTGGTATAAGCATTGAGATAGCACATCTCATGCTATAGGAAGGGTTTCAGGATTGGAATGGGAAGGAGTTGGATATCACATTTCATGTTAGAGGAAGGATATCAGGTTTGGTATTAGAGGCCTTGAGATATCACATCTCATGCTATAGGAAGGGTCTCAGGATTGGAATGGGAAGGAGTTGGATATCACATCTCATGTTATAGGAAGGATCTCAGGTTTGGTATTAGAAGCATTGAGATATCCCTTCTCATGCTATAGGAAGGGTCTCAGGATTGGAATGTGAAGGATTTGGATATCAGATCTCATGCTAAAGGAAGGGTCTCAGGTTTGGTAGAAGCATTGAGATATCACGTCTCTGCTATCGGAAGGGTCTCAGGATTGGATTGGGAAGTAGTTGGATATCCCTTCTCATGCTATAGGAAGGGTCTCAGGTTTGGTATAAGCATTGAGATATCACATCTCTGCTATCGGAAGGGTCTCAGGATTGGAATGTGAAGGATTTGGATATCACATCTCATGCTAAAGGAAGGGTCTCAGGTTTGGTAGAAGCATTGAGATATCACGTCTCTGCTATCGGAAGGGTCTCAGGATTGGATTGGGAAGGAGTTGGATATCCCTTCTCATGCTATAGGAAGGGTCTCAGGATTTGAATGGCAAGGAGTTGGATATCACATCTCATGCCATAGGAAGGGTCTCAGGTTTGGTATAAGCATTGAGATATCACATCTCTGCTATCGGAAGGGTCTCAGGATTGGATTGGGAAGGAGTTGGATATCCCTTCTCATGCTATAGGAAGTGTCTCAGGTTGGAATGGGAAGGAGTTGGATATCACATCTCATGTTATAGGAAGGGTCTCAGGATTGGAATGGGAAGGATTCGGATATCACATCTCTTGCTATAGGAAGGGTCTCAGGATTGGAATGGGTAGGAGTTGGATATTACGTTCTTGCTATAGGAAGGGTCTCATGTTTGGAATGGGAAGGAGTTGGATATCACATATGCTATAGTTAGTGTCTCAGGTTTGGAACGGGAAGGAGTTGGATATCACATCTCATACTATAGGAAGGGTCTCAGATTTGGTATAAGCATTGAGATATCACATCTCATGCTAAAGGAAGGGTCTCAGGTTTGGAAGGGGAAGGATTTGGAAATCACATCTCATGTTATAGGAAGGGTCTCAGGTTTGGTATTAGAAGCATTGAGATATCACATCTCATGCTATAGGAAGGGTCTCAGGATTGGAATGGGGAGGACTTGGATGTCACATCTCATGCTATAGGGAGGGTCTCAAGTTTGATATTAGAAGCATTGAGATAACAAATCTCATGATATCGGAAGGGTCTCAGGATTGGAATGGGAAGGAGTTGGATATCATATCTCATGATAATGGAAGGGTCTAAGGTTTGGAAGGGGAAAGATTTGGATATCACATCTCATGTTATAGGACGGGTCTCAGGTTTGGTATTAGAAGCATTAAGATATCAAGTCTCATGGCATAGGTAGGGTCTCAGAATTGGAATGGGAAGGAGTTGGATATCACATCTCAAGCTATAGGAAGAGTCTCAGGATTGGAATGGGAATGAGTTTGATATCACATCTCATGCCATAGTATGGGTCTCAGGTTTGGTAGAAGCATTGGGATATCACATCACATGCTATTGGAAGGGTATCAGTATTGGATTTGGAAGGAGTTGAATATCCCATCTCATGCTATAGTATGGGTCTCAGGTTTGGTAGAAGCATTGGGATATCACATCTCATGCTATTGGAAGGGTATCAGTATTGGATTTGGAAGGAGTTGGATATCCCATCTCATGCTATAGGAAGGGTCTCAGATTTGGTATAAGCATTGAGATATCACATCTCATGCTATAGGAAGGGTCTCAGGATTGGATTGGGAAGGAGTTGTATATGACATCTCAGGCCATAGGAAGGGTCTCAGGATTGGTATAAGCATTGAGATATCACATCTCTGCTATCGGAAGGGTCTCAGGATTGGAATGGGAAGGAGTTGGATATCCCATCTCATGTTATAGGAAGAGTCTCAGGTTTGGTATTAGAAGCATTGAGATATCACATCTCATGCTATAGGAAGGGTCTCAGGATTGGAATGGGGAGGACTTGGATGTCACATCTCATGCTATAGGGAGGGTCTCAAGTTTGATATTAGAAGCATTGAGATAACAAATCTCATGATATCGGAAGGGTCTCAGGATTGGAATGGGAAGGAGTTGGATATCACATCTCATGATAAAGGAAGGGTCTAAGGTTTGGAAGGGGAAAGATTTGGATATCACATCTCATGTTATAGGACGGGTCTCAGGTTTGGTATTAGAAGCATTGAGATATCAAGTCTCATGGCATAGGAAGGGTCTCAGAATTGGAATGGGAAGGAGTTGGATATCACATCTCAAGCTATAGGAAGAGTCTCAGGATTGGAATGGGAAGGAGTTTGATATCACATCTCATGCCATAGTATGGGTCTCAGGTTTGGTAGAAGCATTGGGATATCACATCTCATGCTATTGGAAGGGTATCAGTATTGGATTTGGAAGGAGTTGGATATCCCATCTCATGCTATAGGAAGGGTCTCAGGTTGGAATGGGAAGGAGTTGGATATCACATTTCATGTTATAGGAAGGGTCTCAGGATTGGAATGGGAAGGACTTGGATATCATATCTCATGCTATAGGAAGGCTCTCAGGTTTGGAAGGGGAAGGAGTTGGATATCACATCTCAAGCTTTAGGAAGGGTCTCAGGTTTGGTATAAGCATTGAGATAGCACATCTCATGCTATAGGAAGGGTTTCAGGATTGGAATGGGAAGGAGTTGGATATCACATTTCATGTTAGAGGAAGGATATCAGGTTTGGTATTAGAGGCCTTGAGATATCACATCTCATGCTATAGGAAGGGTCTCAGGATTGGAATGGGAAGGAGTTGGATATCACATCTCATGTTATAGGAAGGATCTCAGGTTTGGTATTAGAAGCATTGAGATATCCCTTCTCATGCTATAGGAAGGGTCTCAGGATTGGAATGTGAAGGATTTGGATATCAGATCTCATGCTAAAGGAAGGGTCTCAGGTTTGGTAGAAGCATTGAGATATCACGTCTCTGCTATCGGAAGGGTCTCAGGATTGGATTGGGAAGTAGTTGGATATCCCTTCTCATGCTATAGGAAGGGTCTCAGGTTTGGTATAAGCATTGAGATATCACATCTCTGCTATCGGAAGGGTCTCAGGATTGGATTGGGAAGGAGTTGGATATCCCTTCTCATGCTATAGGAAGTGTCTCAGGTTGGAATGGGAAGGAGTTGGATATCACATCTCATGTTATAGGAAGGGTCTCAGGATTGGAATGGAAAGGATTTGGATATCACATCTCTTGCTATAGGAAGGGTCTCAGGATTGGAAAGGTTAGGAGTTGGATATTACTTTCTTGCTATAGGAAGGGTCTCATGTTTGGAATGGGAAGGAGTTGGATATCACATATGCTATAGTTAGTGTCTCAGGTTTGGAACAGGAAGGAGTTGGATATCACATCTCATGTTATAGGAAGGGTCTCAGGTTTGGTATAAGCATTGAGATATCACATCTCTGCTATCGGAAGTGGCTCAGGATTGGAATGGGAAGGAGTTGGATATCCCATCTCATGTTATAGGACGAGTCTCTGGTTTGGTATTAGAATCATTGAGATATCACATCGCATGCTGTAGGAAGGGTCTAAGGATTGGAATGGGATGGACTTGGATATCACATCTCATGCTATAGGTAGGCTCTCAGGTTTGGTATAAGCATTGAGATATCACATCTCATGCTATAGGAAGGGTCTCAGGATTGGAATGGGAAGGAATTGGATATCACATCTCATGCTATAGGAAGGGTCTCAGATTTGGTATAGGCATTGAGATATCACATCTCATGCTATAGGAAGGGTCACAGGATTGGAATGGGAAGGAGTTGTATATGACATCCCAGGCCATATGAAGGGTCTCAGGTTTGGTATAAGCATTGAGATATCACATCTCTGCTATCGGAAGGGTCTCAGGATTGGAATGGGAAGGAGTTGGATATCCCATCTCATGTTATAGGAAGGGTCTCAGGTTTGGTATTAGAAGCATAGAGATATCACATCTCATGCTATAGGAAGGGTCTCAGGATTGGAATGGGAAGAACTTGGATGTCACATCTCATGCTATAGGGAGGGTCTCAAGTTTGATATTAGAAGCATTGAGATAGCAAATCTCATGATATCGGAACGGTCTCAGGATTGGAATGGGAAGGAGTTGGATATCACATCTCATGATAAAGGAAGGGTCTGAGGTTTGGAAGGGGAAGGATTTGGATATCACATCTCATGTTATAGGACGGGTCTCAGGTTTGGTATTAGAAGCATTGAGATATCAAGTCTCATGGTATAAGAAGGGTCTCAGAATTGGAATGGGAAGGAGTTGGATATCACACCTCAAGCTATAGGAAGGGCCTCAGGATTGGAATGGGAAGGAGTTTGATATCACATCTCATGCCATAGTATGGGTCTCAGGTTTGGTAGAAGCATTGGGATATCACATCTCCTTGGCTATCGGAAGGGTATCATTATTGGATTTGGAAGGAGTTGGATATCCCATCTCATGCTATAGGAAGGGTCTCAGGTTGGAATGGGAAGGAGTTGGATATCACATTTCATGTTATAGAAAGGGTCTCAGGATTGGAATGGGAAGGACTTGGATATCATATCTCATGCTATAGGAAGGCTCTCAGGTTTGGAAGGGGAAGGAGTTGGATATCACATTTCATGTTAGAGGAAGGATCTCAGGTTTGGTATTAGAGGCCTTGAGATATCACATCTCATGCTATAGGAAGGGTCTCTGGATTGGAATGGGAAGGAGTTGGATATCACATCTCAAGCTATAGGAAGGGTCTCAGGTTTGGTATAAGCATTGAGATATCACATCTCATGCTATAGGAAGGGTCTCAGGATTGGAATGGGAAGGAGTTGGATATCACATCTCATATTATAGGAAATATCTCAGGTTTGGTATTAGAAGCATTGAGACATCACATCTCATGTTATAGGAAGGGTCTCAGGATTGGAATGGGAAGAAGTTGGATATCACATCTCATGCCATAGGAAGGGTCTCAGGTTTGGTATAAGCATTGAGATATCACATCTCATGCTATAGGAAGGGTCTCAGGATTGGAATGGGAAGGAGTTGTATATGACATCTCATGCCATAGGAAGGGTCTCAGGTTTGGTATAAGCATTGAGATATCACATCACATGCTATAGAAAGGGTCTCAGGATTGGAATGGGAAGGACTTGGATATCACATCTCATGCTATAGGCAGGGTCTCAGGTTTGGAAAGGGAAGGAGATGGATATCACATTTCATGTTAGAGATAGGATCTCAGGTTTGGTATTAGAGGCATTGAGATATCACATCTCATGCTATCAGAAGGGTCTCAGGATTGGAATGGGAAGGAGTTGTATATCACATCTCATGCTAAAGGGAGGGTCTCAGGTTTGGAAGGGGAAGGATTTGGAAATCACATCTCATGTTATAGGAAGGGTCTCAGGTTTGGTATTAGAAGCATTGAGATATCACATCTCATGCTATAGGAAGGGTCTCAGGATTGGAATCGGGAGGACTTGGATGTCACATCTCATGCTATAGGGAGGGTCTCAAGTTTGATATTAGAAGCATTGAGATAACAAATCTCATGATATCGGAAGGGTCTCAGGATTGGAATGGGAAGGAGTTGGATATCATATCTCATGATAATGGAAGGGTCTAAGGTTTGGAAGGGGAAAGATTTGGATATCACATCTCATGTTATAGGACGGGTCTCAGGTTTGGTATTAGAAGCATTGAGATATCAAGTCTCATGGCATAGGTAGGGTCTCAGAATTGGAATGGGAAGGAGTTGGATATCACATCTCAAGCTATAGGAAGAGTCTCAGGATTGGAATGGGAATGAGTTTGATATCACATCTCATGCCATAGTATGGGTCTCAGGTTTGGTAGAAGCATTGGGATATCACATCACATGCTATTGGAAGGGTATCAGTATTGGATTTGGAAGGAGTTGAATATCCCATCTCATGCTATAGTATGGGTCTCAGGTTTGGTAGAAGCATTGGGATATCACATCTCATGCTATTGGAAGGGTATCAGTATTGGATTTGGAAGGAGTTGGATATCCCATCTCATGCTATAGGAAGGGTCTCAGATTTGGTATAAGCATTGAGATATCACATCTCATGCTATAGGAAGGGTCTCAGGATTGGATTGGGAAGGAGTTGTATATGACATCTCAGGCCATAGGCAGGGTCTCAGGATTGGTATAAGCATTGAGATATCACATCTCTGCTATCGGAAGGGTCTCGGGATTGGAATGGGAAGGAGTTGGATATCCCATCTCATGTTATAGGAAGAGTCTCAGGTTTGGTATTAGAAGCATTGAGATATCACATCTCATGCTATAGGAAGGGTCTCAGGATTGGAATGGGGAGGACTTGGATGTCACATCTCATGCTATAGGGAGGGTCTCAAGTTTGATATTAGAAGCATTGAGATAACAAATCTCATGATATCGGAAGGGTCTCAGGATTGGAATGGGAAGGAGTTGGATATCACATCTCATGATAAAGGAAGGGTCTAAGGTTTGGAAGGGGAAAGATTTGGATATCACATCTCATGTTATAGGACGGGTCTCAGGTTTGGTATTAGAAGCATTGAGATATCAAGTCTCATGGCATAGGAAGGGTCTCAGAATTGGAATGGGAAGGAGTTGGATATCACATCTCAAGCTATAGGAAGAGTCTCAGGATTGGAATGGGAAGGAGTTTGATATCACATCTCATGCCATAGTATGGGTCTCAGGTTTGGTAGAAGCATTGGGATATCACATCTCATGCTATTGGAAGGGTATCAGTATTGGATTTGAAAGGAGTTGGATATCCCATCTCATGCTATAGGAAGGGTCTCAGGTTGGAATGGGAAGGAGTTGGATATCACATTTCATGTTATAGGAAGGGTCTCAGGATTGGAATGGGAAGGACTTGGATATCATATCTCATGCTATAGGAAGGCTCTCAGGTTTGGAAGGGGAAGGAGTTGGATATCACATCTCAAGCTTTAGGAAGGGTCTCAGGTTTGGTATAAGCATTGAGATAGCACATCTCATGCTATAGGAAGGGTTTCAGGATTGGAATGGGAAGGAGTTGGATATCACATCTCAAGCTTTAGGAAGGGTCTCAGGTTTGGTATAAGCATTGAGATAGCACATCTCATGCTATAGGAAGGGTTTCAGGATTGGAATGGGAAGGAGTTGGATATCACATCTCATGTTATAGGAAAGATCTCCGGTTTGGTATTAGAAGCATTGAGACATCACATCTCATGTTATAGGAAGGGTCTCAGGATTGGAATGGGAAGAAGTTGGATATCACATCTCATGCTATAGGAAGGGTCTCAGGTTTGGAAGGGGAAGGAGTTGGATATCCAATCTCATGTTATAGGACTGGTCTCAGGTTTGGTATTAGAAGCATTGAGATATCACATTGCATGCTGTAGGAAGGTTCTCAGGTTTGGTATTAGAAGCATTGAGACATCACATCTCATGCTATAGGAAGGGTCTCAGGATTGGAATGGGAAGGAGTTGGATATCACATCTCATGTTATAGGAAGGATCTCAGGTTTGGTATTAGAAGCATTGAGACATCACATCTCATGCTATAGGAAGGGTCTCAGGATTGGAATGGGAAGGAGTTGGATATCACATCTGATGCTATAGGAAGGGTCTCAGATTTGGTATAAGCATTGAGATATCACATCTCATGCTATAGGAAGGGTCTCAGGATTGGATTGGGAAGGAGTTGTATATGACATCTCAGGCCATAGGAAGGGTCTCAGGATTGGTATAAGCATTGAGATATCACATCTCTGCTATCGGAAGGGTCTCAGGATTGGAATGGGAAGGAGTTGGATATCCCAGCTCATGTTATAGGAAGGGTCTCAGGTTTGGTATTAGAAGCATTGAGATATCACATCTCATGCTATAGGAAGGGTCTCAGGATTGGAATGGGGGGGACTTGGATGTCACATCTCATGCTATAGGGAGTTTCTCAAGTTTGATATTAGAAGCATTGAGATAACAAATCTCATGATATCGGAAGGGTCTCAGGATTGGAATGGGAAGGAGTTGGATATCACATCTCATGATAAAGGAAGGGTCTAAGGTTTGGAAGGGGAAAGATTTGGATATCACATCTCATGTTATAGGACGGGTCTCAGGTTTGGTATTAGAAGCATTGAGATATCAAGTCTCATGGCATAGGAAGGGTCTCAGAATTGGAATGGGAAGGAGTTGGATATCACATCTCAAGCTATAGGAAGAGTCTCAAGATTGGAATGGGAAGGAGTTTGATATCACATCTCATGCCATAGTATGGTTCTCAGGTTTGGTAGAAGCATTGGGATATCACATCTCATGCTATTGGAAGGGTATCAGTATTGGATTTGGAAGGAGTTGGATATCCCATCTCATGCTATAGGAAGGGTCTCAGGTTGGAATGGGAAGGAGTTGGATATCACATTTCATGTTATAGGAAGGGTCTCAGGATTGGAATGGGAAGGACTTGGATATCATATCTCATGATATAGGAAGGCTCTCAGGTTTGGAAGGGGAAGGAGTTGGATATCACATTTCATGTTAGAGGAAGGATCTCAGGTTTGGTATTAGAGGCCTTGAGATATCACATATCATGCTATAGGAAGGGTCTCAGGATTGGAATGGGAAGGAGTTGGATATCACATCTCAAGCTTTAGGAAGGGTCTCAGGTTTGGTATAAGCATTGAGATAGCACATCTCATGCTATAGGAAGGGTCTCAGGATTGGAATGGGAAGGAGTTGGATATTACATCTCATGTTATAGGAAAGATCTCAGGTTTGGTATTAGAAGCATTGAGACATCACATCTCATGTTATAGGAACGGTCTCAGGATTGGAATGGGAAGAAGTTGGATATCACATCTCATGCTATAGGAAGGGTCTCAGGTTTGGAAGGGGAAGGAGTTGGATATCCAATCTCATGTTATAGGACTGGTCTCAGGTTTGGTATTGGAAGCATTGAGATATCACATCGCTTGCTGTAGGAAGGTTCTCAGGTTTGGTATTAGAAGCATTGAGACATCACATCTCATGCTATAGGAAGGGTCTCAGGATTGGAATGGGAAGGAGTTGGATATCACATCTCATGTTATAGGAAAGGTCTCAGGTTGGAATGGGAAGGAGTTGGATATCACATTTCATGTTATAGGAAGGGTCTCAGGATTGGAATGGGAAGGACTTGGATATCATATCTCATGATATAGGAAGGCTCTCAGGTTTGGAAGGGGAAGGAGTTGGATATCACATTTCATGTTAGAGGAAGGATCTCAGGTTTGGTATTAGAGGCCTTGAGATATCACATATTATGCTATAGGAAGGGTCTCAGGATTGGAATGGGAAGGAGTTGGATATCACATCTCAAGCTTTAGGAAGGGTCTCAGGTTTGGTATAAGCATTGAGATATCACATCTCATGCTATAGGAAGGGTCTCAGGATTGGAATGGGAAGGAGTTGGATATCACATCTCATATTATAGGAAATATCTCAGGTTTGGTATTAGAAGCATTGAGACATCACATCTCATGTTATAGGAAGGGTCTCAGGATTGGAATGGGAAGAAGTTGGATATCACATCTCATGCTATAGGAAGGGTCTCAGGTTTGGTATATGCATTGAGATATCACAACTCATGCTATAGGAAGGGTCTCAGGATTGGAATGGGAAGGAGTTGTATATGACATCTCATGCCATAGGAAGGGTCTCAGGTTTGGTATAAGCATTGAGATATCACATCACATGCTATAGAAAGGGTCTCAGGATTGGAATGGGAAGGACTTGGATATCACATCTCATGCTATAGGCAGGGTCTCAGGTTTGGAAAGGGAAGGAGATGGATATCACATTTCATGTTAGAGATAGGATCTCAGGTTTGGTATTAGAGGCATTGAGATATCACATCTCATGCTATCAGAAGGGTCTCAGGATTGGAATGGGAAGGAGTTGTATATCACATCTAATGCTAAAGGGAGGGTCTCAGGTTTGGAAGGGGAAGGATTTGGAAATCACATCTCATGTTATAGGAAGGGTCTCAGGTTTGGTATTAGAAGCATTGAGATATCACATCTCATGCTATAGGAAGGGTCTCAGGATTGGAATGGGGAGGACTTGGATGTCACATCTCATGCTATAGGGAGGGTCTCAAGTTTGATATTAGAAGCATTGAGATAACAAATCTCATGATATCGGAAGGGTCTCAGGATTGGAATGGGAAGGAGTTGGATATCATATCTCATGATAATGGAAGGGTCTAAGGTTTGGAAGGGGAAAGATTTGGATATCACATCTCATGTTATAGGACGGGTCTCAGGTTTGGTATTAGAAGCATTGAGATATCAAGTCTCATGGCATAGGTAGGGTCTCAGAATTGGAATGGCAAGGAGTTGGATATCACATCTCAAGCTATAGGAAGAGTCTCAGGATTGGAATGGGAATGAGTTTGATATCACATCTCATGCCATAGTATGGGTCTCAGGTTTGGTAGAAGCATTGGGATATCACATCACATGCTATTGGAAGGGTATCAGTATTGGATTTGGAAGGAGTTGAATATCCCATCTCATGCTATAGTATGGGTCTCAGGTTTGGTAGAAGCATTGGGATATCACATCTCATGCTATTGGAAGGGTATCAGTATTGGATTTGGAAGGAGTTGGATATCCCATCTCATGCTATAGGAAGGGTCTCAGATTTGGTATAAGCATTGAGATATCACATCTCATGCTATAGGAAGGGTCTCAGGATTGGATTGGGAAGGAGTTGTATATGACATCTCAGGCCATAGGAAGGGTCTCAGGATTGGTATAAGCATTGAGATATCACATCTCTGCTATCGGAAGGGTCTCAGGATTGGAATGGGAAGGAGTTGGATATCCCATCTCATGTTATAGGAAGAGTCTCAGGTTTGGTATTAGAAGCATTGAGATATCACATCTCATGCTATAGGAAGGGTCTCAGGATTGGAATGGGGAGGACTTGGATGTCACATCTCATGCTATAGGGAGGGTCTCAAGTTTGATATTAGAAGCATTGAGATAATAAATCTCATGATATCGGAAGGGTCTCAGGATTGGAATGGGAAGGAGTTGGATATCACATCTCATGATAAAGGAAGGGTCTAAGGTTTGGAAGGGGAAAGATTTGGATATCACATCTCATGTTATAGGACGGGTCTCAGGTTTGGTATTAGAAGCATTGAGATATCAAGTCTCATGGCATAGGAAGGGTCTCAGAATTGGAATGGGAAGGAGTTGGATATCACATCTCAAGCTATAGGAAGAGTCTCAGGATTGGAATGGGAAGGAGTTTGATATCACATCTCATGCCATAGTATGGGTCTCAGGTTTGGTAGAAGCATTGGGATATCACATCTCATGCTATTGGAAGGGTATCAGTATTGGATTTGGAAGGAGTTGGATATCCCATCTCATGCTATAGGAAGGGTCTCAGGTTGGAATGGGAAGGAGTTGGATATCACATTTCATGTTATAGGAAGGGTCTCAGGTTTGGAAGGGGAAGGAGTTGAATATCACATCTCAAGCTTTAGGAAGGGTCTCAGGTTTGGTATAAGCATTGAGATAGCACATGTCATGCTATAGGAAGGGTTTCAGGATTGGAATGGGAAGGAGTTGGATATCACATTTCATGTTAGAGGAAGGATCTCAGGTTTGGTATTAGAGGCCTTGAGATATCACATCTCATGCTATAGGAAGGGTCTCAGGATTGGAATGGGAAGGAGTTGGATATCACATCTCAAGCTTTAGGAAGGGTCTCAGGTTTGGTATAAGCATTGAGATAGCACATCTCATGCTATAGGAAGGGTTTCAGGATTGGAATGGGAAGGAGTTGGATATCACATCTCATGTTATAGGAAAGATCTCCGGTTTGGTATTAGAAGCATTGAGACATCACATCTCATGTTATAGGAAGGGTCTCAGGATTGGAATGGGAAGAAGTTGGATATCACATCTCGTGCTATAGGAAGGGTCTCAGGTTTGGAAGGGGAAGGAGTTGGATATCCAATCTCATGTTATAGGACTGGTCTCAGGTTTGGTATTAGAAGCATTGAGATATCACATTGCATGCTGTAGGAAGGTTCTCAGGTTTGGAATGGGAAGGAGTTGTATATGACATCCCAGGCCATATGAAGGGTCTCAGGTTTGGTATAAGCATTGAGATATCACATCTCTGCTATCGGAAGGGTCTCAGGATTGGAATGGGAAGGAGTTGGATATCCCATCTCATGTTATAGGAAGGGTCTCAGGTTTGGTATTAGAAGCATAGAGATATCACATCTCATGCTATAGGAAGGGTCTCAGGATTGGAATGGGAAGAACTTGGATGTCACATCTCATGCTATAGGGAGGGTCTCAAGTTTGATATTAGAAGCATTGAGATAGCAAATCTCATGATATCGGAACGGTCTCAGGATTGGAATGGGAAGGAGTTGGATATCACATCTCATGATAAAGGAAGGGTCTGAGGTTTGGAAGGGGAAGGATTTGGATATCACATCTCATGTTATAGGACGGGTCTCAGGTTTGGTATTAGAAGCATTGAGATATCAAGTCTCATGGTATAAGAAGGGTCTCAGAATTGGAATGGGAAGGAGTTGGATATCACACCTCAAGCTATAGGAAGGGCCTCAGGATTGGAATGGGAAGGAGTTTGATATCACATCTCATGCCATAGTATGGGTCTCAGGTTTGGTAGAAGCATTGGGATATCACATCTCATGCTATCGGAAGGGTATCATTATTGGATTTGGAAGGAGTTGGATATCCCATCTCATGCTATAGGAAGGGTCTCAGGTTTGGTATTAGAAGCATTGAGATATCAAGTCTCATGGCATAGGAAGGGTCTCAGAATTGGAATGGGAAGGAGTTGGATATCACATCTCAAGCTATAGGAAGAGTCTCAGGATTGGAATGGGAAGGAGTTTGATATCACATCTCATGCCATAGTATGGGTCTCAGGTTTGGTAGAAGCATTGGGATATCACATCTCATGCTATTGGAAGGGTATCAGTATTGGATTTGGAAGGAGTTGGATATCCCATCTCATGCTATAGGAAGGGTCTCAGGTTGGAATGGGAAGGAGTTGGATATCACATTTCATGTTATAGGAAGGGTCTCAGGATTGGAATGGGAAGGACTTGGATATCATATCTCATGCTATAGGAAGGCTCTCAGGTTTGGAAGGGGAAGGAGTTGGATATCACATCTCAAGCTTTAGGAAGGGTCTCAGGTTTGGTATAAGCATTGAGATAGCACATCTCATGCTATAGGAAGGGTTTCAGGATTGGAATGGGAAGGAGTTGGATATCACATCTCAAGCTTTATGAAGGGTCTCAGGTTTGGTATAAGCATTGAGATAGCACATCTCATGCTATAGGAAGGGTTTCAGGATTGGAATGGGAAGGAGTTGGATATCACATCTCATGTTATAGGAAAGATCTCCGGTTTGGTATTAGAAGCATTGAGACATCACATCTCATGTTATAGGAAGGGTCTCAGGATTGGAATGGGAAGAAGTTGGATATCACATCTCATGCTATAGGAAGGGTCTCAGGTTTGGAAGGGGAAGGAGTTGGATATCCAATCTCATGTTATAGGACTGGTCTCAGGTTTGGTATTAGAAGCATTGAGATATCACATTGCATGCTGTAGGAAGGTTCTCAGGTTTGGTATTAGAAGCATTGAGACATCACATCTCATGCTATAGGAAGGGTCTCAGGATTGGAATGGGAAGGAGTTGGATATCACATCTCATGTTATAGGAAGGATCTCAGGTTTGGTATTAGAAGCATTGAGACATCACATCTCATGCTATAGGAAGGGTCTCAGGATTGGAATGGGAAGGAGTTGGATATCACATCTGATGCTATAGGAAGGGTCTCAGATTTGGTATAAGCATTGAGATATCACATCTCATGCTATAGGAAGGGTCTCAGGATTGGATTGGGAAGGAGTTGTATATGACATCTCAGGCCATAGGAAGGGTCTCAGGATTGGTATAAGCATTGAGATATCACATCTCTGCTATCGGAAGGGTCTCAGGATTGGAATGGGAAGGAGTTGGATATCCCAGCTCATGTTATAGGAAGGGTCTCAGGTTTGGTATTAGAAGCATTGAGATATCACATCTCATGCTATAGGAAGGGTCTCAGGATTGGAATGGGGGGGACTTGGATGTCACATCTCATGCTATAGGGAGTTTCTCAAGTTTGATATTAGAAGCATTGAGATAACAAATCTCATGATATCGGAAGGGTCTCAGGATTGGAATGGGAAGGAGTTGGATATCACATCTCATGATAAAGGAAGGGTCTAAGGTTTGGAAGGGGAAAGATTTGGATATCACATCTCATGTTATAGGACGGGTCTCAGGTTTGGTATTAGAAGCATTGAGATATCAAGTCTCATGGCATAGGAAGGGTCTCAGAATTGGAATGGGAAGGAGTTGGATATCACATCTCAAGCTATAGGAAGAGTCTCAAGATTGGAATGGGAAGGAGTTTGATATCACATCTCATGCCATAGTATGGTTCTCAGGTTTGGTAGAAGCATTGGGATATCACATCTCATGCTATTGGAAGGGTATCAGTATTGGATTTGGAAGGAGTTGGATATCCCATCTCATGCTATAGGAAGGGTCTCAGGTTGGAATGGGAAGGAGTTGGATATCACATTTCATGTTATAGGAAGGGTCTCAGGATTGGAATGGGAAGGACTTGGATATCATATCTCATGATATAGGAAGGCTCTCAGGTTTGGAAGGGGATGGAGTTGGATATCACATTTCATGTTAGAGGAAGGATCTCAGGTTTGGTATTAGAGGCCTTGAGATATCACATATCATGCTATAGGAAGGGTCTCAGGATTGGAATGGGAAGGAGTTGGATATCACATCTCAAGCTTTAGGAAGGGTCTCAGGTTTGGTATAAGCATTGAGATAGCACATCTCATGCTATAGGAAGGGTCTCAGGATTGGAATGGGAAGGAGTTGGATATTACATCTCATGTTATAGGAAAGATCTCAGGTTTGGTATTAGAAGCATTGAGACATCACATCTCATGTTATAGGAACGGTCTCAGGATTGGAATGGGAAGAAGTTGGATATCACATCTCATGCTATAGGAAGGGTCTCAGGTTTGGAAGGGGAAGGAGTTGGATATCCAATCTCATGTTATAGGACTGGTCTCAGGTTTGGTATTGGAAGCATTGAGATATCACATCGCTTGCTGTAGGAAGGTTCTCAGGTTTGGTATTAGAAGCATTGAGACATCACATCTCATGCTATAGGAAGGGTCTCAGGATTGGAATGGGAAGGAGTTGGATATCACATCTCATGTTATAGGAAAGGTCTCAGGTTGGAATGGGAAGGAGTTGGATATCACATTTCATGTTATAGGAAGGGTCTCAGGATTGGAATGGGAAGGACTTGGATATCATATCTCATGATATAGGAAGGCTCTCAGGTTTGGAAGGGGAAGGAGTTGGATATCACATTTCATGTTAGAGGAAGGATCTCAGGTTTGGTATTAGAGGCCTTGAGATATCACATATTATGCTATAGGAAGGGTCTCAGGATTGGAATGGGAAGGAGTTGGATATCACATCTCAAGCTTTAGGAAGGGTCTCAGGTTTGGTATAAGCATTGAGATATCACATCTCATGCTATAGGAAGGGTCTCAGGATTGGAATGGGAAGGAGTTGGATATCACATCTCATATTATAGGAAATATCTCAGGTTTGGTATTAGAAGCATTGAGACATCACATCTCATGTTATAGGAAGGGTCTCAGGATTGGAATGGGAAGAAGTTGGATATCACATCTCATGCTATAGGAAGGGTCTCAGGTTTGGTATATGCATTGAGATATCACAACTCATGCTATAGGAAGGGTCTCAGGATTGGAATGGGAAGGAGTTGTATATGACATCTCATGCCATAGGAAGGGTCTCAGGTTTGGTATAAGCATTGAGATATCACATCACATGCTATAGAAAGGGTCTCAGGATTGGAATGGGAAGGACTTGGATATCACATCTCATGCTATATGCAGGGTCTCAGGTTTGGAAAGGGAAGGAGATGGATATCACATTTCATGTTAGAGATAGGATCTCAGGTTTGGTATTAGAGGCATTGAGATATCACATCTCATGCTATCAGAAGGGTCTCAGGATTGGAATGGGAAGGAGTTGTATATCACATCTAATGCTAAAGGGAGGGTCTCAGGTTTGGAAGGGGAAGGATTTGGAAATCACATCTCATGTTATAGGAAGGGTCTCAGGTTTGGTATTAGAAGCATTGAGATATCACATCTCATGCTATAGGAAGGGTCTCAGGATTGGAATGGGGAGGACTTGGATGTCACATCTCATGCTATAGGGAGGGTCTCAAGTTTGATATTAGAAGCATTGAGATAACAAATCTCATGATATCGGAAGGGTCTCAGGATTGGAATGGGAAGGAGTTGGATATCATATCTCATGATAATGGAAGGGTCTAAGGTTTGGAAGGGGAAAGATTTGGATATCACATCTCATGTTATAGGACGGGTCTCAGGTTTGGTATTAGAAGCATTGAGATATCAAGTCTCATGGCATAGGTAGGGTCTCAGAATTGGAATGGCAAGGAGTTGGATATCACATCTCAAGCTATAGGAAGAGTCTCAGGATTGGAATGGGAATGAGTTTGATATCACATCTCATGCCATAGTATGGGTCTCAGGTTTGGTAGAAGCATTGGGATATCACATCACATGCTATTGGAAGGGTATCAGTATTGGATTTGGAAGGAGTTGAATATCCCATCTCATGCTATAGTATGGGTCTCAGGTTTGGTAGAAGCATTGGGATATCACATCTCATGCTATTGGAAGGGTATCAGTATTGGATTTGGAAGGAGTTGGATATCCCATCTCATGCTATAGGAAGGGTCTCAGATTTGGTATAAGCATTGAGATATCACATCTCATGCTATAGGAAGGGTCTCAGGATTGGATTGGGAAGGAGTTGTATATGACATCTCAGGCCATAGGAAGGGTCTCAGGATTGGTATAAGCATTGAGATATCACATCTCTGCTATCGGAAGGGTCTCAGGATTGGAATGGGAAGGAGTTGGATATCCCATCTCATGTTATAGGAAGAGTCTCAGGTTTGGTATTAGAAGCATTGAGATATCACATCTCATGCTATAGGAAGGGTCTCAGGATTGGAATGGGGAGGACTTGGATGTCACATCTCATGCTATAGGGAGGGTCTCAAGTTTGATATTAGAAGCATTGAGATAATAAATCTCATGATATCGGAAGGGTCTCAGGATTGGAATGGGAAGGAGTTGGATATCACATCTCATGATAAAGGAAGGGTCTAAGGTTTGGAAGGGGAAAGATTTGGATATCACATCTCATGTTATAGGACGGGTCTCAGGTTTGGTATTAGAAGCATTGAGATATCAAGTCTCATGGCATAGGAAGGGTCTCAGAATTGGAATGGGAAGGAGTTGGATATCACATCTCAAGCTATAGGAAGAGTCTCAGGATTGGAATGGGAAGGAGTTTGATATCACATCTCATGCCATAGTATGGGTCTCAGGTTTGGTAGAAGCATTGGGATATCACATCTCATGCTATTGGAAGGGTATCAGTATTGGATTTGGAAGGAGTTGGATATCCCATCTCATGCTATAGGAAGGGTCTCAGGTTGGAATGGGAAGGAGTTGGATATCACATTTCATGTTATAGGAAGGGTCTCAGGTTTGGAAGGGGAAGGAGTTGAATATCACATCTCAAGCTTTAGGAAGGGTCTCAGGTTTGGTATAAGCATTGAGATAGCACATGTCATGCTATAGGAAGGGTTTCAGGATTGGAATGGGAAGGAGTTGGATATCACATTTCATGTTAGAGGAAGGATCTCAGGTTTGGTATTAGAGGCCTTGAGATATCACATCTCATGCTATAGGAAGGGTCTCAGGATTGGAATGGGAAGGAGTTGGATATCACATCTCAAGCTTTAGGAAGGGTCTCAGGTTTGGTATAAGCATTGAGATAGCACATCTCATGCTATAGGAAGGGTTTCAGGATTGGAATGGGAAGGAGTTGGATATCACATCTCATGTTATAGGAAAGATCTCCGGTTTGGTATTAGAAGCATTGAGACATCACATCTCATGTTATAGGAAGGGTCTCAGGATTGGAATGGGAAGAAGTTGGATATCACATCTCATGCTATAGGAAGGGTCTCAGGTTTGGAAGGGGAAGGAGTTGGATATCCAATCTCATGTTATAGGACTGGTCTCAGGTTTGGTATTAGAAGCATTGAGATATCACATTGCATGCTGTAGGAAGGTTCTCAGGTTTGGAATGGGAAGGAGTTGTATATGACATCCCAGGCCATATGAAGGGTCTCAGGTTTGGTATAAGCATTGAGATATCACATCTCTGCTATCGGAAGGGTCTCAGGATTGGAATGGGAAGGAGTTGGATATCCCATCTCATGTTATAGGAAGGGTCTCAGGTTTGGTATTAGAAGCATAGAGATATCACATCTCATGCTATAGGAAGGGTCTCAGGATTGGAATCGGAAGAACTTGGATGTCACATCTCATGCTATAGGGAGGGTCTCAAGTTTGATATTAGAAGCATTGAGATAGCAAATCTCATGATATCGGAACGGTCTCAGGATTGGAATGGGAAGGAGTTGGATATCACATCTCATGATAAAGGAAGGGTCTGAGGTTTGGAAGGGGAAGGATTTGGATATCACATCTCATGTTATAGGACGGG
Organism: Ambystoma mexicanum; assembly: GCF_040938575.1. Taxonomy (NCBI): domain Eukaryota; kingdom Metazoa; phylum Chordata; class Amphibia; order Caudata; family Ambystomatidae; genus Ambystoma; species Ambystoma mexicanum. The sequence continues at coordinate 13,748,069 of NW_027182444.1, forward strand.
TCTCAGGTTTGGTATTAGAAGCATTGAGATATCAAGTCTCATGGTATAAGAAGGGTCTCAGAATTGGAATGGGAAGGAGTTGGATATCACACCTCAAGCTATAGGAAGGGCCTCAGGATTGGAATGGGAAGGAGTTTGATATCACATCTCATGCCATAGTATGGGTCTCAGGTTTGGTAGAAGCATTGGGATATCACATCTCATGCTATCGGAAGGGTATCATTATTGGATTTGGAAGGAGTTGGATATCCCATCTCATGCTATAGGAAGGGTCTCAGGTTTGGTATTAGAAGCATTGAGATATCAAGTCTCATGGCATAGGAAGGGTCTCAGAATTGGAATGGGAAGGAGTTGGATATCACATCTCAAGCTATAGGAAGAGTCTCAGGATTGGAATGGGAAGGAGTTTGATATCACATCTCATGCCATAGTATGGGTCTCAGGTTTGGTAGAAGCATTGGGATATCACATCTCATGCTATCGGAAGGGTATCATTATTGGATTTGGAAGGAGTTGGATATCCCATCTCATGCTATAGGAAGGGTCTCAGGTTGGAATGGGAAGGAGTTGGATATCACATTTCATGTTATAGAAAGGGTCTCAGGATTGGAATGGGAAGGACTTGGATATCATATCTCATGCTATAGGAAGGCTCTCAGGTTTGGAAGGGGAAGGAGTTGGATATCACATTTCATGTTAGAGGAAGGATCTCAGGTTTGGTATTAGAGGCCTTGAGATATCACATCTCATGCTATAGGAAGGGTCTCTGGATTGGAATGGGAAGGAGTTGGATATCACATCTCAAGCTATAGGAAGGGTCTCAGGTTTGGTATAAGCATTGAGATATCACATCTCATGCTATAGGAAGGGTCTCAGGATTGGAATGGGAAGGAGTTGGATATCACATCTCATATTATAGGAAATATCTCAGGTTTGGTATTAGAAGCATTGAGACATCACATCTCATGTTATAGGAAGGGTCTCAGGATTGGAATGGGAAGAAGTTGGATATCACATCTCATGCCATAGGAAGGGTCTCAGGTTTGGTATAAGCATTGAGATATCACATCTCATGCTATAGGAAGGGTCTCAGGATTGGAATGGGAAGGAGTTGTATATGACATCTCATGCCATAGGAAGGGTCTCAGGTTTGGTATAAGCATTGAGATATCACATCACATGCTATAGAAAGGGTCTCAGGATTGGAATGGGAAGGACTTGGATATCACATCTCATGCTATAGGCAGGGTCTCAGGTTTGGAAAGGGAAGGAGATGGATATCACATTTCATGTTAGAGATAGGATCTCAGGTTTGGTATTAGAGGCATTGAGATATCACATCTCATGCTATCAGAAGGGTCTCAGGATTGGAATGGGAAGGAGTTGTATATCACATCTCATGCTAAAGGGAGGGTCTCAGGTTTGGAAGGGGAAGGATTTGGAAATCACATCTCATGTTATAGGAAGGGTCTCAGGTTTGGTATTAGAAGCATTGAGATATCACATCTCATGCTATAGGAAGGGTCTCAGGATTGGAATCGGGAGGACTTGGATGTCACATCTCATGCTATAGGGAGGGTCTCAAGTTTGATATTAGAAGCATTGAGATAACAAATCTCATGATATCGGAAGGGTCTCAGGATTGGAATGGGAAGGAGTTGGATATCATATCTCATGATAATGGAAGGGTCTAAGGTTTGGAAGGGGAAAGATTTGGATATCACATCTCATGTTATAGGACGGGTCTCAGGTTTGGTATTAGAAGCATTGAGATATCAAGTCTCATGGCATAGGTAGGGTCTCAGAATTGGAATGGGAAGGAGTTGGATATCACATCTCAAGCTATAGGAAGAGTCTCAGGATTGGAATGGGAATGAGTTTGATATCACATCTCATGCCATAGTATGGGTCTCAGGTTTGGTAGAAGCATTGGGATATCACATCACATGCTATTGGAAGGGTATCAGTATTGGATTTGGAAGGAGTTGAATATCCCATCTCATGCTATAGTATGGGTCTCAGGTTTGGTAGAAGCATTGGGATATCACATCTCATGCTATTGGAAGGGTATCAGTATTGGATTTGGAAGGAGTTGGATATCCCATCTCATGCTATAGGAAGGGTCTCAGATTTGGTATAAGCATTGAGATATCACATCTCATGCTATAGGAAGGGTCTCAGGATTGGATTGGGAAGGAGTTGTATATGACATCTCAGGCCATAGGAAGGGTCTCAGGATTGGTATAAGCATTGAGATATCACATCTCTGCTATCGGAAGGGTCTCGGGATTGGAATGGGAAGGAGTTGGATATCCCATCTCATGTTATAGGAAGAGTCTCAGGTTTGGTATTAGAAGCATTGAGATATCACATCTCATGCTATAGGAAGGGTCTCAGGATTGGAATGGGGAGGACTTGGATGTCACATCTCATGCTATAGCGAGGGTCTCAAGTTTGATATTAGAAGCATTGAGATAACAAATCTCATGATATCGGAAGGGTCTCAGGATTGGAATGGGAAGGAGTTGGATATCACATCTCATGATAAAGGAAGGGTCTAAGGTTTGGAAGGGGAAAGATTTGGATATCACATCTCATGTTATAGGACGGGTCTCAGGTTTGGTATTAGAAGCATTGAGATATCAAGTCTCATGGCATAGGAAGGGTCTCAGAATTGGAATGGGAAGGAGTTGGATATCACATCTCAAGCTATAGGAAGAGTCTCAGGATTGGAATGGGAAGGAGTTTGATATCACATCTCATGCCATAGTATGGGTCTCAGGTTTGGTAGAAGCATTGGGATATCACATCTCATGCTATTGGAAGGGTATCAGTATTGGATTTGGAAGGAGTTGGATATCCCATCTCATGCTATAGGAAGGGTCTCAGGTTGGAATGGGAAGGAGTTGGATATCACATTTCATGTTATAGGAAGGGTCTCAGGATTGGAATGGGAAGGACTTGGATATCATATTTCATGCTATAGGAAGGCTCTCAGGTTTGGAAGGGGAAGGAGTTGGATATCACATCTCAAGCTTTAGGAAGGGTCTCAGGTTTGGTATAAGCATTGAGATAGCACATCTCATGCTATAGGAAGGGTTTCAGGATTGGAATGGGAAGGAGTTGGATATCACATCTCAAGCTTTAGGAAGGGTCTCAGGTTTGGTATAAGCATTGAGATAGCACATCTCATGCTATAGGAAGGGTTTCAGGATTGGAATGGGAAGGAGTTGGATATCACATCTCATGTTATAGGAAAGATCTCCGGTTTGGTATTAGAAGCATTGAGACATCACATCTCATGTTATAGGAAGGGTCTCAGGATTGGAATGGGAAGAAGTTGGATATCACATCTCATGCTATAGGAAGGGTCTCAGGTTTGGAAGGGGAAGGAGTTGGATATCCAATCTCATGTTATAGGACTGGTCTCAGGTTTGGTATTAGAAGCATTGAGATATCACATTGCATGCTGTAGGAAGGTTCTCAGGTTTGGTATTAGAAGCATTGAGACATCACATCTCATGCTATAGGAAGAGTCTCAGGATTGGAATGGGAAGGAGTTGGATATCACATCTCATGTTATAGGAAGGATCTCAGGTTTGGTATTAGAAGCATTGAGACATCACATCTCATGCTATAGGAAGGGTCTCAGGATTGGAATGGGAAGGAGTTGGATATCACATCTGATGCTATAGGAAGGGTCTCAGATTTGGTATAAGCATTGAGATATCACATCTCATGCTATAGGAAGGGTCTCAGGATTGGATTGGGAAGGAGTTGTATATGACATCTCAGGCCATAGGAAGGGTCTCAGGATTGGTATAAGCATTGAGATATCACATCTCTGCTATCGGAAGGGTCTCAGGATTGGAATGGGAAGGAGTTGGATATCCCATCTCATGTTATAGGAAGGGTCTCAGGTTTGGTATTAGAAGCATTGAGATATCACATCTCATGCTATAGGAAGGGTCTCAGGATTGGAATGGGGGGGACTTGGATGTCACATCTCATGCTATAGGGAGTTTCTCAAGTTTGATATTAGAAGCATTGAGATAACAAATCTCATGATATCGGAAGGGTCTCAGGATTGGAATGGGAAGGAGTTGGATATCACATCTCATGATAAAGGAAGGGTCTAAGGTTTGGAAGGGGAAAGATTTGGATATCACATCTCATGTTATAGGACGGGTCTCAGGTTTGGTATTAGAAGCATTGAGATATCAAGTCTCATGGCATAGGAAGGGTCTCAGAATTGGAATGGGAAGGAGTTGGATATCACATCTCAAGCTATAGGAAGAGTCTCAAGATTGGAATGGGAAGGAGTTTGATATCACATCTCATGCCATAGTATGGTTCTCAGGTTTGGTAGAAGCATTGGGATATCACATCTCATGCTATTGGAAGGGTATCAGTATTGGATTTGGAAGGAGTTGGATATCCCATCTCATGCTATAGGAAGGGTCTCAGGTTGGAATGGGAAGGAGTTGGATATCACATTTCATGTTATAGGAAGGGTCTCAGGATTGGAATGGGAAGGACTTGGATATCATATCTCATGATATAGGAAGGCTCTCAGGTTTGGAAGGGGAAGGAGTTGGATATCACATTTCATGTTAGAGGAAGGATCTCAGGTTTGGTATTAGAGGCCTTGAGATATCACATATCATGCTATAGGAAGGGTCTCAGGATTGGAATGGGAAGGAGTTGGATATCACATCTCAAGCTTTAGGAAGGGTCTCAGGTTTGGTATAAGCATTGAGATAGCACATCTCATGCTATAGGAAGGGTCTCAGGATTGGATTGGGAAGGAGTTGGATATTACATCTCATGTTATAGGAAAGATCTCAGGTTTGGTATTAGAAGCATTGAGACATCACATCTCATGTTATAGGAACGGTCTCAGGATTGGAATGGGAAGAAGTTGGATATCACATCTCATGCTATAGGAAGGGTCTCAGGTTTGGAAGGGGAAGGAGTTGGATATCCAATCTCATGTTATAGGACTGGTCTCAGGTTTGGTATTGGAAGCATTGAGATATCACATCGCTTGCTGTAGGAAGGTTCTCAGGTTTGGTATTAGAAGCATTGAGACATCACATCTCATGCTATAGGAAGGGTCTCAGGATTGGAATGGGAAGGAGTTGGATATCACATTTCATGTTATAGGAAGGGTCTCAGGATTGGAATGGGAAGGACTTGGATATCATATCTCATGATATAGGAAGGCTCTCAGGTTTGGAAGGGGAAGGAGTTGGATATCACATTTCATGTTAGAGGAAGGATCTCAGGTTTGGTATTAGAGGCCTTGAGATATCACATATCATGCTATAGGAAGGGTCTCAGGATTGGAATGGGAAGGAGTTGGATATCACATCTCAAGCTTTAGGAAGGGTCTCAGGTTTGGTATAAGCATTGAGATATCACATCTCATGCTATAGGAAGGGTCTCAGGATTGGAATGGGAAGGAGTTGGATATCACATCTCATATTATAGGAAATATCTCAGGTTTGGTATTAGAAGCATTGAGACATCACATCTCATGTTATAGGAAGGGTCTCAGGATTGGAATGGGAAGAAGTTGGATATCACATCTCATGCTATAGGAAGGGTCTCAGGTTTGGTATATGCATTGAGATATCACATCTCATGCTATAGGAAGGGTCTCAGGATTGGAATGGGAAGGAGTTGTATATGACATCTCATGCCATAGGAAGGGTCTCAGGTTTGGTATAAGCATTGAGATATCACATCACATGCTATAGAAAGGGTCTCAGGATTGGAATGGGAAGGACTTGGATATCACATCTCATGCTATAGGCAGGGTCTCAGGTTTGGAAAGGGAAGGAGATGGATATCACATTTCATGTTAGAGATAGGATCTCAGGTTTGGTATTAGAGGCATTGAGATATCACATCTCATGCTATCAGAAGGGTCTCAGGATTGGAATGGGAAGGAGTTGTATATCACATCTAATGCTAAAGGGAGGGTCTCAGGTTTGGAAGGGGAAGGATTTGGAAATCACATCTCATGTTATAGGAAGGGTCTCAGGTTTGGTATTAGAAGCATTGAGATATCACATCTCATGCTATAGGAAGGGTCTCAGGATTGGAATGGGGAGGACTTGGATGTCACATCTCATGCTATAGGGAGGGTCTCAAGTTTGATATTAGAAGCATTGAGATAACAAATCTCATGATATCGGAAGGGTCCCAGGATTGGAATGGGAAGGAGTTGGATATCATATCTCATGATAATGGAAGGGTCTAAGGTTTGGAAGGGGAAAGATTTGGATATCACATCTCATGTTATAGGACGGGTCTCAGGTTTGGTATTAGAAGCATTGAGATATCAAGTCTCATGGCATAGGTAGGGTCTCAGAATTGGAATGGCAAGGAGTTGGATATCACATCTCAAGCTATAGGAAGAGTCTCAGGATTGGAATGGGAATGAGTTTGATATCACATCTCATGCCATAGTATGGGTCTCAGGTTTGGTAGAAGCATTGGGATATCACATCACATGCTATTGGAAGGGTATCAGTATTGGATTTGGAAGGAGTTGAATATCCCATCTCATGCTATAGTATGGGTCTCAGGTTTGGTAGAAGCATTGGGATATCACATCTCATGCTATTGGAAGGGTATCAGTATTGGATTTGGAAGGAGTTGGATATCCCATCTCATGCTATAGGAAGGGTCTCAGATTTGGTATAAGCATTGAGATATCACATCTCATGCTATAGGAAGGGTCTCAGGATTGGATTGGGAAGGAGTTGTATATGACATCTCAGGCCATAGGAAGGGTCTCAGGATTGGTATAAGCATTGAGATATCACATCTCTGCTATCGGAAGGGTCTCAGGATTGGAATGGGAAGGAGTTGGATATCCCATCTCATGTTATAGGAAGAGTCTCAGGTTTGGTATTAGAAGCATTGAGATATCACATCTCATGCTATAGGAAGGGTCTCAGGATTGGAATGGGGAGGACTTGGATGTCACATCTCATGCTATAGGGAGGGTCTCAAGTTTGATATTAGAAGCATTGAGATAATAAATCTCATGATATCGGAAGGGTCTCAGGATTGGAATGGGAAGGAGTTGGATATCACATCTCATGATAAAGGAAGGGTCTAAGGTTTGGAAGGGGAAAGATTTGGATATCACATCTCATGTTATAGGACGGGTCTCAGGTTTGGTATTAGAAGCATTGAGATATCAAGTCTCATGGCATAGGAAGGGTCTCAGAATTGGAATGGGAAGGAGTTGGATATCACATCTCAAGCTATAGGAAGAGTCTCAGGATTGGAATGGGAAGGAGTTTGATATCACATCTCATGCCATAGTATGGGTCTCAGGTTTGGTAGAAGCATTGGGATATCACATCTCATGCTATTGGAAGGGTATCAGTATTGGATTTGGAAGGAGTTGGATATCCCATCTCATGCTATAGGAAGGGTCTCAGGTTGGAATGGGAAGGAGTTGGATATCACATTTCATGTTATAGGAAGGGTCTCAGGTTTGGAAGGGGAAGGAGTTGAATATCATATCTCAAGCTTTAGGAAGGGTCTCAGGTTTGGAAGGGGAAGGAGTTGGATATCACATCTCAAGCTTTAGGAAGGGTCTCAGGTTTGGTATAAGCATTGAGATAGCACATCTCATGCTATAGGAAGGGTTTCAGGATTGGAATGGGAAGGAGTTGGATATCACATCTCAAGCTTTAGGAAGGGTCTCAGGTTTGGTATAAGCATTGAGATAGCACATCTCATGCTATAGGAAGGGTTTCAGGATTGGAATGGGAAGGAGTTGGATATCACATCTCATGTTATAGGAAAGATCTCCGGTTTGGTATTAGAAGCATTGAGACATCACATCTCATGTTATAGGAAGGGTCTCAGGATTGGAATGGGAAGAAGTTGGATATCACATCTCATGCTATAGGAAGGGTCTCAGGTTTGGAAGGGGAAGGAGTTGGATATCCAATCTCATGTTATAGGACTGGTCTCAGGTTTGGTATTAGAAGCATTGAGATATCACATTGCATGCTGTAGGAAGGTTCTCAGGTTTGGTATTAGAAGCATTGAGACATCACATCTCATGCTATAGGAAGGGTCTCAGGATTGGAATGGGAAGGAGTTGGATATCACATCTCATGTTATAGGAAGGATCTCAGGTTTGGTATTAGAAGCATTGAGACATCACATCTCATGCTATAGGAAGGGTCTCAGGATTGGAATGGGAAGGAGTTGGATATCACATCTGATGCTATAGGAAGGGTCTCAGACTTGGTATAAGCATTGAGATATCACATCTCATGCTATAGGAAGGGTCTCAGGATTGGATTGGGAAGGAGTTGTATATGACATCTCAGGCCATAGGAAGGGTCTCAGGATTGGTATAAGCATTGAGATATCACATCTCTGCTATCGGAAGGGTCTCAGGATTGGAATGGGAAGGAGTTGGATATCCCAGCTCATGTTATAGGAAGGGTCTCAGGTTTGGTATTAGAAGCATTGAGATATCACATCTCATGCTATAGGAAGGGTCTCAGGATTGGAATGGGGGGACTTGGATGTCACATCTCATGCTATAGGGAGTTTCTCAAGTTTGATATTAGAAGCATTGAGATAACAAATCTCATGATATCGGAAGGGTCTCAGGATTGGAATGGGAAGGAGTTGGATATCACATCTCATGATAAAGGAAGGGTCTAAGGTTTGGAAGGGGAAAGATTTGGATATCACATCTCATGTTATAGGACGGGTCTCAGGTTTGGTATTAGAAGCATTGAGATATCAAGTCTCATGGCATAGGAAGGGTCTCAGAATTGGAATGGGAAGGAGTTGGATATCACATCTCAAGCTATAGGAAGAGTCTCAAGATTGGAATGGGAAGGAGTTTGATATCACATCTCATGCCATAGTATGGTTCTCAGGTTTGGTAGAAGCATTGGGATATCACATCTCATGCTATTGGAAGGGTATCAGTATTGGATTTGGAAGGAGTTGGATATCCCATCTCATGCTATAGGAAGGGTCTCAGGTTGGAATGGGAAGGAGTTGGATATCACATTTCATGTTATAGGAAGGGTCTCAGGATTGGAATGGGAAGGACTTGGATATCATATCTCATGATATAGGAAGGCTCTCAGGTTTGGAAGGGGAAGGAGTTGGATATCACATTTCATGTTAGAGGAAGGATCTCAGGTTTGGTATTAGAGGCCTTGAGATATCACATATCATGCTATAGGAAGGGTCTCAGGATTGGAATGGGAAGGAGTTGGATATCACATCTCAAGCTTTAGGAAGGGTCTCAGGTTTGGTATAAGCATTGAGATAGCACATCTCATGCTATAGGAAGGGTCTCAGGATTGGAATGGGAAGGAGTTGGATATTACATCTCATGTTATAGGAAAGATCTCAGGTTTGGTATTAGAAGCATTGAGACATCACATCTCATGTTATAGGAACGGTCTCAGGATTGGAATGGGAAGAAGTTGGATATCACATCTCATGCTATAGGAAGGGTCTCAGGTTTGGAAGGGGAAGGAGTTGGATATCCAATCTCATGTTATAGGACTGGTCTCAGGTTTGGTATTGGAAGCATTGAGATATCACATCGCTTGCTGTAGGAAGGTTCTCAGGTTTGGTATTAGAAGCATTGAGACATCACATCTCATGCTATAGGAAGGGTCTCAGGATTGGAATGGGAAGGAGTTGGATATCACATCTCATGTTATAGGAAAGGTCTCAGGTTGGAATGGGAAGGAGTTGGATATCACATTTCATGTTATAGGAAGGGTCTCAGGATTGGAATGGGAAGGACTTGGATATCATATCTCATGATATAGGAAGGCTCTCAGGTTTGGAAGGGGAAGGAGTTGGATATCACATTTCATGTTAGAGGAAGGATCTCAGGTTTGGTATTAGAGGCCTTGAGATATCACATATCATGCTATAGGAAGGGTCTCAGGATTGGAATGGGAAGGAGTTGGATATCACATCTCAAGCTTTAGGAAGGGTCTCAGGTTTGGTATAAGCATTGAGATATCACATCTCATGCTATAGGAAGGGTCTCAGGATTGGAATGGGAAGGAGTTGGATATCACATCTCATATTATAGGAAATATCTCAGGTTTGGTATTAGAAGCATTGAGACATCACATCTCATGTTATAGGAAGGGTCTCAGGATTGGAATGGGAAGAAGTTGGATATCACATCTCATGCTATAGGAAGGGTCTCAGGTTTGGTATATGCATTGAGATATCACATCTCATGCTATAGGAAGGGTCTCAGGATTGGAATGGGAAGGAGTTGTATATGACATCTCATGCCATAGGAAGGGTCTCAGGTTTGGTATAAGCATTGAGATATCACATCACATGCTATAGAAAGGGTCTCAGGATTGGAATGGGAAGGACTTGGATATCACATCTCATGCTATAGGCAGGGTCTCAGGTTTGGAAAGGGAAGGAGATGGATATCACATTTCATGTTAGAGATAGGATCTCAGGTTTGGTATTAGAGGCATTGAGATATCACATCTCATGCTATCAGAAGGGTCTCAGGATGGGAATGGGAAGGAGTTGTATATCACATCTAATGCTAAAGGGAGGGTCTCAGGTTTGGAAGGGGAAGGATTTGGAAATCACATCTCATGTTATAGGAAGGGTCTCAGGTTTGGTATTAGAAGCATTGAGATATCACATCTCATGCTATAGGAAGGGTCTCAGGATTGGAATGGGGAGGACTTGGATGTCACATCTCATGCTATAGGGAGGGTCTCAAGTTTGATATTAGAAGCATTGAGATAACAAATCTCATGATATCGGAAGGGTCTCAGGATTGGAATGGGAAGGAGTTGGATATCATATCTCATGATAATGGAAGGGTCTAAGGTTTGGAAGGGGAAAGATTTGGATATCACATCTCATGTTATAGGACGGGTCTCAGGTTTGGTATTAGAAGCATTGAGATATCAAGTCTCATGGCATAGGTAGGGTCTCAGAATTGGAATGGCAAGGAGTTGGATATCACATCTCAAGCTATAGGAAGAGTCTCAGGATTGGAATGGGAATGAGTTTGATATCACATCTCATGCCATAGTATGGGTCTCAGGTTTGGTAGAAGCATTGGGATATCACATCACATGCTATTGGAAGGGTATCAGTATTGGATTTGGAAGGAGTTGAATATCCCATCTCATGCTATAGTATGGGTCTCAGGTTTGGTAGAAGCATTGGGATATCACATCTCATGCTATTGGAAGGGTATCAGTATTGGATTTGGAAGGAGTTGGATATCCCATCTCATGCTATAGGAAGGGTCTCAGATTTGGTATAAGCATTGAGATATCACATCTCATGCTATAGGAAGGGTCTCAGGATTGGATTGGGAAGGAGTTGTATATGACATCTCAGGCCATAGGAAGGGTCTCAGGATTGGTATAAGCATTGAGATATCACATCTCTGCTATCGGAAGGGTCTCAGGATTGGAATGGGAAGGAGTTGGATATCCCATCTCATGTTATAGGAAGAGTCTCAGGTTTGGTATTAGAAGCATTGAGATATCACATCTCATGCTATAGGAAGGGTCTCAGGATTGGAATGGGGAGGACTTGGATGTCACATCTCATGCTATAGGGAGGGTCTCAAGTTTGATATTAGAAGCATTGAGATAATAAATCTCATGATATCGGAAGGGTCTCAGGATTGGAATGGGAAGGAGTTGGATATCACATCTCATGATAAAGGAACGGTCTAAGGTTTGGAAGGGGAAAGATTTGGATATCACATCTCATGTTATAGGACGGGTCTCAGGTTTGGTATTAGAAGCATTGAGATATCAAGTCTCATGGCATAGGAAGGGTCTCAGAATTGGAATGGGAAGGAGTTGGATATCACATCTCAAGCTATAGGAAGAGTCTCAGGATTGGAATGGGAAGGAGTTTGATATCACATCTCATGCCATAGTATGGGTCTCAGGTTTGGTAGAAGCATTGGGATATCACATCTCATGCTATTGGAAGGGTATCAGTATTGGATTTGGAAGGAGTTGGATATCCCATCTCATGCTATAGGAAGGGTCTCAGGTTGGAATGGGAAGGAGTTGGATATCACATTTCATGTTATAGGAAGGGTCTCAGGGTTGGAAGGGGAAGGAGTTGAATATCACATCTCAAGCTTTAGGAAGGGTCTCAGGTTTGGTATAAGCATTGAGATAGCACATCTCATGCTATAGGAAGGGTTTCAGGATTGGAATGGGAAGGAGTTGGATATCACATTTCATGTTAGAGGAAGGATCTCAGGTTTGGTATTAGAGGCCTTGAGATATCACATCTCATGCTATAGGAAGGGTCTCAGGATTGGAATGGGAAGGAGTTGGATATCACATCTCAAGCTTTAGGAAGGGTCTCAGGTTTGGTATAAGCATTGAGATAGCACATCTCATGCTATAGGAAGGGTTTCAGGATTGGAATGGGAAGGAGTTGGATATCACATCTCATGTTATAGGAAAGATCTCCGGTTTGGTATTAGAAGCATTGAGACATCACATCTCATGTTATAGGAAGGGTCTCAGGATTGGAATGGGAAGAAGTTGGATATCACATCTCATGCTATAGGAAGGGTCTCAGGTTTGGAAGGGGAAGGAGTTGGATATCCAATCTCATGTTATAGGACTGGTCTCAGGTTTGGTATTAGAAGCATTGAGATATCACATTGCATGCTGTAGGAAGGTTCTCAGGTTTGGAATGGGAAGGAGTTGTATATGACATCCCAGGCCATATGAAGGGTCTCAGGTTTGGTATAAGCATTGAGATATCACATCTCTGCTATCGGAAGGGTCTCAGGATTGGAATGGGAAGGAGTTGGATATCCCATCTCATGTTATAGGAAGGGTCTCAGGTTTGGTATTAGAAGCATAGAGATATCACATCTCATGCTATAGGAAGGGTCTCAGGATTGGAATGGGAAGAACTTGGATGTCACATCTCATGCTATAGGGAGGGTCTCAAGTTTGATATTAGAAGCATTGAGATAGCAAATCTCATGATATCGGAACGGTCTCAGGATTGGAATGGGAAGGAGTTGGATATCACATCTCATGATAAAGGAAGGGTCTGAGGTTTGGAAGGGGAAGGATTTGGATATCACATCTCATGTTATAGGACGGGTCTCAGGTTTGGTATTAGAAGCATTGAGATATCAAGTCTCATGGTATAAGAAGGGTCTCAGAATTGGAATGGGAAGGAGTTGGATATCACACCTCAAGCTATAGGAAGGGCCTCAGGATTGGAATGGGAAGGAGTTTGATATCACATCTCATGCCATAGTATGGGTCTCAGGTTTGGTAGAAGCATTGGGATATCACATCTCATGCTATCGGAAGGGTATCATTATTGGATTTGGAAGGAGTTGGATATCCCATCTCATGCTATAGGAAGGGTCTCAGGTTGGAATGGGAAGGAGTTGGATATCACATTTCATGTTATAGAAAGGGTCTCAGGATTGGAATGGGAAGGACTTGGATATCATATCTCATGCTATAGGAAGGCTCTCAGGTTTGGAAGGGGAAGGAGTTGGATATCACATTTCATGTTAGAGGAAGGATCTCAGGTTTGGTATTAGAGGCCTTGAGATATCACATCTCATGCTATAGGAAGGGTCTCTGGATTGGAATGGGAAGGAGTTGGATATCACATCTCAAGCTATAGGAAGGGTCTCAGGTTTGGTATAAGCATTGAGATATCACATCTCATGCTATAGAAAGGGTCTCAGGATTGGAATGGGAAGGAGTTGGATATCACATCTCATATTATAGGAAATATCTCAGGTTTGGTATTAGAAGCATTGAGACATCACATCTCATGTTATAGGAAGGGTCTCAGGATTGGAATGGGAAGAAGTTGGATATCACATCTCATGCCATAGGAAGGGTCTCAGGTTTGGTATAAGCATTGAGATATCACATCTCATGCTATAGGAAGGGTCTCAGGATTGGAATGGGAAGGAGTTGTATATGACATCTCATGCCATAGGAAGGGTCTCAGGTTTGGTATAAGCATTGAGATATCACATCACATGCTATAGAAAGGGTCTCAGGATTGGAATGGGAAGGACTTGGATATCACATCTCATGCTATAGGCAGGGTCTCAGGTTTGGAAAGGGAAGGAGATGGATATCACATTTCATGTTAGAGATAGGATCTCAGGTTTGGTATTAGAGGCATTGAGATATCACATCTCATGCTATCAGAAGGGTCTCAGGATTGGAATGGGAAGGAGTTGTATATCACATCTCATGCTAAAGGGAGGGTCTCAGGTTTGGAAGGGGAAGGATTTGGAAATCACATCTCATGTTATAGGAAGGGTCTCAGGTTTGGTATTAGAAGCATTGAGATATCACATCTCATGCTATAGGAAGGGTCTCAGGATTGGAATCGGGAGGACTTGGATGTCACATCTCATGCTATAGGGAGGGTCTCAAGTTTGATATTAGAAGCATTGAGATAACAAATCTCATGATATCGGAAGGGTCTCAGGATTGGAATGGGAAGGAGTTGGATATCATATCTCATGATAATGGAAGGGTCTAAGGTTTGGAAGGGGAAAGATTTGGATATCACATCTCATGTTATAGGACGGGTCTCAGGTTTGGTATTAGAAGCATTCAGATATCAAGTCTCATGGCATATGTAGGGTCTCAGAATTGGAATGGGAAGGAGTTGGATATCACATCTCAAGCTATAGGAAGAGTCTCAGGATTGGAATGGGAATGAGTTTGATATCACATCTCATGCCATAGTATGGGTCTCAGGTTTGGTAGAAGCATTGGGATATCACATCACATGCTATTGGAAGGGTATCAGTATTGGATTTGGAAGGAGTTGAATATCCCATCTCATGCTATAGTATGGGTCTCAGGTTTGGTAGAAGCATTGGGATATCACATCTCATGCTATTGGAAGGGTATCAGTATTGGATTTGGAAGGAGTTGGATATCCCATCTCATGCTATAGGAAGGGTCTCAGATTTGGTATAAGCATTGAGATATCACATCTCATGCTATAGGAAGGGTCTCAGGATTGGATTGGGAAGGAGTTGTATATGACATCTCAGGCCATAGGAAGGGTCTCAGGATTGGTATAAGCATTGAGATATCACATCTCTGCTATCGGAAGGGTCTCGGGATTGGAATGGGAAGGAGTTGGATATCCCATCTCATGTTATAGGAAGAGTCTCAGGTTTGGTATTAGAAGCATTGAGATATCACATCTCATGCTATAGGAAGGGTCTCAGGATTGGAATGGGGAGGACTTGGATGTCACATCTCATGCTATAGCGAGGGTCTCAAGTTTGATATTAGAAGCATTGAGATAACAAATCTCATGATATCGGAAGGGTCTCAGGATTGGAATGGGAAGGAGTTGGATATCACATCTCATGATAAAGGAAGGGTCTAAGGTTTGGAAGGGGAAAGATTTGGATATCACATCTCATGTTATAGGACGGGTCTCAGGTTTGGTATTAGAAGCATTGAGATATCAAGTCTCATGGCATAGGAAGGGTCTCAGAATTGGAATGGGAAGGAGTTGGATATCACATCTCAAGCTATAGGAAGAGTCTCAGGATTGGAATGGGAAGGAGTTTGATATCACATCTCATGCCATAGTATGGGTCTCAGGTTTGGTAGAAGCATTGGGATATCACATCTCATGCTATTGGAAGGGTATCAGTATTGGATTTGGAAGGAGTTGGATATCCCATCTCATGCTATAGGAAGGGTCTCAGGTTGGAATGGGAAGGAGTTGGATATCACATTTCATGTTATATGAAGGGTCTCAGGATTGGAATGGGAAGGACTTGGATATCATATCTCATGCTATAGGAAGGCTCTCAGGTTTGGAAGGGGAAGGAGTTGGATATCACATCTCAAGCTTTAGGACGGGTCTCAGGTTTGGTATAAGCATTGAGATAGCACATCTCATGCTATAGGAAGGGTTTCAGGATTGGAATGGGAAGGAGTTGGATATCACATCTCAAGCTTTAGGAAGGGTCTCAGGTTTGGTATAAGCATTGAGATAGCACATCTCATGCTATAGGAAGGGTTTCAGGATTGGAATGGGAAGGAGTTGGATATCACATCTGATGTTATAGGAAAGATCTCCGCTTTGGTATTAGAAGCATTGAGACATCACATCTCATGTTATAGGAAGGATCTCAGGATTGGAATGGGAAGAAGTTGGATATCACATCTCATGCTATAGGAAGGGTCTCAGGTTTGGAAGGGGAAGGAGTTGGATATCCAATCTCATGTTATAGGACTGGTCTCAGGTTTGGTATTAGAAGCATTGAGATATCACATTGCATGCTGTAGGAAGGTTCTCAGGTTTGGTATTAGAAGCATTGAGACATCACATCTCATGCTATAGGAAGGGTCTCAGGATTGGAATGGGAAGGAGTTGGATATCACATCTCATGTTATAGGAAGGATCTCAGGTTTGGTATTAGAAGCATTGAGACATCACATCTCATGCTATAGGAAGGGTCTCAGGATTGGAATGGGAAGGAGTTGGATATCACATCTGATGCTATAGGAAGGGTCTCAGATTTGGTATAAGCATTGAGATATCACATCTCATGCTATAGGAAGGGTCTCAGGATTGGATTGGGAAGGAGTTGTATATGACATCTCAGGCCATAGGAAGGGTCTCAGGATTGGTATAAGCATTGAGATATCACATCTCTGCTATCGGAAGGGTCTCAGGATTGGAATGGGAAGGAGTTGGATATCCCATCTCATGTTATAGGAAGGGTCTCAGGTTTGGTATTAGAAGCATTGAGATATCACATCTCATGCTATAGGAAGGGTCTCAGGATTGGAATGGGGGGGACTTGGATGTCACATCTCATGCTATAGGGAGTTTCTCAAGTTTGATATTAGAAGCATTGAGATAACAAATCTCATGATATCGGAAGGGTCTCAGGATTGGAATGGGAAGGAGTTGGATATCACATCTCATGATAAAGGAAGGGTCTAAGGTTTGGAAGGGGAAAGATTTGGATATCACATCTCATGTTATAGGACGGGTCTCAGGTTTGGTATTAGAAGCATTGAGATATCAAGTCTCATGGCATAGGAAGGGTCTCAGAATTGGAATGGGAAGGAGTTGGATATCACATCTCAAGCTATAGGAAGAGTCTCAAGATTGGAATGGGAAGGAGTTTGATATCACATCTCATGCCATAGTATGGTTCTCAGGTTTGGTAGAAGCATTGGGATATCACATCTCATGCTATTGGAAGGGTATCAGTATTGGATTTGGAAGGAGTTGGATATCCCATCTCATGCTATAGGAAGGGTCTCAGGTTGGAATGGGAAGGAGTTGGATATCACATGTCATGTTATAGGAAGGGTCTCAGGATTGGAATGGGAAGGACTTGGATATCATATCTCATGATATAGGAAGGCTCTCAGGTTTGGAAGGGGAAGGAGTTGGATATCACATTTCATGTTAGAGGAAGGATCTCAGGTTTGGTATTAGAGGCCTTGAGATATCACATATCATGCTATAGGAAGGGTCTCAGGATTGGAATGGGAAGGAGTTGGATATCACATCTCAAGCTTTAGGAAGGGTCTCAGGTTTGGTATAAGCATTGAGATAGCACATCTCATGCTATAGGAAGGGTCTCAGGATTGGAATGGGAAGGAGTTGGATATTACATCTCATGTTATAGGAAAGATCTCAGGTTTGGTATTAGAAGCATTGAGACATCACATCTCATGTTATAGGAACGGTCTCAGGATTGGAATGGGAAGAAGTTGGATATCACATCTCATGCTATAGGAAGGGTCTCAGGTTTGGAAGGGGAAGGAGTTGGATATCCAATCTCATGTTATAGGACTGGTCTCAGGTTTGGTATTGGAAGCATTGAGATATCACATCGCTTGCTGTAGGAAGGTTCTCAGGTTTGGTATTAGAAGCATTGAGACATCACATCTCATGCTATAGGAAGGGTCTCAGGATTGGAATGGGAAGGAGTTGGATATCACATCTCATGCTATAGGGAGGGTCTCAAGTTTGATATTAGAAGCATTGAGATAACAAATCTCATGATATCGGAAGGGTCTCAGGATTGGAATGGGAAGGAGTTGGATATCATATCTCATGATAATGGAAGGGTCTAAGGTTTGGAAGGGGAAAGATTTGGATATCACATCTCATGTTATAGGACGGGTCTCAGGTTTGGTATTACAAGCATTGAGATATCAAGTCTCATGGCATAGGTAGGGTCTCAGAATTGGAATGGGAAGGAGTTGGATATCACATCTCAAGCTATAGGAAGAGTCTCAGGATTGGAATGGGAATGAGTTTGATATCACATCTCATGCCATAGTATGGGTCTCAGGTTTGGTAGAAGCATTGGGATATCACATCACATGCTATTGGAAGGGTATCAGTATTGGATTTGGAAGGAGTTGAATATCCCATCTCATGCTATAGTATGGGTCTCAGGTTTGGTAGAAGCATTGGGATATCACATCTCATGCTATTGGAAGGGTATCAGTATTGGATTTGGAAGGAGTTGGATATCCCATCTCATGCTATAGGAAGGGTCTCAGATTTGGTATAAGCATTGAGATATCACATCTCATGCTATAGGAAGGGTCTCAGGATTGGATTGGGAAGGAGTTGTATATGACATCTCAGGCCATAGGAAGGGTCTCAGGATTGGTATAAGCATTGAGATATCACATCTCTGCTATCGGAAGGGTCTCGGGATTGGAATGGGAAGGAGTTGGATATCCCATCTCATGTTATAGGAAGAGTCTCAGGTTTGGTATTAGAAGCATTGAGATATCACATCTCATGCTATAGGAAGGGTCTCAGGATTGGAATGGGGAGGACTTGGATGTCACATCTCATGCTATAGCGAGGGTCTCAAGTTTGATATTAGAAGCATTGAGATAACAAATCTCATGATATCGGAAGGGTCTCAGGATTGGAATGGGAAGGAGTTGGATATCACATCTCATGATAAAGGAAGGGTCTAAGGTTTGGAAGGGGAAAGATTTGGATATCACATCTCATGTTATAGGACGGGTCTCAGGTTTGGTATTAGAAGCATTGAGATATCAAGTCTCATGGCATAGGAAGGGTCTCAGAATTGGAATGGGAAGGAGTTGGATATCACATCTCAAGCTATAGGAAGAGTCTCAGGATTGGAATGGGAAGGAGTTTGATATCACATCTCATGCCATAGTATGGGTCTCAGGTTTGGTAGAAGCATTGGGATATCACATCTCATGCTATTGGAAGGGTATCAGTATTGGATTTGGAAGGAGTTGGATATCCCATCTCATGCTATAGGAAGGGTCTCAGGTTGGAATGGGAAGGAGTTGGATATCACATTTCATGTTATATGAAGGGTCTCAGGATTGGAATGGGAAGGACTTGGATATCATATCTCATGCTATAGGAAGGCTCTCAGGTTTGGAAGGGGAAGGAGTTGGATATCACATCTCAAGCTTTAGGACGGGTCTCAGGTTTGGTATAAGCATTGAGATAGCACATCTCATGCTATAGGAAGGGTTTCAGGATTGGAATGGGAAGGAGTTGGATATCACATCTCAAGCTTTAGGAAGGGTATCAGGTTTGGTATAAGCATTGAGATAGCACATCTCATGCTATAGGAAGGGTTTCAGGATTGGAATGGGAAGGAGTTGGATATCACATCTGATGTTATAGGAAAGATCTCCGCTTTGGTATTAGAAGCATTGAGACATCACATCTCATGTTATAGGAAGGATCTCAGGATTGGAATGGGAAGAAGTTGGATATCACATCTCATGCTATAGGAAGGGTCTCAGGTTTGGAAGGGGAAGGAGTTGGATATCCAATCTCATGTTATAGGACTGGTCTCAGGTTTGGTATTAGAAGCATTGAGATATCACATTGCATGCTGTAGGAAGGTTCTCAGGTTTGGTATTAGAAGCATTGAGACATCACATCTCATGCTATAGGAAGGGTCTCAGGATTGGAATGGGAAGGAGTTGGATATCACATCTGATGCTATAGGAAGGGTCTCAGATTTGGTATAAGCATTGAGATATCACATCTCATGCTATAGGAAGGGTCTCAGGATTGGATTGGGAAGGAGTTGTATATGACATCTCAGGCCATAGGAAGGGTCTCAGGATTGGTATAAGCATTGAGATATCACATCTCTGCTATCGGAAGGGTCTCAGGATTGGAATGGGAAGGAGTTGGATATCCCATCTCATGTTATAGGAAGGGTCTCAGGTTTGGTATTAGAAGCATTGAGATATCACATCTCATGCTATAGGAAGGGTCTCAGGATTGGAATGGGGGGGACTTGGATGTCACATCTCATGCTATAGGGAGTTTCTCAAGTTTGATATTAGAAGCATTGAGATAACAAATCTCATGATATCGGAAGGGTCTCAGGATTGGAATGGGAAGGAGTTGGATATCACATCTCATGATAAAGGAAGGGTCTAAGGTTTGGAAGGGGAAAGATTTGGATATCACATCTCATGTTATAGGACGGGTCTCAGGTTTGGTATTAGAAGCATTGAGATATCAAGTCTCATGGCATAGGAAGGGTCTCAGAATTGGAATGGGAAGGAGTTGGATATCACATCTCAAGCTATAGGAAGAGTCTCAAGATTGGAATGGGAAGGAGTTTGATATCACATCTCATGCCATAGTATGGTTCTCAGGTTTGGTAGAAGCATTGGGATATCACATCTCATGCTATTGGAAGGGTATCAGTATTGGATTTGGAAGGAGTTGGATATCCCATCTCATGCTATAGGAAGGGTCTCAGGTTGGAATGGGAAGGAGTTGGATATCACATTTCATGTTATAGGAAGGGTCTCAGGATTGGAATGGGAAGGACTTGGATATCATATCTCATGATATAGGAAGGCTCTCAGGTTTGGAAGGGGAAGGAGTTGGATATCACATTTCATGTTAGAGGAAGGATCTCAGGTTTGGTATTAGAGGCCTTGAGATATCACATATCATGCTATAGGAAGGGTCTCAGGATTGGAATGGGAAGGAGTTGGATATCACATCTCAAGCTTTAGGAAGGGTCTCAGGTTTGGTATAAGCATTGAGATAGCACATCTCATGCTATAGGAAGGGTCTCAGGATTGGAATGGGAAGGAGTTGGATATTACATCTCATGTTATAGGAAAGATCTCAGGTTTGGTATTAGAAGCATTGAGACATCACATCTCATGTTATAGGAACGGTCTCAGGATTGGAATGGGAAGAAGTTGGATATCACATCTCATGCTATAGGAAGGGTCTCAGGTTTGGAAGGGGAAGGAGTTGGATATCCAATCTCATGTTATAGGACTGGTCTCAGGTTTGGTATTGGAAGCATTGAGATATCACATCGCTTGCTGTAGGAAGGTTCTCAGGTTTGGTATTAGAAGCATTGAGACATCACATCTCATGCTATAGGAAGGGTCTCAGGATTGGAATGGGAAGGAGTTGGATATCACATCTCATGCTATAGGGAGGGTCTCAAGTTTGATATTAGAAGCATTGAGATAACAAATCTCATGATATCGGAAGGGTCTCAGGATTGGAATGGGAAGGAGTTGGATATCATATCTCATGATAATGGAAGGGTCTAAGGTTTGGAAGGGGAAAGATTTGGATATCACATCTCATGTTATAGGACGGGTCTCAGGTTTGGTATTACAAGCATTGAGATATCAAGTCTCATGGCATAGGTAGGGTCTCAGAATTGGAATGGGAAGGAGTTGGATATCACATCTCAAGCTATAGGAAGAGTCTCAGGATTGGAATGGGAATGAGTTTGATATCACATCTCATGCCATAGTATGGGTCTCAGGTTTGGTAGAAGCATTGGGATATCACATCACATGCTATTGGAAGGGTATCAGTATTGGATTTGGAAGGAGTTGAATATCCCATCTCATGCTATAGTATGGGTCTCAGGTTTGGTAGAAGCATTGGGATATCACATCTCATGCTATTGGAAGGGTATCAGTATTGGATTTGGAAGGAGTTGGATATCCCATCTCATGCTATAGGAAGGGTCTCAGATTTGGTATAAGCATTGAGATATCACATCTCATGCTATAGGAAGGGTCTCAGGATTGGATTGGGAAGGAGTTGTATATGACATCTCAGGCCATAGGAAGGGTCTCAGGATTGGTATAAGCATTGAGATATCACATCTCTGCTATCGGAAGGGTCTCGGGATTGGAATGGGAAGGAGTTGGATATCCCATCTCATGTTATAGGAAGAGTCTCAGGTTTGGTATTAGAAGCATTGAGATATCACATCTCATGCTATAGGAAGGGTCTCAGGATTGGAATGGGGAGGACTTGGATGTCACATCTCATGCTATAGCGAGGGTCTCAAGTTTGATATTAGAAGCATTGAGATAACAAATCTCATGATATCGGAAGGGTCTCAGGATTGGAATGGGAAGGAGTTGGATATCACATCTCATGATAAAGGAAGGGTCTAAGGTTTGGAAGGGGAAAGATTTGGATATCACATCTCATGTTATAGGACGGGTCTCAGGTTTGGTATTAGAAGCATTGAGATATCAAGTCTCATGGCATAGGAAGGGTCTCAGAATTGGAATGGGAAGGAGTTGGATATCACATCTCAAGCTATAGGAAGAGTCTCAGGATTGGAATGGGAAGGAGTTTGATATCACATCTCATGCCATAGTATGGGTCTCAGGTTTGGTAGAAGCATTGGGATATCACATCTCATGCTATTGGAAGGGTATCAGTATTGGATTTGGAAGGAGTTGGATATCCCATCTCATGCTATAGGAAGGGTCTCAGGTTGGAATGGGAAGGAGTTGGATATCACATTTCATGTTATAGGAAGGGTCTCAGGATTGGAATGGGAAGGACTTGGATATCATATCTCATGCTATAGGAAGGCTCTCAGGTTTGGAAGGGGAAGGAGTTGGATATCACATCTCAAGCTTTAGGAAGGGTCTCAGGTTTGGTATAAGCATTGAGATAGCACATCTCATGCTATAGGAAGGGTTTCAGGATTGGAATGGGAAGGAGTTGGATATCACATCTCAAGCTTTAGGAAGGGTCTCAGGTTTGGTATAAGCATTGAGATAGCACATCTCATGCTATAGGAAGGGTTTCAGGATTGGAATGGGAAGGAGTTGGATATCACATCTCATGTTATAGGAAAGATCTCCGGTTTGGTATTAGAAGCATTGAGACATCACATCTCATGTTATAGGAAGGATCTCAGGATTGGAATGGGAAGAAGTTGGATATCACATCTCATGCTATAGGAAGGGTCTCAGGTTTGGAAGGGGAAGGAGTTGGATATCCAATCTCATGTTATAGGACTGGTCTCAGGTTTGGTATTAGAAGCATTGAGATATCACATTGCATGCTGTAGGAAGGTTCTCAGGTTTGGTATTAGAAGCATTGAGACATCACATCTCATGCTATAGGAAGGGTCTCAGGATTGGAATGGGAAGGAGTTGGATATCACATCTCATGTTATAGGAAGGATCTCAGGTTTGGTATTAGAAGCATTGAGACATCACATCTCATGCTATAGGAAGGGTCTCAGGATTGGAATGGGAAGGAGTTGGATATCACATCTGATGCTATAGGAAGGGTCTCAGATTTGGTATAAGCATTGAGATATCACATCTCATGCTATAGGAAGGGTCTCAGGATTGGATTGGGAAGGAGTTGTATATGACATCTCAGGCCATAGGAAGGGTCTCAGGATTGGTATAAGCATTGAGATATCACATCTCTGCTATCGGAAGGGTCTCAGGATTGGAATGGGAAGGAGTTGGATATCCCATCTCATGTTATAGGAAGGGTCTCAGGTTTGGTATTAGAAGCATTGAGATATCACATCTCATGCTATAGGAAGGGTCTCAGGATTGGAATGGGGGGGACTTGGATGTCACATCTCATGCTATAGGGAGTTTCTCAAGTTTGATATTAGAAGCATTGAGATAACAAATCTCATGATATCGGAAGGGTCTCAGGATTGGAATGGGAAGGAGTTGGATATCACATCTCATGATAAAGGAAGGGTCTAAGGTTTGGAAGGGGAAAGATTTGGATATCACATCTCATGTTATAGGACGGGTCTCAGGTTTGGTATTAGAAGCATTGAGATATCAAGTCTCATGGCATAGGAAGGGTCTCAGAATTGGAATGGGAAGGAGTTGGATATCACATCTCAAGCTATAGGAAGAGTCTCAAGATTGGAATGGGAAGGAGTTTGATATCACATCTCATGCCATAGTATGGTTCTCAGGTTTGGTAGAAGCATTGGGATATCACATCTCATGCTATTGGAAGGGTATCAGTATTGGATTTGGAAGGAGTTGGATATCCCATCTCATGCTATAGGAAGGGTCTCAGGTTGGAATGGGAAGGAGTTGGATATCACATTTCATGTTATAGGAAGGGTCTCAGGATTGGAATGGGAAGGACTTGGATATCATATCTCATGATATAGGAAGGCTCTCAGGTTTGGAAGGGGAAGGAAGGAGTTGGATATCACATTTCATGTTAGAGGAAGGATCTCAGGTTTGGTATTAGAGGCCTTGAGATATCACATATCATGCTATAGGAAGGGTCTCAGGATTGGAATGGGAAGGAGTTGGATATCACATCTCAAGCTTTAGGAAGGGTCTCAGGTTTGGTATAAGCATTGAGATAGCACATCTCATGCTATAGGAAGGGTCTCAGGATTGGAATGGGAAGGAGTTGGATATTACATCTCATGTTATAGGAAAGATCTCAGGTTTGGTATTAGAAGCATTGAGACATCACATCTCATGTTATAGGAACGGTCTCAGGATTGGAATGGGAAGAAGTTGGATATCACATCTCATGCTATAGGAAGGGTCTCAGGTTTGGAAGGGGAAGGAGTTGGATATCCAATCTCATGTTATAGGACTGGTCTCAGGTTTGGTATTGGAAGCATTGAGATATCACATCGCTTGCTGTAGGAAGGTTCTCAGGTTTGGTATTAGAAGCATTGAGACATCACATCTCATGCTATAGGAAGGGTCTTAGGATTGGAATGGGAAGGAGTTGGATATCACATCTCATGTTATAGGAAAGGTCTCAGGTTGGAATGGGAAGGAGTTGGATATCACATTTCATGTTATAGGAAGGGTCTCAGGATTGGAATGGGAAGGACTTGGATATCATATCTCATGATATAGGAAGGCTCTCAGGTTTGGAAGGGGAAGGAGTTGGATATCACATTTCATGTTAGAGGAAGGATCTCAGGTTTGGTATTAGAGGCCTTGAGATATCACATATCATGCTATAGGAAGGGTCTCAGGATTGGAATGGGAAGGAGTTGGATATCACATCTCAAGCTTTAGGAAGGGTCTCAGGTTTGGTATAAGCATTGAGATATCACATCTCATGCTATAGGAAGGGTCTCAGGATTGGAATGGGAAGGAGTTGGATATCACATCTCATATTATAGGAAATATCTCAGGTTTGGTATTAGAAGCATTGAGACATCACATCTCATGTTATAGGAAGGGTCTCAGGATTGGAATGGGAAGAAGTTGGATATCACATCTCATGCTATAGGAAGGGTCTCAGGTTTGGTATATGCATTGAGATATCACATCTCATGCTATAGGAAGGGTCTCAGGATTGGAATGGGAAGGAGTTGTATATGACATCTCATGCCATAGGAAGGGTCTCAGGTTTGGTATAAGCATTGAGATATCACATCACATGCTATAGAAAGGGTCTCAGGATTGGAATGGGAAGGACTTGGATATCACATCTCATGCTATAGGCAGGGTCTCAGGTTTGGAAAGGGAAGGAGATGGATATCACATTTCATGTTAGAGATAGGATCTCAGGTTTGGTATTAGAGGCATTGAGATATCACATCTCATGCTATCAGAAGGGTCTCAGGATTGGAATGGGAAGGAGTTGTATATCACATCTAATGCTAAAGGGAGGGTCTCAGGTTTGGAAGGGGAAGGATTTGGAAATCACATCTCATGTTATAGGAAGGGTCTCAGGTTTGGTATTAGAAGCATTGAGATATCACATCTCATGCTATAGGAAGGGTCTCAGGATTGGAATGGGGAGGACTTGGATGTCACATCTCATGCTATAGGGAGGGTCTCAAGTTTGGAAAGGGAAGGAGATGGATATCACATTTCATGTTAGAGATAGGATCTCAGGTTTGGTATTAGAGGCATTGAGATATCACATCTCATGCTATCAGAAGGGTCTCAGGATTGGAATGGGAAGGAGTTGGATATCATATCTCATGATAATGGAAGGGTCTAAGGTTTGGAAGGGGAAAGATTTGGATATCACATCTCATGTTATAGGACGGGTCTCAGGTTTGGTATTAGAAGCATTGAGATATCAAGTCTCATGGCATAGGTAGGGTCTCAGAATTGGAATGGGAAGGAGTTGGATATCACATCTCAAGCTATAGGAAGAGTCTCAGGATTGGAATGGGAATGAGTTTGATATCACATCTCATGCCATAGTATGGGTCTCAGGTTTGGTAGAAGCATTGGGATATCACATCACATGCTATTGGAAGGGTATCAGTATTGGATTTGGAAGGAGTTGAATATCCCATCTCATGCTATAGTATGGGTCTCAGGTTTGGTAGAAGCATTGGGATATCACATCTCATGCTATTGGAAGGGTATCAGTATTGGATTTGGAGGGAGTTGGATATCCCATCTCATGCTATAGGAAGGGTCTCAGATTTGGTATAAGCATTGAGATATCACATCTCATGCTATAGGAAGGGTCTCAGGATTGGATTGGGAAGGAGTTGTATATGACATCTCAGGCCATAGGAAGGGTCTCAGGATTGGTATAAGCATTGAGATATCACATCTCTGCTATCGGAAGGGTCTCGGGATTGGAATGGGAAGGAGTTGGATATCCCATCTCATGTTATAGGAAGAGTCTCAGGTTTGGTATTAGAAGCATTGAGATATCACATCTCATGCTATAGGAAGGGTCTCAGGATTGGAATGGGGAGGACTTGGATGTCACATCTCATGCTATAGCGAGGGTCTCAAGTTTGATATTAGAAGCATTGAGATAACAAATCTCATGATATCGGAAGGGTCTCAGGATTGGAATGGGAAGGAGTTGGATATCACATCTCATGATAAAGGAAGGGTCTAAGGTTTGGAAGGGGAAAGATTTGGATATCACATCTCATGTTATAGGACGGGTCTCAGGTTTGGTATTAGAAGCATTGAGATATCAAGTCTCATGGCATAGGAAGGGTCTCAGAATTGGAATGGGAAGGAGTTGGATATCACATCTCAAGCTATAGGAAGAGTCTCAGGATTGGAATGGGAAGGAGTTTGATATCACATCTCATGCCATAGTATGGGTCTCAGGTTTGGTAGAAGCATTGGGATATCACATCTCATGCTATTGGAAGGGTATCAGTATTGGATTTGGAAGGAGTTGGATATCCCATCTCATGCTATAGGAAGGGTCTCAGGTTGGAATGGGAAGGAGTTGGATATCACATTTCATGTTATAGGAAGGGTCTCAGGATTGGAATGGGAAGGACTTGGATATCATATCTCATGCTATAGGAAGGCTCTCAGGTTTGGAAGGGGAAGGAGTTGGATATCACATCTCAAGCTTTAGGAAGGGTCTCAGGTTTGGTATAAGCATTGAGATAGCACATCTCATGCTATAGGAAGGGTTTCAGGATTGGAATGGGAAGGAGTTGGATATCACATCTCAAGCTTTAGGAAGGGTCTCAGGTTTGGTATAAGCATTGAGATAGCACATCTCATGCTATAGGAAGGGTTTCAGGATTGGAATGGGAAGGAGTTGGATATCACATCTCATGTTATAGGAAAGATCTCCGGTTTGGTATTAGAAGCATTGAGACATCACATCTCATGTTATAGGAAGGATCTCAGGATTGGAATGGGAAGAAGTTGGATATCACATCTCATGCTATAGGAAGGGTCTCAGGTTTGGAAGGGGAAGGAGTTGGATATCCAATCTCATGTTATAGGACTGGTCTCAGGTTTGGTATTAGAAGCATTGAGATATCACATTGCATGCTGTAGGAAGGTTCTCAGGTTTGGTATTAGAAGCATTGAGACATCACATCTCATGCTATAGGAAGGGTCTCAGGATTGGAATGGGAAGGAGTTGGATATCACATCTCATGTTATAGGAAGGATCTCAGGTTTGGTATTAGAAGCATTGAGACATCACATCTCATGCTATAGGAAGGGTCTCAGGATTGGAATGGGAAGGAGTTGGATATCACATCTGATGCTATAGGAAGGGTCTCAGATTTGGTATAAGCATTGAGATATCACATCTCATGCTATAGGAAGGGTCTCAGGATTGGATTGGGAAGGAGTTGTATATGACATCTCAGGCCATAGGAAGGGTCTCAGGATTGGTATAAGCATTGAGATATCACATCTCTGCTATCGGAAGGGTCTCAGGATTGGAATGGGAAGGAGTTGGATATCCCATCTCATGTTATAGGAAGGGTCTCAGGTTTGGTATTAGAAGCATTGAGATATCACATCTCATGCTATAGGAAGGGTCTCAGGATTGGAATGGGGGGGACTTGGATGTCACATCTCATGCTATAGGGAGTTTCTCAAGTTTGATATTAGAAGCATTGAGATAACAAATCTCATGATATCGGAAGGGTCTCAGGATTGGAATGGGAAGGAGTTGGATATCACATCTCATGATAAAGGAAGGGTCTAAGGTTTGGAAGGGGAAAGATTTGGATATCACATCTCATGTTATAGGACGGGTCTCAGGTTTGGTATTAGAAGCATTGAGATATCAAGTCTCATGGCATAGGAAGGGTCTCAGAATTGGAATGGGAAGGAGTTGGATATCACATCTCAAGCTATAGGAAGAGTCTCAAGATTGGAATGGGAAGGAGTTTGATATCACATCTCATGCCATAGTATGGTTCTCAGGTTTGGTAGAAGCATTGGGATATCACATCTCATGCTATTGGAAGGGTATCAGTATTGGATTTGGAAGGAGTTGGATATCCCATCTCATGCTATAGGAAGGGTCTCAGGTTGGAATGGGAAGGAGTTGGATATCACATTTCATGTTATAGGAAGGGTCTCAGGATTGGAATGGGAAGGACTTGGATATCATATCTCATGATATAGGAAGGCTCTCAGGTTTGGAAGGGGAAGGAGTTGGATATCACATTTCATGTTAGAGGAAGGATCTCAGGTTTGGTATTAGAGGCCTTGAGATATCACATATCATGCTATAGGAAGGGTCTCAGGATTGGAATGGGAAGGAGTTGGATATCACATCTCAAGCTTTAGGAAGGGTCTCAGGTTTGGTATAAGCATTGAGATAGCACATCTCATGCTATAGGAAGGGTCTCAGGATTGGAATGGGAAGGAGTTGGATATTACATCTCATGTTATAGGAAAGATCTCAGGTTTGGTATTAGAAGCATTGAGACATCACATCTCATGTTATAGGAACGGTCTCAGGATTGGAATGGGAAGAAGTTGGATATCACATCTCATGCTATAGGAAGGGTCTCAGGTTTGGAAGGGGAAGGAGTTGGATATCCAATCTCATGTTATAGGACTGGTCTCAGGTTTGGTATTGGAAGCATTGAGATATCACATCGCTTGCTGTAGGAAGGTTCTCAGGTTTGGTATTAGAAGCATTGAGACATCACATCTCATGCTATAGGAAGGGTCTCAGGATTGGAATGGGAAGGAGTTGGATATCACATCTCATGTCATAGGAAAGGTCTCAGGTTGGAATGGGAAGGAGTTGGATATCACATTTCATGTTATAGGAAGGGTCTCAGGATTGGAATGGGAAGGACTTGGATATCATATCTCATGATATAGGAAGGCTCTCAGGTTTGGAAGGGGAAGGAGTTGGATATCACATTTCATGTTAGAGGAAGGATCTCAGGTTTGGTATTAGAGGCCTTGAGATATCACATATCATGCTATAGGAAGGGTCTCAGGATTGGAATGGGAAGGAGTTGGATATCACATCTCAAGCTTTAGGAAGGGTCTCAGGTTTGGTATAAGCATTGAGATATCACATCTCATGCTATAGGAAGGGTCTCAGGATTGGAATGGGAAGGAGTTGGATATCACATCTCATATTATAGGAAATATCTCAGGTTTGGTATTAGAAGCATTGAGACATCACATCTCATGTTATAGGAAGGGTCTCAGGATTGGAATGGGAAGAAGTTGGATATCACATCTCATGCTATAGGAAGGGTCTCAGGTTTGGTATATGCATTGAGATATCACATCTCATGCTATAGGAAGGGTCTCAGGATTGGAATGGGAAGGAGTTGTATATGACATCTCATGCCATAGGAAGGGTCTCAGGTTTGGTATAAGCATTGAGATATCACATCACATGCTATAGAAAGGGTCTCAGGATTGGAATGGGAAGGACTTGGATATCACATCTCATGCTATAGGCAGGGTCTCAGGTTTGGAAAGGGAAGGAGATGGATATCACATTTCATGTTAGAGATAGGATCTCAGGTTTGGTATTAGAGGCATTGAGATATCACATCTCATGCTATCAGAAGGGTCTCAGGATTGGAATGGGAAGGACTTGGATATCATATCTCATGATATAGGAAGGCTCTCAGGTTTGGAAGGGGAAGGAGTTGGATATCACATTTCATGTTAGAGGAAGGATCTCAGGTTTGGTATTAGAGGCCTTGAGATATCACATATCATGCTATAGGAAGGGTCTCAGGATTGGAATGGGAAGGAGTTGGATATCACATCTCAAGCTTTAGGAAGGGTCTCAGGTTTGGTATAAGCATTGAGATAGCACATCTCATGCTATAGGAAGGGTCTCAGGATTGGAATGGGAAGGAGTTGGATATTACATCTCATGTTATAGGAAAGATCTCAGGTTTGGTATTAGAAGCATTGAGACATCACATCTCATGTTATAGGAACGGTCTCAGGATTGGAATGGGAAGAAGTTGGATATCACATCTCATGCTATAGGAAGGGTCTCAGGTTTGGAAGGGGAAGGAGTTGGATATCCAATCTCATGTTATAGGACTGGTCTCAGGTTTGGTATTGGAAGCATTGAGATATCACATCGCTTGCTGTAGGAAGGTTCTCAGGTTTGGTATTAGAAGCATTGAGACATCACATCTCATGCTATAGGAAGGGTCTCAGGATTGGAATGGGAAGGAGTTGGATATCACATCTCATGTTATAGGAAAGGTCTCAGGTTGGAATGGGAAGGAGTTGGATATCACATTTCATGTTATAGGAAGGGTCTCAGGATTGGAATGGGAAGGACTTGGATATCATATCTCATGATATAGGAAGGCTCTCAGGTTTGGAAGGGGAAGGAGTTGGATATCACATTTCATGTTAGAGGAAGGATCTCAGGTTTGGTATTAGAGGCCTTGAGATATCACATATCATGCTATAGGAAGGGTCTCAGGATTGGAATGGGAAGGAGTTGGATATCACATCTCAAGCTTTAGGAAGGGTCTCAGGTTTGGTATAAGCATTGAGATATCACATCTCATGCTATAGGAAGGGTCTCAGGATTGGAATGGGAAGGAGTTGGATATCACATCTCATATTATAGGAAATATCTCAGGTTTGGTATTAGAAGCATTGAGACATCACATCTCATGTTATAGGAAGGGTCTCAGGATTGGAATGGGAAGAAGTTGGATATCACATCTCATGCTATAGGAAGGGTCTCAGGTTTGGTATATGCATTGAGATATCACATCTCATGCTATAGGAAGGGTCTCAGGATTGGAATGGGAAGGAGTTGTATATGACATCTCATGCCATAGGAAGGGTCTCAGGTTTGGTATAAGCATTGAGATATCACATCACATGCTATAGAAAGGGTCTCAGGATTGGAATGGGAAGGACTTGGATATCACATCTCATGCTATAGGCAGGGTCTCAGGTTTGGAAAGGGAAGGAGATGGATGTTAAGACGGATTTCTGAACTCTGTCCTGGTGGCGCAGAGGTTCAGAAGGCCAACCTAATTACTTGGAACAGGGTAACCTCTGGACAAGCCAGACCAATCAAGGTAGCGATCGCGGCGGTCAAGACTAGGTCTCAAGAGGGGTGAGGGTGACTGAAAGCCCGCAATGAGCACACAAAGCAAGAGCGCTTACAAACAACTCCAAACAGTTGTTTATATCAAAAATAGATACACATTTATTATAAGGCCTTGAAACTAATAACTACAGTAAAAGCAGCAATATACAACGATATTAAACCAACACATACACTATCCACCCAATATATATACAGAATACACAGTTTCACAGCATTAGCAGCACGAAATATGTTATCCACCTGCAGGGGGAGGAAAACAGGCAGTGCGAACCAATGCGAGTGATATGTCCGCCTTCTGAGGCCCCTAACTGGATGGTAGTCCAATCCCTACGAAGAGTGGAGCCTAGCGCTCAAAAGTACCTGCACACGCCGGTGCCAATGGGCAGAAGGTGAAGCTCTTCGGAGGACGTTGAACAGCTCTGTAGGGAGCTCTAATGAAGGAGAACACGGTCCGCGACTCTAGCGCAGCCTCCACTGTGAGGCAGAAGCAGGGCGCGAGTACGGACAAGGGGTGCTGTATTCACAGCGGGGAAAAGCAAGGGGCACTGCAGGAGGGCGACCAGATCCTAGCTAATCTACTCACCGGTCCCCGAAGCAAGCAGGCCCGAGCTTCTCCTCGATAGATGCAGCTTCTGGCAGGTTCTGAAGAGCAGGGAACGTCTCGTCGTCGTGCAGAGTAAAAAGACGTCCCGATCGAAGAAACAAGCACAGTTTTGTCGCCACAGCAGGGCAACGGAACGGCCGGGTGTATTCAAGCCAAACGAGCACTGCTCACCTCTAGCTTAGGACTGCTAAGCAAACGAAGCGTGTGAGCATGCCCCGGACTCAGAATACCACCCAACCTGTCGGCGATTACAGAGCAGGCCTCCTTAGTAAGCTGGTCAGTCAACTGGATGGCCCAGAGACACTTCCGAAGGCTTACAGCAGGAGTTGATGAAGGTGCCGGGAATAGCTGGTCCTGCTATTCCAATAGGTCGAAGCGCCAGTACAGGCCTTCTTGTTCGATCTTAGGTGGAAAGGGCTTCACCGGACGACAGCAATGAGGAGCAGAAGTTCTTCAGGGGGTCACCAGCGATTCCTCGGTCCAGCCTCGTGTTCGCAGGATACTTGGCTCCTGTATCCCTGGGTTCGTAAGAACTCAGGAGATCGACATGGTAGTGGTGTTTCCAGCTCCCTCTTATCCACGGTTCCCTTCGCGCCAAAACGGAGGGGAGCCAATGGGAGATCCGCTCATCAACACACATACCATACGTGGACCAATCACGGACCACAGTGGTCCCAGGCATTCACACCACCCTAGACTCTCTGGCACCCAGGATGTGTATTGGGACCAGACAGCCCAGCCCACATCCTGGGGGCACTCAAACGACATGTAGAAGCCCGCGAAAGCAACCGTGTTTCGCGGGAAACTACATGCCCAAATAAGGAAGGCCCCGGGTCGCCTGACCCGGGGGAAGGTAAAGGGAGCAAGACGGACAGTGGACGAGACAAAGGAGCCTCGTGGTCCGGCCATTTTGGGTAGCCGGGCCACCCTTTTGTGTTCGCGGCAAAAAGGTGCTCAGAACGGCAAAAGGAGCTCAAAATAAACCAAATGATCGCTGCCACCAGCCCAGTCCCTGAATGACTTGCACCGATCCAAAAACCATCCTATAAGAGTGTCTAGGGTCTGTAGAAGGCTAGAGACCCAAGAGAGCTGTAACTTAGCTTACAGTGCCCTCTTGTGTCGTGTTGCACTAAAATGGCGACACGATAAAAGAAACTACGGGAAACAGCGTTCCCCGGTACTGACTGTCTTAAGGGCATGTCAGTTTCCCCGTAAGAAAGGAGCGAAAGCCCAGAGGAGTACAGCAGAAGGCTGCACTTCTCTGGCAAAGTCAAGAAAACAGGTTGAAAACAATAGCAAAAAGTTTAGGGGTTGCCACATGGAAGGAAAGTTCCCTACAATAACGAAATCTTTCCTAACACTCGCCCCTCCCAGACTATGGACAGGGGGAACTAATCCACCCCTGGATGAGTCTCTTGTTCAGGTCGGTAAAACATTCTGGACAACCCATCAGCATTGCTATGTTGGACACCTGGCCTATGCTCAATAGTGAAGTCGAAGCCTTGTAGACTTATGGACCACCTAAGCAACTTTGGATTCTCCCCCTTCATGTTCATTAGCCACTTTAACGGCTTATGGTCAGTCTGCACAGTGAAGTGGGTCCCATAGAGGTAGGGCCGCAGCTTCCTTAGGGCCCACACAACAGAGAAACATTCTTTCTCTACCGTGGACCATCTGAGCTCTCTGTCCTTAAGCTGGCGACTAATAAAACCGATAGGGTGTTCCTTACCCTTCTCATCTACTTGTGATAGTACAGCTCCTATCCCAGTGTCAGAGGCATCCGTCTGCACGATAAAAGGTCTTTGATAATCAGGGGCCCTGAGCACAGGGGCCTGGCACAAGGAGTCTTTCAAGCCATTGAAGGCCTTCTCACACTCGTCAGTCCAAGTTACCTTCTTGGGTTTCTTCGGAGTTGTGAGGGCAGTCAGAGGAGCAGCTATGGTGCCATAGTCTGCCACAAAATTGCGGTAATAACCCGTGAGTCCTAAGAAGGCTCTCACTTGGGTTTGCGTAGTGGGGGTAGGCCAGTCTTGTACCGCTGGTACCTTACTGGATAGAGGCTGTCTCCTCCCTCCACCTACTTCATGTCCAAGGTAAACCACTGAGCCTTGTCCATTTTGGTGAGGGGCCACTCGGACACCCTCAAAAGAGCTTTCTGAAGGACTGCTTTGGAACAGGTCAGGGAGAGGTTCAGACTCCTCTTCCTCAACGTCTGAAGCCAATAGCAGTGCTGCGATTTCGCCGCTTGGGACGAAAGCCTTCAGCCTATTCACGTGAAACACTTTTAGAGCCTGTCCAGGCCTTCCAAGGTCCACTGAATAGCTAACCTCACCCAGGGGCTCCACCACTGGGTAAGGGCCTGACCATTTGTCCTGTAAAGCTCGAGGCCTTATGGGATTCACGATCAGGACTTGCTGGCCATGTGTAAAGTTGATGAGGGAAGCTTTCTGGTCGTACCAATGTTTCACCAGCGCTTGCCCTGCCTTCAATTTAGCACTAGCCAAGCCCATCAGAAGTACCATCCGTTTTCTGAGCCCTAGCGCATAATCAACTACATTGGTAGTAACAGGGGGAGTGGGCATCTCCCATCCCTCCTTGACAATGGCTAAGGGTCCCCGTACGGGATGACCGAACAGAAGTTCGAAGGGGCTGAAGCCAACACCCTCCTGTGGTACCTCTCGGTAGGCAAACAGTAAGCATGAAACAAGAAGATCCCATTCTCTTCTCTGAGGCTCCTCCAGAGCCCCAATCATGCTCGTTAACGTCCTGTTGAAACGCGTCTGGGGGCGGTATGCAGAAGAGAACCTGTAGGTGACCCCACATTCTTTCCACATAGCCTGCCTATACTCCGACATAAAGTTGCTGCCATGATCCGACACAACTTCTTTAGGGAAGCCAACCCTAGTGAACATGCCGAGTAAAGCTTCTGCAACTGGCTTGGCAGTTACAGTTGTAAATGGGACGGCCTCAGGATACCGGGTTGCATGGTCGACCAGCACCAGGATAAACCTATTGCCTGAGGATGTTTGCGGGTCAAGGGGACCAACCATGTCGATCCCTACCCTTTCTAATGGTACCCCCACAACTGGGAGCGGTACCAACGGAGCTTGGATTGTCGCGCCAACCTTACCAGACAACTGGCAGGAGGCACAACTCCTGCAGTGACTTTCTACTTGCACCCCCATCTTGGGCCAGTAGAAGTGCATGGATAACCTTTGCTTGGTCCTCCTCATACCAAGGTGACCAGCAAGGTGAACGACATGCGCCAACTGCAGGAGGAAGGGCCTAACAGCAAGGGAAACCACCAACCTCCTATGGTCTCCTTCTGTAGACTCTGTGGGCTCACTATAAAGGAGTCCACCTTCCTGGTAAATCCTTTGCAACCCAGGAGGTTCACCCTCAAGCTGGGAGCAGGCCTGTCTCCTTAGGCCTTCCAGAGATGGGCACTCACGTTGGCCCTTACTGAAGTCGTCCCTATCAGGACCTCCTTCAACTA
The DNA here is from genome assembly GCF_040938575.1 of Ambystoma mexicanum. Lineage (NCBI taxonomy): Eukaryota > Metazoa > Chordata > Amphibia > Caudata > Ambystomatidae > Ambystoma > Ambystoma mexicanum. The sequence continues at coordinate 13,784,347 of NW_027182444.1, forward strand.
ACAAGTCTTTTAGTTCAGGATGGTCGTTGGGGTCGAACACTTCAGGCATCGCCACCTCCTCGTCAGGCTCGGGCGATTGACCAACTCCCTCCACCGCAGTGGTAGGCGAGTTCGGGGGAATATTCTCTTTCCCCCGTCGGGACTTGTTGACTCCTTTCGCCTTGGGTTTCCCCTTCGGCTGGGGCGGCGTATTGGACTTGGCCAATGCTGCCCGTGCTTGAGACCGTGTGTAGGGTCTTTCGGCAGTGTCTCCTACGAGCCCTAGAGCTCTGAGATCATTGCCCAACAAGACCTTTCCCGGGACGTTTCTCTGAATGCTCACTGGAATCCTAACTGCTGTACCATTTAAAGTTAGATTAACAGGGATCACGGGAAACATACGGAGGGGGCCGTCAGCCAACTTAGTGGGCATCAGAGTAGCTCTGGCAACTTCCTCTGAGTCTACCAAGGTAGAATCCACTACAGTTCGACTGCACCCACTATCCCTAAGAGCTGGAGTATCCACTCCATTGATCAGCACACTGTCTTTAAAGTAGTGCTTGGTATTATCCGGAATCCTAGCATACGCCTCTGCGACTTTAGGCTCCCAGGAACCCAGGGACACTAAAACTACCTCAGCCTCTATTCCGCTGGGAAATGAGTCTGAGGAGAAGGATGCTCCTGTAATCTCTTCTTCCTCGTAGGAGGAGAAGGCCAGATTAGCGGAGTGGACCCCCAAAGGTCTAACCTTACAACGGGGATCCCCCTTCACATGGTCAGTTGCTCCACAAGAAAAACAAGCCCCATTGGGTCTGTTTACGTAGGGAGGCTTATTATAACCAGAGTTCTGTTTCGGAGGCGAACCTCCACTACCCTGTGAGTTCTCGGATGGCTTACCCTTATTTTTCTTTTTGTGGCCCTTATGGGAAGAAGATTTAGCAGATTCCCCACCCTCCACATCTTTGGACTTTTTCCCTTCCTCCTGCTTACCAGGATGAGTTTTGTCCTTATGGGACACTCGATGTGACACCCATAAATCTGCTGCAATGGCCAGCTTCTTAGGATCTATCTCCTTCGAATCGGCCAAATGCTGCTTAAGCTCCGGGGAAGAAGAAGCAAAAATGTGTTCCAGCATGACCAGATTGATCATGCCTTCGAAGGTAGAAACCTTATAACCTTCAACCCAGCCAGTCAAGTTTTTCAGGGACTCAGCTACATACGACACCCAAGTACCACCTTCCTTTTTCTTATACTCTCTAAACCTTTTCAAATATTGGGTCGGAGTCTTCCCAAACTTTAAAATGAGAGTCTGCTTCAACATTGCAAAATCAGCGCGCTCAGCCTTCGACATTTCCATAATGGCACTGCAACCAGAATGGGGCAGTCTGCTGAGTAACCATGCAATCTTATCCGCATTATCAACCTCTTGAACCTCGCATGCATACTCAAACGCATTTAACCAGTCCATAATGTCATTTCGTTCCTCATACACACTGAGCAGATCTTTTGGAAACCGTGGATGAGAGGAAGCCCCAGAACCATGTCCAGGACCCTTGGACCCATTTGCGAACTGAAGCTTGGCCAGTTCCAACTGGTGATCCCTGTCTTTTTGTTTTTCTGCCTGGTCGATTTTCAGTTTGGCTATGCTGAATTCAAGCTCCTGCTGCCTAAACCGCAGCTCTTGCTTCTTGAATTCAAGCATAGCCTCCCCATCAACACTGGCAGAGGAAACGTTAGACATTACATCCTCCCTGTCCTCGTGGTCGTGATGGATCAGTGCAGCGGCAGAACCGTCGGTTCTGCCAGTGAGAGCAGCCCCACCACCTTCTGCACTGTCCTCGGAAGTTATAGCGTCAAGCTGCGCTTCTTGCCACGCCACGATTCTCTGGATCATTTCCAATTTAGTGCCTTGAGAGGAAACCCCTCTCTCCGCACACATCTTCTTCAATGTTTCAGATTTCGAAGCATTTAAGGTTAATAAAGTATTCGTTTCCATACTGTCGATAGGACTATGGCCTTTTTAACGTTATATTCAATACTTTACTGCGTGTCCTGGTTGGAATAACCTGAAAACGCCTTAGCTCGTGCGCAACACTGGATACCTTCAGTCGTATCCCACCGCTGTACACCAATTTGTTAAGACGGATTTCTGAACTCTGTCCTGGTGGCGCAGAGGTTCAGAAGGCCAACCTAATTACTTGGAACAGGGTAACCTCTGGACAAGCCAGACCAATCAAGGTAGCGATCGCGGCGGTCAAGACTAGGTCTCAAGAGGGGTGAGGGTGACTGAAAGCCCGCAATGAGCACACAAAGCAAGAGCGCTTACAAACAACTCCAAACAGTTGTTTATATCAAAAATAGATACACATTTATTATAAGGCCTTGAAACTAATAACTACAGTAAAAGCAGCAATATACAACGATATTAAACCAACACATACACTATCCACCCAATATATATACAGAATACACAGTTTCACAGCATTAGCAGCACGAAATATGTTATCCACCTGCAGGGGGAGGAAAACAGGCAGTGCGAACCAATGCGAGTGATATGTCCGCCTTCTGAGGCCCCTAACTGGATGGTAGTCCAATCCCTACGAAGAGTGGAGCCTAGCGCTCAAAAGTACCTGCACACGCCGGTGCCAATGGGCAGAAGGTGAAGCTCTTCGGAGGACGTTGAACAGCTCTGTAGGGAGCTCTAATGAAGGAGAACACGGTCCGCGACTCTAGCGCAGCCTCCACTGTGAGGCAGAAGCAGGGCGCGAGTACGGACAAGGGGTGCTGTATTCACAGCGGGGAAAAGCAAGGGGCACTGCAGGAGGGCGACCAGATCCTAGCTAATCTACTCACCGGTCCCCGAAGCAAGCAGGCCCGAGCTTCTCCTCGATAGATGCAGCTTCTGGCAGGTTCTGAAGAGCAGGGAACGTCTCGTCGTCGTGCAGAGTAAAAAGACGTCCCGATCGAAGAAACAAGCACAGTTTTGTCGCCACAGCAGGGCAACGGAACGGCCGGGTGTATTCAAGCCAAACGAGCACTGCTCACCTCTAGCTTAGGACTGCTAAGCAAACGAAGCGTGTGAGCATGCCCCGGACTCAGAATACCACCCAACCTGTCGGCGATTACAGAGCAGGCCTCCTTAGTAAGCTGGTCAGTCAACTGGATGGCCCAGAGACACTTCCGAAGGCTTACAGCAGGAGTTGATGAAGGTGCCGGGAATAGCTGGTCCTGCTATTCCAATAGGTCGAAGCGCCAGTACAGGCCTTCTTGTTCGATCTTAGGTGGAAAGGGCTTCACCGGACGACAGCAATGAGGAGCAGAAGTTCTTCAGGGGGTCACCAGCGATTCCTCGGTCCAGCCTCGTGTTCGCAGGATACTTGGCTCCTGTATCCCTGGGTTCGTAAGAACTCAGGAGATCGACATGGTAGTGGTGTTTCCAGCTCCCTCTTATCCACGGTTCCCTTCGCGCCAAAACGGAGGGGAGCCAATGGGAGATCCGCTCATCAACACACATACCATACGTGGACCAATCACGGACCACAGTGGTCCCAGGCATTCACACCACCCTAGACTCTCTGGCACCCAGGATGTGTATTGGGACCAGACAGCCCAGCCCACATCCTGGGGGCACTCAAACGACATGTAGAAGCCCGCGAAAGCAACCGTGTTTCGCGGGAAACTACATGCCCAAATAAGGAAGGCCCCGGGTCGCCTGACCCGGGGGAAGGTAAAGGGAGCAAGACGGACAGTGGACGAGACAAAGGAGCCTCGTGGTCCGGCCATTTTGGGTAGCCGGGCCACCCTTTTGTGTTCGCGGCAAAAAGGTGCTCAGAACGGCAAAAGGAGCTCAAAATAAACCAAATGATCGCTGCCACCAGCCCAGTCCCTGAATGACTTGCACCGATCCAAAAACCATCCTATAAGAGTGTCTAGGGTCTGTAGAAGGCTAGAGACCCAAGAGAGCTGTAACTTAGCTTACAGTGCCCTCTTGTGTCGTGTTGCACTAAAATGGCGACACGATAAAAGAAACTACGGGAAACAGCGTTCCCCGGTACTGACTGTCTTAAGGGCATGTCAGTTTCCCCGTAAGAAAGGAGCGAAAGCCCAGAGGAGTACAGCAGAAGGCTGCACTTCTCTGGCAAAGTCAAGAAAACAGGTTGAAAACAATAGCAAAAAGTTTAGGGGTTGCCACATGGAAGGAAAGTTCCCTACAATAACGAAATCTTTCCTAACAATGGATATCACATTTCATGTTAGAGATAGGATCTCAGGTTTGGTATTAGAGGCATTGAGATATCACATCTCATGCTATCAGAAGGGTCTCAGGATTGGAATGGGAAGGAGTTGTATATCACATCTAATGCTAAAGGGAGGGTCTCAGGTTTGGAAGGGGAAGGATTTGGAAATCACATCTCATGTTATAGGAAGGGTCTCAGGTTTGGTATTAGAAGCATTGAGATATCACATCTCATGCTATAGGAAGGGTCTCAGGATTGGAATGGGGAGGACTTGGATGTCACATCTCATGCTATAGGGAGGGTCTCAAGTTTGATATTAGAAGCATTGAGATAACAAATCTCATGATATCGGAAGGGTCTCAGGATTGGAATGGGAAGGAGTTGGATATCATATCTCATGATAATGGAAGGGTCTAAGGTTTGGAAGGGGAAAGATTTGGATATCACATCTCATGTTATAGGACGAGTCTCAGGTTTGGTATTAGAAGCATTGAGATATCAAGTCTCATGGCATAGGTAGGGTCTCAGAATTGGAATGGCAAGGAGTTGGATATCACATCTCAAGCTATAGGAAGAGTCTCAGGATTGGAATGGGAATGAGTTTGATATCACATCTCATGCCATAGTATGGGTCTCAGGTTTGGTAGAAGCATTGGGATATCACATCACATGCTATTGGAAGGGTATCAGTATTGGATTTGGAAGGAGTTGAATATCCCATCTCATGCTATAGTATGGGTCTCAGGTTTGGTAGAAGCATTGGGATATCACATCTCATGCTATTGGAAGGGTATCAGTATTGGATTTGGAAGGAGTTGGATATCCCATCTCATGCTATAGGAAGGGTCTCAGATTTGGTATAAGCATTGAGATATCACATCTCATGCTATAGGAAGGGTCTCAGGATTGGATTGGGAAGGAGTTGTATATGACATCTCAGGCCATAGGAAGGGTCTCAGGATTGGTATAAGCATTGAGATATCACATCTCTGCTATCGGAAGGGTCTCAGGATTGGAATGGGAAGGAGTTGGATATCCCATCTCATGTTATAGGAAGAGTCTCAGGTTTGGTATTAGAAGCATTGAGATATCACATCTCATGCTATAGGAAGGGTCTCAGGATTGGAATGGGGAGGACTTGGATGTCACATCTCATGCTATAGGGAGGGTCTCAAGTTTGATATTAGAAGCATTGAGATAATAAATCTCATGATATCGGAAGGGTCTCAGGATTGGAATGGGAAGGAGTTGGATATCACATCTCATGATAAAGGAAGGGTCTAAGGTTTGGAAGGGGAAAGATTTGGATATCACATCTCATGTTATAGGACGGGTCTCAGGTTTGGTATTAGAAGCATTGAGATATCAAGTCTCATGGCATAGGAAGGGTCTCAGAATTGGAATGGGAAGGAGTTGGATATCACATCTCAAGCTATAGGAAGAGTCTCAGGATTGGAATGGGAAGGAGTTTGATATCACATCTCATGCCATAGTATGGGTCTCAGGTTTGGTAGAAGCATTGGGATATCACATCTCATGCTATTGGAAGGGTATCAGTATTGGATTTGGAAGGAGTTGGATATCCCATCTCATGCTATAGGAAGGGTCTCAGGTTGGAATGGGAAGGAGTTGGATATCACATTTCATGTTATAGGAAGGGTCTCAGGTTTGGAAGGGGAAGGAGTTGAATATCACATCTCAAGCTTTAGGAAGGGTCTCAGGTTTGGTATAAGCATTGAGATAGCACATCTCATGCTATAGGAAGGGTTTCAGGATTGGAATGGGAAGGAGTTGGATATCACATTTCATGTTAGAGGAAGGATCTCAGGTTTGGTATTAGAGGCCTTGAGATATCACATCTCATGCTATAGGAAGGGTCTCAGGATTGGAATGGGAAGGAGTTGGATATCACATCTCAAGCTTTAGGAAGGGTCTCAGGTTTGGTATAAGCATTGAGATAGCACATCTCATGCTATAGGAAGGGTTTCAGGATTGGAATGGGAAGGAGTTGGATATCACATCTCATGTTATAGGAAAGATCTCCGGTTTGGTATTAGAAGCATTGAGACATCACATCTCATGTTATAGGAAGGGTCTCAGGATTGTAATGGGAAGAAGTTGGATATCACATCTCATGCTATAGGAAGGGTCTCAGGTTTGGAAGGGGAAGGAGTTGGATATCCAATCTCATGTTATAGGACTGGTCTCAGGTTTGGTATTAGAAGCATTGAGATATCACATTGCATGCTGTAGGAAGGTTCTCAGGTTTGGTATTAGAAGCATTGAGACATCACATCTCATGCTATAGGAAGGGTCTCAGGATTGGAATGGGAAGGAGTTGGATATCACATCTCATGTTATAGGAAGGATCTCAGGTTTGGTATTAGAAGCATTGAGACATCACATCTCATGCTATAGGAAGGGTCTCAGGATTGGAATGGGAAGGAGTTGGATATCACATCTCATGCTATAGGAAGGGTCTCAGATTTGGTATAAGCATTGAGATATCACATCTCATGCTATAGGAAGGGTCTCAGGATTGGATTGGGAAGGAGTTGTATATGACATCTCAGGCCATAGGAAGGGTCTCAGGATTGGTATAAGCATTGAGATATCACATCTCTGCTATCGGAAGGGTCTCAGGATTGGAATGGGAAGGAGTTGGATATCCCATCTCATGTTATAGGAAGGGTCTCAGGTTTGGTATTAGAAGCATTGAGATATCACATCTCATGCTATAGGAAGGGTCTCAGGATTGGAATGGGGAGGACTTGGATGTCACATCTCATGCTATAGGGAGTTTCTCAAGTTTGATATTAGAAGCATTGAGATAACAAATCTCATGATATCGGAAGGGTCTCAGGATTGGAATGGGAAGGAGTTGGATATCACATCTCATGATAAAGGAAGGGTCTAAGGTTTGGAAGGGAAAAGATTTGGATATCACATCTCATGTTATAGGACGGGTCTCAGGTTTGGTATTAGAAGCATTGAGATATCAAGTCTCATGGCATAGGAAGGGTCTCAGAATTGGAATGGGAAGGAGTTGGATATCACATCTCAAGCTATAGGAAGAGTCTCAAGATTGGAATGGGAAGGAGTTTGATATCACATCTCATGCCATAGTATGGGTCTCAGGTTTGGTAGAGGCATTGGGATATCACATCTCATGCTATTGGAAGGGTATCAGTATTGGATTTGGAAGGAGTTGGATATCCCATCTCATGCTATAGGAAGGGTCTCAGGTTGGAATGGGAAGGAGTTGGATATCACATTTCATGTTATAGGAAGGGTCTCAGGATTGGAATGGGAAGGACTTGGATATCATATCTAATGATATAGGAAGGCTCTCAGGTTTGGAAGGGGAAGGAGTTGGATATCACATTTCATGTTAGAGGAAGGATCTCAGGTTTGGTATTAGAGGCCTTGAGATATCACATATCATGCTATAGGAAGGGTCTCAGGATTGGAATGGGAAGGAGTTGGATATCACATCTCAAGCTTTAGGAAGGGTCTCAGGTTTGGTATAAGCATTGAGATAGCACATCCCATGCTATAGGAAGGGTCTCAGGATTGGAATGGGAAGGAGTTGGATATTACATCTCATGTTATAGGAAAGATCTCAGGTTTGGTATTAGAAGCATTGAGACATCACATCTCATGTTATAGGAACGGTCTCAGGATTGGAATGGGAAGAAGTTGGATATCACATCTCATGCTATAGGAAGGGTCTCAGGTTTGGAAGGGGAAGGAGTTGGATATCCAATCTCATGTTATAGGACTGGTCTTAGGTTTGGTATTGGAAGCATTGAGATATCACATCGCATGCTGTAGGAAGGTTCTCAGGTTTGGTATTAGAAGCATTGAGACATCACATCTCATGCTATAGGAAGGGTCTCAGGATTGGAATGGGAAGGAGTTGGATATCACATCTCATGTTATAGGAAGGATCTCAGGTTTGGTATTAGAAGCAATGAGACATCACATCTCATGTTATAGGAAGGGTCTCAGGATTGGAATGGGAAGGAGTTGGATATCACATCTCATGCTATAGGAAGGGTCTCAGATTTGGTATAAGCATTGAGATATCACATCTCATGTTATAGGAAGGGTCTCAGGATTGGAATGGGAAGGACTTGGATATCATATCTCATGATATAGGAAGGCTCTCAGGTTTGGAAGGGGAAGGAGTTGGATATCACATTTCATGTTAGAGGAAGGATCTCAGGTTTGGTATTAGAGGCCTTGAGATATCACATATCATGCTATAGGAAGGGTCTCAGGATTGGAATGGGAAGGAGTTGGATATCACATCTCAAGCTTTAGGAAGGGTCTCAGGTTTGGTATAAGCATTGAGATATCACATCTCATGCTATAGGAAGGGTCTCAGGATTGGAATGGGAAGGAGTTGGATATCACATCTCATATTATAGGAAATATCTCAGGTTTGGCATTAGAAGCATTGAGACATCACATCTCATGTTATAGGAAGGGTCTCAGGATTGGAATGGGAAGAAGTTGGATATCACATCTCATGCTATAGGAAGGGTCTCAGGTTTGGTATATGCATTGAGATATCACATCTCATGCTATAGGAAGGGTCTCAGGATTGGAATGGGAAGGAGTTGTATATGACATCTCATGCCATAGGAAGGGTCTCAGGTTTGGTATAAGCATTGAGATATCACATCACATGCTATAGAAAGGGTCTCAGGATTGGAATGGGAAGGACTTGGATATCACATCTCATGCTATAGGCAGGGTCTCAGGTTTGGAAAGGGAAGGAGATGGATATCACATTTCATGTTAGAGATAGGATCTCAGGTTTGGTATTAGAGGCATTGAGATATCACATCTCATGCTATCAGAAGGGTCTCAGGATTGGAATGGGAAGGAGTTGTATATCACATCTAATGCTAAAGGGAGGGTCTCAGGTTTGGAAGGGGAAGGATTTGGAAATCACATCTCATGTTATAGGAAGGGTCTCAGGTTTGGTATTAGAAGCATTGAGATATCACATCTCATGCTATAGGAAGGGTCTCAGGATTGGAATGGGGAGGACTTGGATGTCACATCTCATGCTATAGGGAGGGTCTCAAGTTTGATATTAGAAGCATTGAGATAACAAATCTCATGATATCGGAAGGGTCTCAGGATTGGAATGGGAAGGAGTTGGATATCATATCTCATGGTAATGGAAGGGTCTAAGGTTTGGAAGGGGAAAGATTTGGATATCACATCTCATGTTATAGGACGGGTCTCAGGTTTGGTATTAGAAGCATTGAGATATCAAGTCTCATGGCATAGGTAGGGTCTCAGAATTGGAATGGCAAGGAGTTTGATATCACATCTCATGCCATAGTATGGGTCTCAGGTTTGGTAGAAGCATTGGGATATCACATCACATGCTATTGGAAGGGTATCAGTATTGGATTTGGAAGGAGTTGAATATCCCATCTCATGCTATAGTATGGGTCTCAGGTTTGGTAGAAGCATTGGGATATCACATCTCATGCTATTGGAAGGGTATCAGTATTGGATTTGGAAGGAGTTGGATATCCCATCTCATGCTATAGGAAGGGTCTCAGATTTGGTATAAGCATTGAGATATCACATCTCATGCTATAGGAAGGGTCTCAGGATTGGATTGGGAAGGAGTTGTATATGACATCTCAGGCCATAGGAAGGGTCTCAGGATTGGTATAAGCATTGAGATATCACATCTCTGCTATCGGAAGGGTCTCAGGATTGGAATGGGGAGGACTTGGATATCACATCTCAAGCTATAGGAAGAGTCTCAGGATTGGAATGGGAAGGAGTTTGATATCACATCTCATGCCATAGTATGGGTCTCAGGTTTGGTAGAAGCATTGGGATATCACATCTCATGCTATTGGAAGGGTATCAGTATTGGATTTGGAAGGAGTTGGATATCCCATCTCATGCTATAGGAAGGGTCTCAGGTTGGAATGGGAAGGAGTTGGATATCACATTTCATGTTATAGGAAGGGTCTCAGGATTGGAATGGGAAGGACTTGGATATCATATCTCATGCTATAGGAAGGCTCTCAGGTTTGGAAGGGGAAGGAGTTGGATATCACATCTCATGTTATAGGAAGGATCTCAGGTTTGGTATTAGAAGCATTGAGACATCACATCTCATGCTATAGGAAGGGTCTCAGGGTTGGAATGGGAAGGAGTTGGATATCACATCTCATCCAATAGGAAGGGTCTCAGGTTTGGAATGGGAAGGAATTGGATATCACATCTCATGTTATAGGAAGGATCTCAGGTTTGGTATTAGAAGCATTGAGATATCACATCTCATGCTATAGGAAGGGTCTCAGGATTGGAATGTGAAGGATTTGGATATCACATCTCATGCTAAAGGAAGGGTCTCAGGTTTGGTAGAAGCATTGAGATATCACGTCGCTGCTATCGGAAGGGTCTCAGGATTGGATTGGGAAGGAGTTGGATATCCCTTCTCATGCTATAGGAAGGGTCTCAGGATTTGAATGGCAAGGAGTTGGATATCACATCTCATGCCATAGGAAGGGTCTCAGGTTTGGTATAAGCATTGAGATATCACATCTCTGCTATCGGAAGGGTCTCAGGATTGGATTGGGAAGGAGTTGGATATCCCTTCTCATGCTATAGGAAGTGTCTCAGGTTGGAATGGGAAGGAGTTGGATATCACATCTCATGTTATAGGAAGGGTCTCAGGATTGGAATGGGAAGGATTTGGATATCACATCTCTTGCTATAGGAAGGGTCTCAGGATTGGAATGGGTAGGATTTGGATATTACTTTCTTGCTATAGGAAGGGTCTCATGTTTGGAATGGGAAGGAGTTGGATATCACATATGCTATAGTTAGTGTCTCAGGTTTGGAACGGGAAGGAGTTGGATATCACATCTCATGTTATAGCAAGGGTCTCAGGTTTGGTATAAGCATTGAGATATCACATCTCTGCTATCGGAAGCGGCTCAGGATTGGAATGGGAAGGAGTTGGATATCCCATCTCATGTTATAGGAAGAGTCTCTGGTTTGGTATTAGAATCATTGAGATATCACATCGCATGCTGTAGGAAGGGTCTAAGGATTGGAATGGGATGGACTTGGATATCACATCTCATGTTATAGGTAGGCTCTCAGGTTTGGTATAAGCATTGAGATATCACATCTCATGCTATAGGAAGGGTCTCAGAATTGGAATGGGAAGGAGTTGGATATCACATCTCAAGCTATAGGAAGGGTCTCAGTATTGGAATGGGAAGGACTTGGATATCACATCTCATGCTATAGGAAGGCTCTCAGGTTTGGAAGGGGAAAGAGTTGGATATCTCATTTCATGTTAGAGGTAGGATCTCAGGTTTGGTATTAGAGGCATTGAGATATCACATCTCATGCTATCAGAAGGGTCTCAGGAATGGAATGGGAAGGATTTGGATATCACATCTCATGTTATAGGAAGGATCTCAGGTTTGGTATTAGAAGCATTGAGATATCACATCTCATGCTATCGGAAGGATCTCAGGTTTGGTATTAGAAGCATTGAGATATCACATCTCATGCTATCAGAAGAGTCTCAGGATTGGAATAGGAAGGAGTTGGATATCACATTTCATGCTAAAGGGAGGGTCTCAGGTTTGGAAGGGGAAGGATTTGGATATCACATCTCATGTTATCGGAAGGATCTCACGTTTGGTATTAGAAGTATTGAGATATCATATCTCATGCTATAGGAAGGGTCTCAGGATTGGAATGGGAAGGAGTTGGATATCACATCTCATGATATAGGGAGGGTCTCAGGATTGGAATGGGAAGGACTTAGATATCACATATCATGCTATAGGGAGGGTCTCAGTTTTGATATTAGAAGCATTGAGATATCACATCTCATGCTATCGGAAGTGTCTCAGGATTGGAATGGGAAGGAGCTGGATATCCCATCTCATGCTAAAGGAAGGGTCTCAGGTTTGGAACGAGAAGGATTTGGATATCACATCTCATGTTATAGGAAGGGTCTCAGGTTTGGTATAAGCATTGAGATATCACATCTCTGCTATCGGAAGTGTCTCAGGATTGGAATGGGAAGGAGTTGGATATCCCATCTCATGTTATAGGACGGGTCTCAGGTTTGTTATTAGAATCATTGAGATATCATATTGCATGCTGTAGGAAGGGTCTAAGGGTTGGAATGTGAAGGACTTGGATATCACATCTCATGCTATAGATAGGCTCTTAGGTTTGGAAAGGGAAGGAGTTGGATATCACATTTCATGTTAGAGGAAGGATCTCAAGTTTGGTATTAGAAGCATTGAGACATCACATCTCATGCTATAGGAAGGGTCTCAGGATTGGAATGGGAAGCAGTTGGATATCACATCTCATGCTATAGGAAGGGTCTCAGGTTTGGTATAAGCATTGAGATATCACATCTCATGCTATAGGACGGGTCTCAGGATTGGAATGGAAGGAGTTGGATATCACATCTCATGTTATAGGAAGGATCTCAGGTTTGGTATTAGAAGCATTGAGACATCACATCTCATGCTATAGGAAGGGTCTCAGGGTTGGAATGGGAAGGAGTTGGATATCACATCTCATCCAATAGGAAGGGTCTCAGGTTTGGAATGGGAAGGAATTGGATATCACATCTCATGTTATAGGAAGGATCTCAGGTTTGGTATTAGAAGCATTGAGATATCACATCTCATGCTATAGGAAGGGTCTCAGGATTGGAATGTGAAGGATTTGGATATCACATCTCATGCTAAAGGAAGGGTCTCAGGTTTGGTAGAAGCATTGAGATATCACGTCGCTGCTATCGGAAGGGTCTCAGGATTGGATTGGGAAGGAGTTGGATATCCCTTCTCATGCTATAGGAAGGGTCTCAGGATTTGAATGGCAAGGAGTTGGATATCACATCTCATGCCATAGGAAGGGTCTCAGGTTTGGTATAAGCATTGAGATATCACATCTCTGCTATCGGAAGGGTCTCAGGATTGGATTGGGAAGGAGTTGGATATCCCTTCTCATGCTATAGGAAGTGTCTCAGGTTGGAATGGGAAGGAGTTGGATATCACATCTCATGTTATAGGAAGGGTCTCAGGATTGGAATGGGAAGGATTTGGATATCACATCTCTTGCTATAGGAAGGGTCTCAGGATTGGAATGGGTAGGAGTTGGATATTACTTTCTTGCTATAGGAAGGGTCTCATGTTTGGAATGGGAAGGAGTTGGATATCACATATGCTATAGTTAGTGTCTCAGGTTTGGAACGGGAAGGAGTTGGATATCACATCTCATGTTATAGGAAGGGTCTCAGGTTTGGTATAAGCATTGAGATATCACATCTCTGCTATCGGAAGCGGCTCAGGATTGGAATGGGAAGGAGTTGGATATCCCATCTCATGTTATAGGAAGAGTCTCTGGTTTGGTATTAGAATCATTGAGATATCACATCGCATGCTGTAGGAAGGGTCTAAGGATTGGAATGGGATGGACTTGGATATCACATCTCATGTTATAGGTAGGCTCTCAGGTTTGGTATAAGCATTGAGATATCACATCTCATGCTATAGGAAGGGTCTCAGGATTGGAATGGGAAGGAATTGGATATCACATCTCAGGCTATAGGAAGGGTCTCAGGATTGGAATGGGAAGGAGTTGGATATCACATCTCATGCTATAGGAAGGGTCTCAGGTTTGGTATAAGCATTGATATATCACATCTCATGCTATAGGAAGGGTCTCAGGATTGGAATGGAAGGAGTTGGATATCACATCTCATGTTATAGGAAGGATCTCAGGTTTGGTATTAGAAGTATTGAGACATCACATCTCATGCTATAGGAAGGGTCTCAGGATTGGAATGGGAAGGAGTTGGATATCAAATCTCATGCTATAGGAAGGGTCTCAGGATTGGAATGGGAAGGAGTTGAATATGACATCTCATGCCGTAGGAAGGGTCTCAGGTTTGGTATAAACATTGAGATATCACATCTCTGCTATCAAAAGGGTCTCAGGATTCGAATTGGAAGGAGTTGGATATCCCATCTCATGTTATAGGAAGAGTCTCAGGTTTGGTATTAGAAGCATTGAGATATCACATCTCATGCTATAGGAAGTGTCTCAGGATTGGAATGGGAAGGACTTGGATATCACATCTCATGCTATAGGTAGGGTCTCAAGTTTGACATTAGAAGCATTGAGATATCACATCTCATGCTATAGGAAGGGTCTGAGGATTGGAATGGGAAGGAGTTGGATATCACATCTGCTATGGGAAGGGTCTCAGGTTTGGTATAAGCAGTGAGATATCACATCTCATGCTATAGGAAGTGCCTCAGGATTGGAATGGGAAGGAGTTGGATATCACATCTCATGTTATAGGAAGGATCTCAGGTGTGGTATAAGCATTGAGATATCACATCTCTGCTATCGGAAGGGTCTGAAGATTGGAATGGGAAGGAGTTGGATATTCCCATCTCATGTTATAGGAAGGGTCTCAGGTTTGGTATTAGAAGCATTGAGATATCACATCTCATGCTATAGGAAGGGTCTCAGGATTGGAATGGGAAGGACTTGGATATCACATCTCATGCTATAGGGAGGGTCTCAAGTTTGATATTAGAAGCTTTGAGATATCACATCTCATGATATCGGAAGGGTCTCAGGATTGGAATGGGAAGGAGTTGGATATCACATCTCATGATAAAGGAAGGGTCTAAGGTTTGGAAGGGGAAGGATTTGGATATCACATCTCATGTTATATTACGGGTCTCAGGTTTGGTATTAGAAGCATTGAGATATCAAGTCTCATAGTATAGGAAGGGTCTCAGAATTGGAATGGGAAGGAGTTGGATATCCCATCTCATGTTATAGGAAGAGTCTCTGGTTTGGTATTAGAATCATTGAGATATCACATCGCATGCTGTAGGAAGGGTCTAAGGATTGGAATGGGATGGACTTGGATATCACATCTCATGCTATAGGTAGGCTCTCAGGTTTGGTATAAGCATTGAGATATCACATCTCATGCTATAGGAAGGGTCTCAGAATTGGAATGGGAAGGAGTTGGATATCACATCTCAAGCTATAGGAAGGGTCTCAGTATTGGAATGGGAAGGACTTGGATATCACATCTCATGCTATAGGAAGGCTCTCAGGTTTGGAAGGGGAAAGAGTTGGATATCTCATTTCATGTTAGAGGTAGGATCTCAGGTTTGGTATTAGAGGCATTGAGATATCACATCTCATGCTATCAGAAGGGTCTCAGGAATGGAATGGGAAGGAGTTAGATATCACATCTCATGCTAAAGGGAGGGTCTCAGGTTTGGAAGGGGAAGGATTTGGATATCACATCTCATGTTATAGGAAGGATCTCAGGTTTGGTATTAGAAGCATTGAGATATCACATCTCATGCTATCGGAAGGATCTCAGGTTTGGTATTAGAAGCATTGAGATATCACATCTCATGCTATCAGAAGAGTCTCAGGATTGGAATAGGAAGGAGTTGGATATCACATTTCATGCTAAAGGGAGGGTCTCAGGTTTGGAAGGGGAAGGATTTGGATATCACATCTCATGTTATCGGAAGGATCTCACGTTTGGTATTAGAAGTATTGAGATATCATATCTCATGCTATAGGAAGGGTCTCAGGATTGGAATGGGAAGGAGTTGGATATCACATCTCATGCTATAGGGAGGGTCTCAGGATTGGAATGGGAAGGACTTAGATATCACATATCATGCTATAGGGAGGGTCTCAGTTTTGATATTAGAAGCATTGAGATATCACATCTCATGCTATCGGAAGTGTCTCAGGATTGGAATGGGAAGGAGCTGGATATCACATCTCATGCTAAAGGAAGGGTCTCAGGTTTGGAACGGGAAGGATTTGGATATCACATCTCATGTTATAGGAAGGGTCTCAGGTTTGGTATAAGCATTGAGATATCACATCTCTGCTATCGGAAGTGTCTCAGGATTGGAATGGGAAAGAGTTGGATATCCCATCTCATGTTATAGGACGGGTCTCAGGTTTGCTATTAGAATCATTGAGATATCATATTGCATGCTGTAGGAAGGGTCTAAGGGTTGGAATGTGAAGGACTTGGATATCACATCTCATGCTATAGATAGGCTCTTAGGTTTGGAAAGGGAAGGAGTTGGATATCACATTTCATGTTAGAGGAAGGATCTCAGGTTTGGTATTAGAAGCATTGAGATATCACATCTCATGCTATAGGAAGGGTCTCAGGATTGGAATGGGAAGCAGTTGGATATCACATCTCATGCTATAGGAAGGGTCTCAGGTTTGGTATAAGCATTGAGATATCACATCTCATGCTATAGGACGGGTCTCAGGATTGGAATGGAAGGAGTTGGATATCACATCTCATGTTATAGGAAGGATCTCAGGTTTGGTATTAGAAGCATTGAGACATCACATCTCATGCTATAGGAAGGGTCTCAGGGTTGGAATGGGAAGGAGTTGGATATCACATCTCATCCAATAGGAAGGGTCTCAGGTTTGGAATGGGAAGGAATTGGATATCACATCTCATGTTATAGGAAGGATCTCAGGTTTGGTATTAGAAGCATTGAGATATCACATCTCATGCTATAGGAAGGGTCTCAGGATTGGAATGTGAAGGATTTGGATATCACATCTCATGCTAAAGGAAGGGTCTCAGGTTTGGTAGAAGCATTGAGATATCACGTCGCTGCTATCGGAAGGGTCTCAGGATTGGATTGGGAAGGAGTTGGATATCCCTTCTCATGCTATAGGAAGGGTCTCAGGATTTGAATGGCAAGGAGTTGGATATCACATCTCATGCCATAGGAAGGGTCTCAGGTTTGGTATAAGCATTGAGATATCACATCTCTGCTATCGGAAGGGTCTCAGGATTGGATTGGGAAGGAGTTGGATATCCCTTCTCATGCTATAGGAAGTGTCTCAGGTTGGAATGGGAAGGAGTTGGATATCACATCTCATGTTATAGGAATGGTCTCAGGATTGGAATGGGAAGGATTTGGATATCACATCTCTTGCTATAGGAAGGGTCTCAGGATTGGAATGGGTAGGAGTTGGATATTACTTTCTTGCTATAGGAAGGGTCTCATGTTTGGAATGGGAAGGAGTTGGATATCACATATGCTATAGTTAGTGTCTCAGGTTTGGAACGGGAAGGAGTTGGATATCACATCTCATGTTATAGGAAGGGTCTCAGGTTTGGTATAAGCATTGAGATATCACATCTCTGCTATCGGAAGCGGCTCAGGATTGGAATGGGAAGGAGTTGGATATCCCATCTCATGTTATAGGAAGAGTCTCTGGTTTGGTATTAGAATCATTGAGATATCGCATAGCATGCTATAGGAAGGGTCTCAGGATTGGAATGGGATGGACTTGGATATCACATCTCATGTTATAGGTAGGCTCTCAGGTTTGCTATAAGCATTGAGATATCACATCTCATGCTATAGGAAGGGTCACAGGATTGGAATGGGAAGGAATTGGATATCACATCTCATGCTATAGGAAGGGTCTAAGATTTGGTATAAGCATTGAGATATCACATCTCATGCTAAAGGAAGGGTCTCAGGATCGGAATGGGAAGGAGTTGTATATGACATCTCAGGCCATAGGAAGGTTCTCAGGTTTGGTATAAGCATTGAGATATCACATCTCTGCTATCGGAAAGGTCTTAGGATTGGAATGGGAAGGAGTTGGATATCCCATCTCATGTTATAGGAAGGGTCTCAGGTTTGGTATTAGAAGCATAGAGATATCACATCTCATGCTATAGGAAGGGTCTCAGGATTGGAATGGGAAGGACTTGGATGTCACATCTCATGCTATAGGTAGGGTCTCAAGTTTGATATTAGAAGCATTGAGATAACAAATCTCATGATATCGGAAGGGTCTCAGGATTGGAATGGGAAGGAGTTGGATATCACATCTCATGATAAAGGAAGGGTCTAAGGTTTGGAAGGGGAAGGATTTGGATATCACATCTCATGTTATAGGACGGGTCTCAGGTTTAATATTAAAAGCATTGAGATATCAAGTCTCATGGTATAAGAAGGGTCTCAGAATTGGAATGGGAAGGAGTTGGATATCACACCTCAAGCTATAGGAAGGGTCTCAGGATTGGAATGGGAAGGAGTTTGATATCACATCTCATGCCATAGTATGGGTCTCAGGTTTGGTAGAAGCATTGGGATATCACATCTCATGCTATCGGAAGGGTATCAGTATTGGATTTGGAAGAAGTTGGATATCCCATCTCATACTATAGGAAGGGTCTCAGGTTGGAATGGGAAGGAGTTGGATATCACATTTCGTGTTATAGGAAGGGTCTCAGGATTGGAATGGGAAGGACTTGGATATCATATCTCATGCTATAGGACGGGTCTCAGGTTTGTTATTAGAATCATTGAGATATCATATTGCATGCTGTAGGAAGGGTCTAAGGATTGGAATGGGAAGGACCTGGTTATCACATCTCATGCTATAGAACGGCTCTCAGGTTTGGAAAGGGAAGGAGTTGGATATCACATCTCATGTTATAGGATGGATCTCAGGTTTGGTATTAGAAGTATTGAGATATCACATCTCATGTTATCGGAAGGATCTCAGGTTTGGTATTAGAAGTATTGAGATATCACATCTCATGCTATAGGAAGGGTCTCAGGATTGGAATGGGAAGGAGTTGGATATCACATCTCATGCTAAAGGAAGGGTCTCAGGTTTGGTAGAAGCATTGAGATATCACATCTCATGCTATCGGAAGGGTCTCAGGATTGGAATGGGAAGGAGTTGGATATCACATCTCATGCTATAGGGAGGGTCTCAGGATTGGAATGGGAAGGACTTAGATATCACATATCATGCTATAGGGAGGGTCTCAGTTTTGATATTAGAAGCATTGAGATATCACATCTCATGCTATCGGAAGTGTCTCAGGATTGGAATGGGAAGGAGCTGGATATCACATCTCATGCTAAAGGAAGGGTCTCAGGTTTGGAACGGGAAGGATTTGGATATCACATCTCATGTTATAGGAAGGGTCTCAGGTTTGGTATAAGCATTGAGATATCACATCTCTGCTATCGGAAGTGTCTCAGGATTGGAATGGGAAGGAGTTGGATATCCCATCTCATGTTATAGGACGGGTCTCAGGTTTGTTATTAGAATCACTGAGATATCATATTGCATGCTGTAGGAAGGGTCTAAGGGTTGGAATGTGAAGGACTTGGATATCACATCTCATGCTATAGATAGGCTCTTAGGTTTGGAAAGGGAAGGAGTTGGATATCACATTTCATGTTAGAGGAAGGATCTCAGGTTTGGTATTAGAAGCATTGAGATATCACATCTCATGCTATAGGAAGGGTCTCAGGATTGGAATGGGAAGCAGTTGGATATCACATCTCATGCTATAGGAAGGGTCTCAGGTTTGGTATAAGCATTGAGATATCACATCTCATGCTATAGGACGGGTCTCAGGTTTGGAATGGAAGGAGTTGGATATCACATCTCATGTTATAGGAAGGATCTCAGGTTTGGTATTAGAAGGATTGAGACATCACATCTCATGCTATAGGAAGGGTCTCAGGGTTGGAATGGGAAGGAGTTGGATATCACATCTCATCCAATAGGAAGGGTCTCAGGTTTGGAATGGGAAGGAATTGGATATCACATCTCATGTTATAGGAAGGATCTCGGGTTTGGTATTAGAAGCATTGAGATATCACATCTCATGCTATAGGAAGGGTCTCAGGATTGGAATGTGAAGGATTTGGATATCACATCTCATGCTAAAGGAAGGGTCTCGGGTTTGGTAGAAGCATTGAGATATCACGTCGCTGCTATCGGAAGGGTCTCAGGATTGGATTGGGAAGGAGTTGGATATCCCTTCTCATGCTATAGGAAGGGTCTCAGGATTTGAATGGCAAGGAGTTGGATATCACATCTCATGCCATAGGAAGGGTCTCAGGTTTGGTATAAGCATTGAGATATCACATCTCTGCTATCGGAAGGGTCACAGGATTGGATTGGGAATGAGTTGGATATCCCTTCTCATGCTATAGGAAGTGTCTCAGGTTGGAATGGGAAGGAGTTGGATATCACATCTCATATTATAGGAAGGGTCTCAGGATTGGAATGGGAAGGATTTGGATATCACATCTCTTGCTATAGGAAGGGTCTCAGGATTGGAATGGGTAGGAGTTGGATATTACTTTCTTGCTATAGGAAGGGTCTCATGTTTGGAATGGGAAGGAGTTGGATATCACATATGCTATAGTTAGTGTCTCAGGTTTGGAACGGGAAGGAGTTGGATATCACATCTCATGTTATAGGAAGGGTCTCAGGTTTGGTATAAGCATTGAGATATCACATCTCTGCTATCGGAAGCGGCTCAGGATTGGAATGGGAAGGAGTTGGATATCCCATCTCATGTTATAGGAAGAGTCTCTGGTTTGGTATTAGAATCATTGAGATATCACATCGCATGCTGTAGGAAGGGTCTAAGGATTGGAATGGGATGGACTTGGATATCACATCTCATGTTATAGGTAGGCTCTCAGGTTTGCTATAAGCATTGAGATATCACATCTCATGCTATAGGAAGGGTCACAGGATTGGAATGGGAAGGAATTGGATATCACATCTCATGCTATAGGAAGGGTCTCAGATTTGGTATAAGCATTGAGATATCACATCTCATGCTAAAGGAAGGGTCTCAGGATTGGAATGGGAAGGAGTTGTATATGACATCTCAGGCCATAGGAAGGTTCTCAGGTTTGGTATAAGCATTGAGATATCACATCTCTGCTATCGGAAAGGTCTCAGGATTGGAATGGGAAGGAGTTGGATATCCCATCTCATGTTATAGGAAGGGTCTCAGGTTTGGTATTAGAAGCATAGAGATATCACATCTCATGCTATAGGAAGGGTCTCAGGATTGGAATGGGAAGGACTTGGATGTCACATCTCATGCTATAGGTAGGGTCTCAAGTTTGATATTAGAAGCATTGAGATAACAAATCTCATGATATCAGAAGGGTCTCAGGATTGGAATGGGAAGGAGTTGGATATCACATCTCATGATAAAGGAAGGGTCTAAGGTTTGGAAGGGGAAGGATTTGGATATCACATCTCATGTTATAGGACGGGTCTCAGGTTTAATATTAGAAGCATTGAGATATCAAGTCTCATGGTATAAGAAGGGTCTCAGAATTGGAATGGGAAGGAGTTGGATATCACACCTCAAGATATAGGAAGGGTCTCAGGATTGGAATGGGAAGGAGTTTGATATCACATCTCATGCCATAGTATGGGTCTCAGGTTTGGTAGAAGCATTGGGATATCACATCTCATGCTATCGGAAGGGTATCAGTATTGGATTTGGAAGAAGTTGGATATCCCATCTCATGCTATAGGAAGGGTCTCAGGTTGGAATGGGAAGGAGTTGGATATCACATTTCGTGTTATAGGAAGGGTCTCAGGATTGGAATGGGAAGGACTTGGATATCATATCTCATGCTATAGGACGGGTCTCAGGTTTGTTATTAGAATCATTGAGATATCATATTGCATGCTGTAGGAAGGGTCTAAGGATTGGAATGGGAAGGACCTGGTTATCACATCTCATGCTATAGAACGGCTCTCAGGTTTGGAAAGGGAAGGAGTTGGATATCACATCTCATGTTATAGGATGGATCTCAGGTTTGGTATTAGAAGTATTGAGATATCACATCTCATGTTATCGGAAGGATCTCAGGTTTGGTATTAGAAGTATTGAGATATCACATCTCATGCTATAGGAAGGGTCTCAGGATTGGAATGGGAAGGAGTTGGATATCACATCTCATGCTAAAGGAAGGGTCTCAGGTTTGGTAGAAGCATTGAGATATCACATCTCATGCTATAGGAAGGGTCTCAGGATTGGAATGGGAAGGACTTAGATATCACATATCATGCTATAGGGAGGGTCTCAGTTTTGATATTAGAAGCATTGAGATATCACATCTCATGCTATCGGAAGTGTTTCAGGATTGGAATGGGAAGGAGCTGGATATCACATCTCATGCTAAAGGAAGGGTCTCAGGTTTGGAACGGGAAGGAGTTGGATATCACATCTCATGTTATAGGAAGGGTCTCAGGTTTGGTATAAACATTGAGATATCACATCTCTGCTATCGGAAGTGTCTCAGGATTGGAATGGGAAGGAGTTGGATATCCCATCTCATGTTATAGGACGGGTCTCAGGTTTGTTATTGGAATCATTGAGATATCATATTGCATGCTGTAGGAAGGGTCTAAGGGTTGGAATGTGAAGGACTTGGATATCACATCTCATGCTATAGATAGGCTCTTAGGTTTGGAAAGGGAAGGAGTTGGATCTCACATTTCATGTTAGAGGAAGGATCTCAGGTTTGGTATTAGAAGCATTGAGATATCACATCTCATGCTATAGGAAGGGTCTCAGGATTGGAATGGGAAGGAGTTGGATATCACATCTCATGCTATAGGAAGGGTCTCAGGTTTGGTATAAGCATTGAGATATCACATCTCATGCTATAGGAAGGGTCTCAGGATTGGAATGGAAGGAGTTGGATATCAGATCTCATGTTATAGGAAGGATCTCAGGTTTGGTATTAGAAGCATTGAGACATCACATCTCATGCTATAGGAAGGGTCTCAGGATTGGAATGGGAAGGAGTTGGATATCAAATCTCATGCTATAGGAAGGGTCTCAGGATTGGAATGGGAAGGAGTTGAATATGACATCTCATGCCGTAGGAAGGGTCTCAGGTTTGGTATAAACATTGAGATATCACATCTCTGCTATCAAAAGGGTCTCAGGATTGGAATGGGAAGGAGTTGGATATCCCATCTCATGTTATAGGAAGAGTCTCAAGTTTGGTATTAGAAGCATTGAGATATCACATCTCATGCTATAGGAAGTGTCTCAGGATTGGAATGGGAAGGACTTGGATATCACATCTCATGCTATAGGTAGGGTCTCAGGTTTGTTATTGGAATCATTGAGATATCATATTGCATGCTGTAGGAAGGGTCTAAGGGTTGGAATGTGAAGGACTTGGATATCACATCTCATGCTATAGATAGGCTCTTAGGTTTGGAAAGGGAAGGAGTTGGATCTCACATTTCATGTTAGAGGAAGGATCTCAGGTTTGGTATTAGAAGCATTGAGATATCACATCTCATGCTATAGGAAGGGTCTCAGGATTGGAATGGGAAGGAGTTGGATATCACATCTCATGCTATAGGAAGGGTCTCAGGTTTGGTATAAGCATTGAGATATCACATCTCATGCTATAGGAAGGGTCTCAGGATTGGAATGGAAGGAGTTGGATATCAGATCTCATGTTATAGGAAGGATCTCAGGTTTGGTATTAGAAGCATTGAGACATCACATCTCATGCTATAGGAAGGGTCTCAGGATTGGAATGGGAAGGAGTTGGATATCAAATCTCATGCTATAGGAAGGGTCTCAGGATTGGAATGGGAAGGAGTTGAATATGACATCTCATGCCGTAGGAAGGGTCTCAGGTTTGGTATAAACATTGAGATATCACATCTCTGCTATCAAAAGGGTCTCAGGATTGGAATGGGAAGGAGTTGGATATCCCATCTCATGTTATAGGAAGAGTCTCAAGTTTGGTATTAGAAGCATTGAGATATCACATCTCATGCTATAGGAAGTGTCTCAGGATTGGAATGGGAAGGACTTGGATATCACATCTCCTGCTATGGGAAGGGTCTCAGGTTTGGTATAAGCAGTGAGATATCACATCTCATGCTATAGGAAGTGTCTCAGGATTGGAATGGGAAGGAGTTGGATATCACATCTCATGTTATAGGAAGGATCTCAGGTTTGGTATAAGCATTGAGATATCACATCTCTGCTATCGGAAGGGTCTCAAGATTGGAATGGGAAGGAGTTGGATATTCCCATCTCATGTTATAGGAAGGGTCTCAGGTTTGGTATTAGAAGCATTGAGATATCACATCTCATGCTATAGCAAGGGTCTCAGGATTGGAATGGGAAGGACTTGGATATCTCATCTCATGCTATAGGGAGGGTCTCAAGTTTGATATTAGAAGCTTTGAGATATCACATCTCATGATATCGGAAGGGTCTCAGGATTGGAATGGGAAGGAGTTGGATATCACATCTCATGATAAAGGAAGGGTCTAAGGTTTGGAAGGGGAAGGATTTGGATATCACATCTCATGTTATATTACGGGTCTCAGGTTTGGTATTAGAAGCATTGAGATATCAAGTCTCATAGTATAGGAAGGGTCTCAGAATTGGAATGGGAAGGAGTTGGATATCCCATCTCATGTTATAGGAAGAGTCTCTGGTTTGGTATTAGAATCATTGAGATATCACATCGCATGCTGTAGGAAGGGTCTAAGGATTGGAATGGGATGGACTTGGATATCACATCTCATGTTATAGGTAGGCTCTCAGGTTTGGTATAAGCATTGAGATATCACATCTCATGCTATAGGAAGGGTCTCAGAATTGGAATGGGAAGGAGTTGGATATCACATCTCAAGCTATAGGAAGGGTCTCAGTATTGGAATGGGAAGGACTTGGATATCACATCTCATGCTATAGGAAGGCTCTCAGGTTTGGAAGGGGAAAGAGTTGGATATCTCATTTCATGTTAGAGGTAGGATCTCAGGTTTGGTATTAGAGGCATTGAGATATCACATCTCATGCTATCAGAAGGGTCTCAGGAATGGAATGGGAAGGAGTTAGATATCACATCTCATGCTAAAGGGAGGGTCTCAGGTTTGGAAGGGGAAGGATTTGGATATCACATCTCATGTTATAGGAAGGATCTCAGGTTTGGTATTAGAAGCATTGAGATATCACATCTCATGCTATCGGAAGGATCTCAGGTTTGGTATTAGAAGCATTGAGATATCACATCTCATGCTATCAGAAGAGTCTCAGGATTGGAATAGGAAGGAGTTGGATATCACATTTCATGCTAAAGGGAGGGTCTCAGGTTTGGAAGGGGAAGGATTTGGATATCACATCTCATGTTATCGGAAGGATCTCACGTTTGGTATTAGAAGTATTGAGATATCATATCTCATGCTATAGGAAGGGTCTCAGGATTGGAATGGGAAGGAGTTGGATATCACATCTCATGCTATAGGGAGGGTCTCAGGATTGGAATGGGAAGGACTTAGATATCACATATCATGCTATAGGGAGGGTCTCAGTTTTGATATTAGAAGCATTGAGATATCACATCTCATGCTATCGGAAGTGTCTCAGGATTGGAATGGGAAGGAGCTGGATATCACATATCATGCTAAAGGAAGGGTCTCAGGTTTGGAACGGGAAGGATTTGGATATCACATCTCATGTTATAGGAAGGGTCTCAGGTTTGGTATAAGCATTGAGATATCACATCTCTGCTATCGGAAGTGTCTCAGGATTGGAATGGGAAGGAGTTGGATATCCCATCTCATGTTATAGGACGGGTCTCAGGTTTGTTATTAGAATCATTGAGATATCATATTGCATGCTGTAGGAAGGGTCTAAGGGTTGGAATGTGAAGGACTTGGATATCACATCTCATGCTATAGATAGGCTCTTAGGTTTGGAAAGGGAAGGAGTTGGATATCACATTTCATGTTAGAGGAAGGATCTCAGGTTTGGTATTAGAAGCATTGAGATATCACATCTCATGCTATAGGAAGGGTCTCAGGATTGGAATGGGAAGCAGTTGGATATCACATCTCATGCTATAGGAAGGGTCTCAGGTTTGGTATAAGCCTTGAGATATCACATCTCATGGTATAGGACGGGTCTCAGGATTGGAATGGAAGGAGTTGGATATCACATCTCATGTTATAGGAAGGATCTCAGGTTTGGTATTAGAAGCATTGAGACATCACATCTCATGCTATAGGAAGGGTCTCAAGGTTGGAATGGGAAGGAGTTGGATATCACATCTCATCCAATAGGAAGGGTCTAAGGATTGGAATGGGATGGACTTGGATATCACATCTCATGTTATAGGTAGGCTCTCAGGTTTGGTATAAGCATTGAGATATCACATCTCATGCTATAGGAAGGGTCTCAGAATTGGAATGGGAAGGAGTTGGATATCACATCTCAAGCTATAGGAAGGGTCTCAGTATTGGAATGGGAAGGACTTGGATATCACATCTCATGCTATAGGAAGGCTCTCAGGTTTGGAAGGGGAAAGAGTTGGATATCTCATTTCATGTTAGAGGTAGGATCTCAGGTTTGGTATTAGAGGCATTGAGATATCACATCTCATGCTATCAGAAGGGTCTCAGGAATGGAATGGGAAGGAGTTAGATATCACATCTCATGCTAAAGGGAGGGTCTCAGGTTTGGAAGGGGAAGGATTTGGATATCACATCTCATGTTATAGGAAGGATCTCAGGTTTGGTATTAGAAGCATTGAGATATCACATCTCATGCTATCGGAAGGATCTCAGGTTTGGTATTAGAAGCATTGAGATATCACATCTCATGCTATCAGAAGAGTCTCAGGATTGGAATAGGAAGGAGTTGGATATCACATTTCATGCTAAAGGGAGGGTCTCAGGTTTGGAAGGGGAAGGATTTGGATATCACATCTCATGTTATCGGAAGGATCTCACGTTTGGTATTAGAAGTATTGAGATATCATATCTCATGCTATAGGAAGGGTCTCAGGATTGGAATGGGAAGGAGTTGGATATCACATCTCATGCTATAGGGAGGGTCTCAGGATTGGAATGGGAAGGACTTAGATATCACATATCATGCTATAGGGAGGGTCTCAGTTTTGATATTAGAAGCATTGAGATATCACATCTCATGCTATCGGAAGTGTCTCAGGATTGGAATGGGAAGGAGCTGGATGTCACATCTCATGCTAAAGGAAGGGTCTCAGGTTTGGAACGGGAAGGATTTGGATATCACATCTCATGTTATAGGAAGGGTCTCAGGTTTGGTATAAGCATTGAGATATCACATCTCTGCTATCGGAAGTGTCTCAGGATTGGAATGGGAAGGAGTTGGATATCCCATCTCATGTTATAGGACGGGTCTCAGGTTTGTTATTAGAATCATTGAGATATCATATTGCATGCTGTAGGAAGGGTCTAAGGGTTGGAATGTGAAGGACTTGGATATCACATCTCATGCTATAGATAGGCTCTTAGGTTTGGAAAGGGAAGGAGTTGGATATCACATTTCATGTTAGAGGAAGGATCTCAGGTTTGGTATTAGAAGCATTGAGATATCACATCTCATGCTATAGGAAGGGTTTCAGGATTGGAATGGGAAGCAGTTGGATATCACATCTCATGCTATAGGAAGGGTCTCAGGTTTGGTATAAGCCTTGAGATATCACATCTCATGCTATAGGACGGGTCTCAGGATTGGAATGGAAGGAGTTGGATATCACATCTCATGTTATAGGAAGGATCTCAGGTTTGGTATTAGAAGCATTGAGACATCACATCTCATGCTATAGGAAGGGTCTCAAGGTTGGAATGGGAAGGAGTTGGATATCACATCTCATCCAATAGGAAGGGTCTCAGGTTTGGAATGGGAAGGAATTGGATATCACATCTCATGTTATAGGAAGGATCTCAGGTTTGGTATTAGAAGCATTGATATATCACATCTCATGCTATAGGAAGGGTCTCAGGATTGGAATGTGAAGGATTTGGATATCACATCTCATGCTAAAGGAAGGGTCTCAGGTTTGGTAGAAGCATTGAGATATCACGTCGCTGCTATCGGAAGGGTCTCAGGATTGGATTGGGAAGGAGTTGGATATCCCTTCTCATGCTATAGGAAGGGTCTCAGGATTTGAATGGCAAGGAGTTGGATATCACATCTCATGCCATAGGAAGGGACTCAGGTTTGGTATAAGCATTGAGATATCACATCTCTGCTATCGGAAGGGTCTCAGGATTGGATTGGGAAGGAGTTGGATATCCCTTCTCATGCTATAGGAAGTGTCTCAGGTTGGAATGGGAAGGAGTTGGATATCACATCTCATGTTATAGGAAGGGTCTCAGGATTGGAATGGGAAGGATTTGGATATCACATCTCTTGCTATAGGAAGGGTCTCAGGATTGGAATGGGTAGGAGTTGGATATTACTTTCTTGCTATAGGAAGGGTCTCATGTTTGGAATGGGAAGGAGTTGGATATCACATATGCTATAGTTAGTGTCTCAGGTTTGGAACGGGAAGGAGTTGGATATCACATCTCATGTTATAGGAAGGGTCTCAGGTTTGGTATAAGCATTGAGATATCACATCTCTGCTATCGGAAGCGGCTCAGGATTGGAATGGGAAGGAGTTGGATATCCCATCTCATGTTATAGGAAGAGTCTCTGGTTTGGTATTAGAATTATTGAGATATCACATCGCATGCTGTAGGAAGGGTCTAAGG
This sequence comes from Ambystoma mexicanum, assembly GCF_040938575.1. Lineage (NCBI taxonomy): Eukaryota > Metazoa > Chordata > Amphibia > Caudata > Ambystomatidae > Ambystoma > Ambystoma mexicanum. The sequence goes on from NW_027182444.1 coordinate 13,813,065, forward strand.
ATTGGAATGGGATAGACTTGGATATCACATCTCATGTTATAGGTAGGCTCTCAGGTTTGGTATAAGCATTGAGATATCACATCTCATGCTATAGGAAGGGTCTCAGGATTGGAATGGGAAGGAATTGGATATCACATCTCATGCTATAGGAAGGGTCTCAGATTTGGTATAAGCATTGAGATATCACATCTCATGCTAAAGGAAGGGTCTCAGGATTGGAATGGGAAGGAGTTGTATATGACATCTCAGGCCATAGGAAGGTTCTCAGGTTTGGTATAAGCATTGAGATATCACATCTCTGCTATCGGAAAGGTCTCAGAATTGGAATGGGAAGGAGTTGGATATCCCATCTCATGTTATAGGAAGGGTCTCAGGTTTGGTATTAGAAGCATAGAGATATCACATCTCATGCTATAGGAAGGGTCTCAGGATTGGAATGGGAAGGACTTGGATGTCACATCTCATGCTATAGGGAGGGTCTCAAGTTTGATATTAGAAGCATTGAGATAACAAATCTCATGATATCGGAAGGGTCTCAGGATTGGAATGGGAAGGAGTTGGATATCACATCTCATGATAAAGGAAGGGTCTAAGGTTTGGAAGGGGAAGGATTTGGATATCACATCTCATGTTATAGGACGGGTCTCAGGTTTAATATTAGAAGCATTGAGATATCAAGTCTCATGGTATAAGAAGGGTCTCAGAATTGGAATGGGAAGGAGTTGGATATCACACCTCAAGCTATAGGAAGGGTCTCAGGATTGGAATGGGAAGGAGTTTGATATCACATCTCATGCCATAGTATGGGTCTCAGGTTTGGTAGAAGCATTGGGATATCACATCTCATGCTATCGGAAGGGTATCAGTATTGGATTTGGAAGAAGTTGGATATCCCATCTCATGCTATAGGAATGGTCTCAGGTTGGAATGGGAAGGAGTTGGATATCACATTTCATGTTATAGGAAGGGTCTCAGGATTGGAATGCGAAGGACTTGGATATCATATCTCATGCTATAGGACGGGTCTCAGGTTTGTTATTAGAATCATTGAGATATCATATTGCATGCTATAGGAAGGGTCTCAGGATTGGAATGGGAAGCAGTTGGATATCACATCTCATGCTATAGGAAGGGTCTCAGGTTTGGTATAAGCCTTGAGATATCACATCTCATGCTATGGGACGGGTCTCAGGATTGGAATAGAAGGAGTTGGAAATCACATCTCATGTTATAGGAAGGATCTCAGGTTTGGTATTAGAAGCATTGAGACATCACATCTCATGCTATAGGAAGGGTCTCAAGGTTGGAATGGGAAGGAGTTGGATATCACATCTCATCCAATAGGAAGGGTCTCAGGTTTGGAATGGGAAGGAATTGGATATCACATCTCATGTTATAGGAAGGATCTCAGGTTTGGTATTAGAAGCATTGAGATATCACATCTCATGCTATAGGAAGGGTCTCAGGATTGGAATGTGAAGGATTTGGATATCACATCTCATGCTAAAGGAAGGGTCTCAGGTTTGGTAGAAGCATTGAGATATCACGTCGCTGCTATCGGAAGGGTCTCAGGATTGGATTGGGAAGGAGTTGGATATCCCTTCTCATGCTATAGGAAGGGTCTCAGGATTTGAATGGCAAGGAGTTGGATATCACATCTCATGCCATAGGAAGGGTCTCAGGTTTGGTATAAGCATTGAGATATCACATCTCTGCTATCGGAAGGGTCTCAGGATTGGATTGGGAAGGAGTTGGATATCCCTTCTCATGCTATAGGAAGTGTCTCAGGTTGGAATGGGAAGGAGTTGGATATCACATCTCATGTTATAGGAAGGGTCTCAGGATTGGAATGGGAAGGATTTGGATATCACATCTCTTGCTATAGGAAGGGTCTCAGGATTGGAATGGGTAGGAGTTGGATATTACTTTCTTGCTATAGGAAGGGTCTCATGTTTGGAATGGGAAGGAGTTGGATATCACATATGCTATAGTTAGTGTCTCAGGTTTGGAACGGGAAGGAGTTGGATATCACATCTCATGTTATAGGAAGGGTCTCAGGTTTGGTATAAACATTGAGATATCACATCTCTGCTATCGGAAGCGGCTCAGGATTGGAATGGGAAGGAGTTGGATATCCCATCTCATGTTATAGTAAGAGTCTCTGGTTTGGTATTAGAATCATTGAGATATCACATTGCATACTGTAGGAAGGGTCTAAGGATTGGAATGGGATGGACTTGGATATCACATCTCATGCTATAGGTAGGCTCTCAGGTTTGGTATAAGCATTGAGATATCACATCTCATGCTATAGGAAGGGTCTCAGGATTGGAATGGGAAGGATTTGTATATCACATCTCATGCTATAGGAAGGGTCTCAGATTTGGTATAAGCATGGAGATATCACATCTCATGCTAAAGGAAGGGTCTCAGGATTGGAATGGGAAGGAGTTGTATATGACATCTCAGGCCATAGGAAGGGTCTCAGGTTTGGTATAAGCATTGAGATATCACATCTCTGCTATCGGAAGGGTCTCAGGATTGGAATGGGAAGGAGTTGGATATCCCATCTCATGTTATAGGAAGGGTCTCAGGTTTAATATTAGAAGCATTGAGATATCAAGTCTCATGGTATAAGAAGGGTCTCAGAATTGGAATGGGAAGGAGTTGGATATCACACCTCAAGCTATAGGAAGGGTCTCAGGATTGGAATGGGAAGGAGTTTGATATCACATCCCATGCCATAGTATGGGTCTCAGGTTTGGTAGAAGCATTGGGATATCACATCTCATGCTATCGGAAGGGTATCAGTATTGGATTTGGAAGAAGTTGGATATCCCATCTCATGCTATAGGAAGGGTCTCAGGTTGGAATGGGAAGGAGTTGGATATCACATTTCATGTTATAGGAAGGGTCTCAGGATTGGAATGGGAAGGACTTGGATATCATATCTCATGCTATAGGACGGGTCTCAGGTTTGTTATTAGAATCATTGAGATATCATATTGCATGCTGTAGGAAGGGTTAAGGATTGGAACGGGAAGGACCTGGATATCACATCTCATGCTATAGAACGGCTCTCAGGTTTGGAAAGGGAAGGAGTTGGATATCACATCTCATGTTATAGGATGGATCTCAGGTTTGGTATTAGAAGTATTGAGATATCACATCTCATGTTATCGGAAGGATCTCAGGTTTGGTATTAGAAGTATTGAGATATCACATCTCATGCTATAGGAAGGGTTTCAGGATTGGAATGGGAAGGAGTTGGATATCACATCTCATGCTAAAGGAAGGGTCTCAGGTTTGGTAGAAGCATTGAGATATCACATCTCATGCTATAGGAAGGGTCTCAGGATTGGAATGGGAAGGACTTAGATATCACATATCATGCTATAGGGAGGGTCTCAGTTTTGATATTAGAAGCATTGAGATATCACATCTCATGCTATCGGAAGTGTCTCAGGATTGGAATGGGAAGGAGCTGGATATCACATCTCATACTAAAGGAAGGGTGTCAGGTTTGGAACGGGAAGGAGTTGGATATCACATCTCATGTTATAGGAAGGGTCTCAGGTTTGGTATAAACATTGAGATATCACATCTCTGCATATCGGAAGTGTCTCAGGATTGGAATGGGAAGGAGTTGGATATCCCATCTCATGTTATAGGACGGGTCTCAGGTTTGTTATTAGAATCATTGAGATATCATATTGCATGCTGTAGGAAGGGTCTAAGGGTTGGAATGTGAAGGACTTGGATATCACATCTCATGCTATAGATAGGCTCTTAGGTTTGGAAAGGGAAGGAGTTGGATCTCACATTTCATGTTAGAGGAAGGATCTCAGGTTTGGTATTAGAAGCATTGAGATATCACATCTCATGCTATAGGAAGGGTCTCAGGATTGGAATGGGAAGGAGTTGGATATCACATCTCATGCTATAGGAAGGGTCTCAGGTTTGGTATAAGCATTGAGATATCACATCTCATGCTATAGGAAGGGTCTCAGGATTGGAATGGAAGGAGTTGGATATCACATCTCATGTTATAGGAAGGGTCTCAGGATTGGAATGGGAAGGATTTGGATATCACATCTCTTGCTATAGGAAGGGTCTCAGGATTGGAATGGGTAGGAGTTGCATATTACTTTCTTGCTATAGGAAGGGTCCCATGTTTGGAATGGGAAGGAGTTGGATATCACATATGCTATAGTTAGTGTCTCAGGTTTGGAACGGGAAGGAGTTGGATATCACATCTCATGTTATAGGAAGGGTCTCAGGTTTGGTATAAGCATTGAGATATCACATCTCTGCTATCGGAAGCGGCTCAGGATTGGAATGGGAAGGAGTTGGATATCCCATCTCATGTTATAGGAAGAGTCTCTGGTTTGGTATTAGAATCATTGAGATATCACATCGCATGCTGTAGGAAGGGTCTAAGGATTGGAATGGGATGGACTTGGATATCACATCTCATGTTATAGGTAGGCTCTCAGGTTTGGTATAAGCATTGAGATATCACATCTCATGCTATAGGAAGGGTCTCAGGATTGGAATGGGAAGGAATTGGATATCACATCTCATGCTATAGGAAGGGTCTCAGATTTAGTATAAGCATTGAGATATCACATCTCATGCTAAAGGAAGGGTCTCAGGATTGGAATGGGAAGGAGTTGTATATGACATCTCAGGCCATAGGAAGGTTCTCAGGTTTGGTATAAGCATTGAGATATCACATCTCTGCTATCGGAAAGGTCTCAGGATTGGAATGGGAAGGAGTTGGATATCCCATCTCATGTTATAGGAAGGGTCTCAGGTTTGGTATTAGAAGCATAGAAATATCACATCTCATGCTATAGGAAGGGTCTCAGGATTGGAATGGGAAGGACTTGGATGTCACATCTCATGCTATAGGGAGGGTCTCAAGTTTGATATTAGAAGCATTGAGATAACAAATCTCATGATATCGGAAGGGTCTCAGGATTGGAATGGGAAGGAGTTGGATATCACATCTCATGATAAAGGAAGGGTCTAAGGTTTGGAAGGGGAAGGATTTGGATATCACATCTCATGTTATAGGACGGGTCTCAGGTTTAATATTAGAAGCATTGAGATATCAAGTCTCATGGTATAAGAAGGGTCTCAGAATTGGAATGGGAAGGAGTTGGATATCACACCTCAAGCTATAGGAAGGGTCTCAGGATTGGAATGGGAAGGAGTTTGATATCACATCTCATGCCATAGTATGGGTCTCAGGTTTGGTAGAAGCATTGGGATATCACATCTCATGCTATCGGAAGGGTATCAGTATTGGATTTGGAAGAAGTTGGATATCCCATCTCATGCTATAGGAAGGGTCTCAGGTTGGAATGGGAAGGAGTTGGATATCACATTTCATGTTATAGGAAGGGTCTCAGGATTGGAATGGGAAGGACTTGGATATCATATATCATGCTATAGGACGGGTCTCAGGTTTGTTATTAGAATCATTGAGATATCATATTGCATGCTGTAGGAAGGGTCTAAGGATTGGAATGGGAAGGACCTGGATATCACATCTCATGCTATAGAACGGCTCTCAGGTTTGGAAAGGGAAGGAGTTGGATATCACATCTCATGTTATAGGATGGATCTCAGGTTTGGTATTAGAAGTATTGAGATATCACATCTCATGCTATATGAAGGGTCTCAGGATTGGAATGGGAAGGAGTTGGATATTACATCTCATGCTAAAGGAAGGGTCTCAGGTTTGGTAGAAGCATTGAGATATCACATCTCATGCTATAGGAAGGGTCTCAGGATTGGAATGGGAAGGACTTAGATATCACATATCATGCTATAGGGAGGGTCTCAGTTTTGATATTAGAAGCATTGAGATATCACATCTCATGCTATCGGAAGTGTCTCAGGATTGGAATGGGAAGGAGCTGGATATCACATCTCATGCTAAAGGAAGGGTCTCAGGTTTGGAACGGGAAGGAGTTGGATATCACATCTCATGTTATAGGAAGGGTCTCAGGTTTGGTATAAACATTGAGATATCACATCTCTGCTATCGGAAGTGTCTCAGGATTGGAATGGGAAGGAGTTGGATATCCCATCTCATGTTATAGGACGGGTCTCAGGTTTGTTATTAGAATCATTGAGATATCATATTGCATGCTGTAGGAAGGGTCTAAGGGTTGGAATGTGAAGGACTTGGATATCACATCTCATGCTATAGATAGGCTCTTAGGTTTGGAAAGGGAAGGAGTTGGATCTCACATTTCATGTTAGAGGAAGGATCTCAGGTTTGGTATTAGAAGCATTGAGATATCACATCTCATGCTATAGGAAGGGTCTCATGATTGGAATGGGAAGGAGTTGGATATCACATCTCATGCTATAGGAAGGGTCTCAGGTTTGGTATAAGCATTGAGATATCACATCTCATGCTATAGGAAGGGTCTCAGGATTGGAATGGAAGGAGTTGGATATCACATCTCATGTTATAGGAAGGATCTCAGGTTTGGTATTAGAAGCATTGAGACATCACATCTCATGCTATAGGAAGGGTCTCAGGATTGGAATGGGAAGGAGTTGGATATCAAATCTCATGCTATAGGAAGGGTCTCAGGATTGGAATGGGAAGGAGTTGAATATGACATCTCATGCCGTAGGAAGGGTCTCAGGTTTGGTATAAACATTGAGATATCACATCTCTGCTATCAAAAGGGTCTCAGGATTGGAATTGGAAGGAGTTGGATATCCCATCTCATGTTATAGGAAGAGTCTCAGGTTTGGTATTAGAAGCATTGAGATATCAAGTCTCATAGTATAGGAAGGGTCTCAGAATTGGAATGGGAAGGAGTTGGATATCCCATCTCATGTTATAGGAAGAGTCTCTGGTTTGGTATTAAAATCATTGAGATATCACATCGCATGCTGTAGGAAGGGTCTAAGGATTGGAATGGGATGGACTTGGATATCACATCTCATGTTATAGGTAGGCTCTCAGGTTTGGTATAAGCATTGAGATATCACATCTCATGCTATAGGAAGGGTCTCAGAATTGGAATGGGAAGGAGTTGGATATCACATCTCAAGCTATAGGAAGGGTCTCAGTATTGAAATGGGAAGGACTTGGATATCACATCTCATGCTATAGGAAGGCTCTCAGGTTTGGAAGGGGAAAGAGTTGGATATCTCATTTCATGTTAGAGGTAGGATCTCAGGTTTGGTATTAGAGGCATTGAGATATCACATCTCATGCTATCAGAAGGGTCTCAGGAATGGAATGGGAAGGAGTTAGATATCACATCTCATGCTAAAGGGAGGGTCTCAGGTTTGGAAGGGGAAGGATTTGGATATCACATCTCATGTTATAGGAAGGATCTCAGGTTTGGTATTAGAAGCATTGAGATATTACATCTCATGCTATCGGAAGGATATCAGGTTTGGTATTAGAAGCATTGAGATATCACATCTCATGCTATCAGAAGAGTCTCAGGATTGGAATAGGAAGGAGTTGGATATCACATTTCATGCTAAAGGGAGGGTCTCAGATTTGGAAGGGGAGGATTTGGATATCACATCTCATGTTATAGGAAGGATCTCACGTTTGGTATTAGAAGCATTGAGATATCAAATCTCATGCTATAGGAAGGGTCTCAGGATTGGAATGTGAAGGATTTGGATATCACATCTCATGCTAAAGGAAGGGTCTCAGGTTTGGTAGAAGCATTGAGATTTCACGTCTCTGCTATCGGAAGGGTCTCAGGATTGGATTGGGAAGGAGTTGGATATCCCTTTTCATGCTATAGGAAGGGTCTCAGGATTTGAATGGCAAGGAGTTGGATATCACATCTCATGCCATAGGAAGGGTCTCAGGTTTGGTATAAGCATTGAGATATCACATCTCTGCTATCGGAAGGGTCTCAGGATTGGATTGGGAAGGAGTTGGATATCCCTTCTCATGCTATAGGAAGTGTCTCAGGTTGGAATGGGAAGGAGTTGGATATCACATCTCATGTTATAGGAAGGGTCTCAGGATTGGAATGGGAAACATCCAAATCCTTCCCATTCCAATCCTGAGACCCTTCCTATAGCAAGAGATGTGATATCCAAATCCTTCCCATTCCAATCCTCAGACCCTTCCTATAACATGAGATGTGATATTCAACTCCTTCCCATTCCAACCTGAGACACTTCCTATAGCATGAGAAGGGATATCCAACTCCTTCCCAATCCAATCCTGAGAACCTTCCGATAGCAGAGATGTGATATCTCAATGCTTATACCAAACCTGAGACCCTTCCTATGGCATGAGATGTGATATCCAACTCCTTGCCATTCAAATCCTGAGACCCTTCCTATAGCATGAGATGTGATATCTCAATGCTTCTACCAAACCTGAGACCCTTCCTTTAGCATGAGATGTGATATCCAAATCCTTCACAGTCCAATCCTGAGACCTTTCCTATAGCATGAGATGTGATATCTCAATGCTTCTAATACCAAACCTGAGATCCTTCCTATAACATGAGATGTGATATCCAATTCCTTCCCATTCCAAACCTGAGACCCTTCCTATTGGATGAGATGTGATATCCAACTCCTTCCCATTCCAACCCTGAGACCCTTCCTATACCATGAGATGTGATATCTCAATGCTTCTAATACCAAACCTGGGAACCGTCCTATAACATGAGATGTGATATCTCAATGTTTCTAATAAAAAACCTGAGACCCTTCATATAACATGAGATGTGATATCCAATTCCTTCCCATTCCAGACCTGAGACCCTTCCTTTAGCATGAGATGTGATATCCAAATACTTCCCATTCCAATCCTAAAACCCTTCCTATAGCATGAGATGTGATATCTCAATGTTTCTAATAAAAAACCTGAGACCCTTCCTATAGCAAGAGATGTGATATCCAAATCCATCCCATTCCAATCCTGAGACCCTTCCTGTATATAACATGAGATGTGATATCCAACTCCTTCCCATTCCAGCCTGAGACCCTTCCTATAGCATGAGATGTGATATCCAACTCCTTACCATTCAAATCCTGAGACCCTCCCTATAACAAGAGATGTCATATCCAACTCCTTCCCATTCCAAACCTGAGACCCTTCCTATAACATGAGATGTGATATCCAACTCCTTCCCATTCCAAACCTGAGACCCTTCCGATAGCATGAGATGTGATATCTCAATGCTTCAAAAACCAAACATGAGAACCATCCTATAACATGAGATGTGAAATCCAAATCCTTCCCTTCCCAAACCTGAGACTCTTCCTATAGCATGAGATGTGATATCTCAATGCTTCTACCAAACCTGAAACCCTTCCTATAGCATGAGATGTGATATCACAATGCTTCTAATACCAAACCTGAGACCCTTCCCATAGCATGAGTTGTGATATCCAACTCCTTCCCATTCCAATCCCGAGACCCTTCCTATAGCATGAGATGTGATATCTCAATGCTTCTAATACCAAACCTAAGGTCCTTCCTATAACATGAGATGTGATATCCAAATCCTTCCCATTCCAAACCTGAGACCCTCCCTTTAGCATGAGATGTGATATCCAACTCCTTCCCATTCCAATCCTGATACCCTTCTGATAGCATGAGATGTGATATCTCAATGCCTCTAATACCAAACCTGAGATCCTACCTCTAACATGAAATGTGATATCCAACTCCTTCCTTTTCCAAACCTGAGACCCTTCCTACAGCATGAGATGTGTTAAGACGGATTTCTGAACTCTGTCCTGGTGGCGCAGAAGTTCAGAAGGCCAACCTAATTACTTGGAACAGGGTAACCTCTGGACGAGCCAGACCAATCAAGGTAGCGATCGCGGCGGTCAAGACTAGGTCTCAAGAGGGGTGAGGGTGACTGAAAGCCCGCAATGAGCACACAAAGCAAGAGCGCTTACAAACTACTCCAAACAGTTGTTATATCAAAAATAGATACACATTTATTTTAAGGCCTTTAAAATAATGACCGTAGCGAGAAAATCACAATATCACAATATTAAACCAACACATACCATATCAACACAATATATATACAAATACACAGTCGCAAGCGTTTAAAGCACGAAATATGTAGTCCACCTGAAAGGAAAGGAAAACAGGCAGTGCGATAACGCTTTAGACTCAGTTCGCCTTCAGAGGCACCTAACTAGATGGAAGTCCGAGCCCTGCGAAGAGTGGAGCCTTGTGCTCAAAGTACCTGCCACGCCGGTGCCAACGGGCAAAAGGGGAAGCTCTTCGGAGGAAGTCAGGCAGTTCGGGTTAGTGCACAGCAGAAGTAGAACAGGTTCCGCAACTCAAGCGCAGCCTCCACAGCGGGCAGAAGCAGAGCGCGAGTACGGCCAAAAGGGTGCTGTTTTTACACAGCAGGGAAAGCAATGGGATACTGCAGGAGGGCGACCAGATCCTAGCTAAACTACTCACCGGTCCCCGAAGCAAGCAGACCCAGGCTTCTCCACGTTAGTTTCAGCAGCTGGCTGGTTCAGAAGAGCAGGGAACGCCTCGAAGACGTGTAGAGCAAAAAGACGTCCCAATCGACGAAACCAGCACAGTTTGTTGCCGCAGCAGGACAACGGAGCGGCCGTGTGTATTCAAGCCAAATGTACACTCCTCCCTTCAGACTTGGGAACGCCAAGTGTACGAAGCGTGGGAGAGTGACAAGGACTCGAAATACAACACAACCTGGCGGCAGTTACAGAGCAGGACTCCCTTGTAAGCTGGTCAGTCAACTGGATGGCCCAGAGACACTTCCGAAGGCTTACTTGGAGGGGGTGATGAAGTCGCCGGGAATAGCTGTTCCTGCTATTCCAAAGGTCGAAGCACCAGTACAGACACTTCTGGTTCGATCCAAGGAGGAAAGGGTTTCACAGGACGACAGCAGTGCAAAGGAGGATTCCTTCAGCGGGTCACCAGCGATTCCTCGGTCCAGCCTCTTGGTTGCAGGATACTTGGCTCCTGTATTCCTTCGTTCGTGAGAACTCAGGAGATCGACATGGTAGTGGTGTTTCCAGCTCCCTCTTATCCACGGTTCCCTTCGCGCCAAAACGGAGGGGAGCCAATGGGAGATCCGCACATCAACACACATACCATACGTGGACCAATCACGGACCACGGTGGTCCCAGGCATTCACACCACCCCAGACTCTCTGGCACCCAGGATGTGTATTGGGACCAGACATCCCAGCCCACACCCTGGAGGCACACAAACGACATGTAGAAGCCTGCGAAAGCAACCACGTTTCACGGGAAAGTACATGCCCAAATAAGGAAGGCCCCGGGTCGCCCGACCTGGGGAAGGTGAAGGGAGCAAGTCGGTCAGTGGACAGGACAAAGGAGCCTTGTGGACTGGCCATTTTGGGAGCCAGGCCACCATTTTGGGTTCAGTGCAAAAAACGTGCTCAGAACGCCAAAAGGAGCTCAAAATAAACAAAACGATCGCTGCCACCATTCCAGTCCCTGAATGACTTGCACCGATCAAATACCATCCTAAAAGATTATCTAGGGCCCGTAGAAGGCTAGAGACCCAAGAGAGCTGTAACTTAGCTTACAGTGCCCTCTTGTGTCATGTTGCACTAAAGCCGCAACATGATAAACGAAACTACGGGAAACAGCGTTCCCCGGTACTGAATGTCTTAAGGGCATGTCAGTTTCCCCGTAAGAAAAGGAGCGAAAGCCCAGAGAAGTGCGGCAGAAGGCTGTACTTCTCTGGCAAAGTCAAGAACAAGGTTAAAAACAATAGCAAAAAGTTTAGGGGTTGCTACATGGAAGGAAAATTCCCTACAATTACGAAATCTTTCCTAACACTCGCCCCTCCCAGACTATGGACAGGGGGAACTAATCCACCCCTGGATGAGTCTCTTGTTCAGGTCGGTTAAACATTCTGGACAACCCATCAGCATTGCTATGTTGGACACCTGGCCTATGCTCAATAGTGAAGTCGAAGCCTTGTAGACTTATGGACCACCTAAGCAACTTTGGATTCTCCCCCTTCATGTTCATTAGCCACTTTAACGGCTTATGGTCAGTCTGCACAGTGAAGTGGGTCCCATAGAGGTAGGGCCTCAGCTTCCTTAGGGCCCACACAACAGAGAAACATTCTTTCTCTACCGTGGACCATCTGAGCTCTCTGTCCTTAAGCTGGCGACTAATAAAACCGATAGGGTGTTCCTTACCCTTCTCATGTACTTGTGATAGTACAGCTCCTATCCCAGTGTCAGAGGCATCCGTCTGCACGATAAAAGGTCTTTGATAATCAGGGGCCCTGAGCACAGGGGCCTGGCACAAGGAGTCTTTTAAGCCATTGAAGGCCTTCTCACACTCGTCAGTCCAAGTTGCCTTCTTGGGTTTCTTCGGAGTTGTGAGGGCAGTCAGAGGAGCAGCTATGGTGCCATAGTCTGCCACAAAATTGCGATAATAACCCGTGAGTCCTAAGAAGGCTCTCACTTGGGTTTGCGTAGTGGGGGTAGGCCAGTCTTGTACTGCTTGTACTTTACTGGGTAGAGGCTGTATCCTCCCTCCACCTACTTCATGTCCAAGGTAAACCACTGAGCCTTGTCCAATCTGGCATTTACTAGCCTTTATGGTCAAGTGGGCTTTCTGAAGGGCCTGGAGCACAATCCTGAGGTGTTTCACATGGTCTTCCCAGGTGGCACTGAAAACTGCTATATCGTCTAGATATGCAAGACAGAATTCGTCCAACCCATTCAACACATGATTCACAAGCCTCTGGAAAGTGGCAGGTGCATTCTTCAACCCGAACGGCATTACCCGGAATTGGTAAAGGCCGTCTGGAGTAGAAAATGCTGTCTTCTCCTTGGCATGTTCTGCTAAAGCTATTTGCCAATAGCCAGCAGTGAGGTCAAACGTGCTGAGGTACTTGGAGGCACCCAACGTATCCACCAGCTCATCTGTTCGAGGCAAGGGGTGTGCATCTGTCTTGGTGACAGCATTCAGAGCCCTGTAATCCACGCAGAACCTCAATTCAGAAGTGCCTGCTTTTGGAACCAAAACCACAGGACTGGACCAAGGACTACTAGAGGGTTCAATCACCCCAAGGTCTAACATCTTGTTGACCTCGGTCTTAATATAAGACCGTACTTTATCTGACATCCTGTATCCCCTACTTTTGGTAGGTACACTGTCTCCTGTGTCAATGTTATGTTTGCACCAAGGTGTCAAACCAGGGGACTGTGAAAACAGGGGGGAAAACTGCCTAAGCAAACTTTTCACCTCAGCCTGCTGATCAGAAGTCAGGTGAGGGGCCACTCGGACACCCTCAACGGAGCCATCTGAAGGACCGCTTTGGAACAGGTCGGGGAGAGGTTCTGACTCCTCTTCCTCAACATCTGAAGCCAGTAGCAGTGCTGCGATTTCGACTCTTGGGACGAAAGCCTTCAGCCTATTCACGTGAAACACTTTTGGAGCCTGTCCAGGCCTTCCAAGGTCCACTAAATAGTTCACCTCACCCAGGGGCTCCACCACTGTGTAAGGGCCTGACCATTTGTCCTGTAAAGCGCAAGGCCTTATTGGATTCATGATCAGGACGTGCTGACCAGATGTAAAGTTGATGAGGGAAGCTTTCTGGTCGTACCAATGTTTCACCAGCGCTTGCCCTGCCTTCAATTTATCACTAGCCAAGCCCATCAGAAGTACCATCCGTTTTCTGAGCCCTAGCACATAATCAACTACATTGGTAGTAACAGGGGGAGTGGGCATCTCCCATCCCTCTTTGACGATGGCTAAGGGTCCCCGTACGGGATGACCGAACAGAAGTTCGAAGGGGCTGAAGCCAACACCCTCCTGTGGTACCTCTCGGTAGGCAAACAGTAGGCATGGTAAAAGAAGATCCCATTTTCTTCTCTGGGGCTCCTCCAGAGCCCCAATCATGCTTTTTAACGTTCTGTTGAAACGTTCCACCAGACCATTGGTCTGGGGGTGGTATGCAGAAGAGAACTTGTAGGTGACCCCACATTCTTTCCACATAGCCTGCATATACTTCGACATAAAGTTGCTGCCACGATCTGACACAACTTCTTTAGGGAAGCCAACCCTAGTAAATATGCCGAGTAAAGCTTTTGCAACTGACTTGGCAGTTACAGTTTTCAATGGGATGGCCTCAGGATACCTGGTTGCATGGTCGACCAGCACCAGGATAAACCTATTGCCCGAGGATGTTTGCGGGTCAAGGGGACCAACGATGTCGATCCCTACCCTTTCAAATGGTACCCCCACAACTGGGAGCGGTACCAACGGAGCTTGGATTGTCGCGCCAACCTTACCAGACAACTGGCAGGAGGCACAACTCCTGCAGTGACTTTCTACTTGCACCCCCATCTTGGGCCAGTAGAAGTGCATGGATAACCTTTGCTTGGTCCTCTTCATACCAAGGTGACCAGCAAGGGGAACTTCATGCGCCAACTGCAGGAGGGAGGGCCTAACAGCAAGGGGAACCACCAACCTCCTATGGTCTCCTTCTGTAGACTCTGTGGGCTCACTATACAGGAGTCCACCTTCCCAATAAATCCTATGCTTCCCAGGAGGCTCACCCTCAAGCTGGGAGCAGGCCTGTCTCCTTAGGCCTTCCAGAGATGGGCACTCACGTTGGCCTTTACTGAATTCGCCCTATCAGGACCTCCTTCAACTAACAAGTCTTTTAGTTCAGGATGATCGTTGGGGTCGAAAACTTCAGGCATCGCCACCTCCTCGTCAGGCCCGGGCGATTGACCAACTTCCTCCACCGCAGTGGTAGGCGAGCTCGGGGGAATATTCTCTTTCCCTCGTCTTGACTTGTAGACTCCCTTCGCCTTGGGTTTCCCCTTCGGCTGGGGCGGCGTATTGGACTTGGCCAATGCTGCCCGTGCTTGAGACCGTGTGTAGGGTCTTTCGGCAGTGTCTCCTACGAGCCCTAAAGCTCTGAGATCATTACCCAGCAAGACCTTTCCCGGGACGTTTCTCTGAATGCTCACTGGAATCCTGACTGCTGTAACATTTAAAGTAAGATTTACAGGGATCACGGGAAACATACGGAGGGGGCCGTCAGCAAACTTAGTGGGCATCAGAGTAGCTCTGGCAACTTCCTCTGAGTCTACCAAGGTAGAATCCACTACTGTTCGACTGCACCCACTATCCCTAAGAGCTGGAGTATCCACTCCATTGATCAGCACGCAGTCTTTAAAGTAGTGCTTGGTATTATCCGGAATCCTAGCATAAGCCTCTGCGACTTTAGGCTCCCAGGAACCCAGGGACACTAAAACTACCTCAGCCTCTATCCCGCTGGGAAATGAGTCTGAGGAGAAGGATGCTCCTGTAATCTCTTCTTCCTCGTAGGAGGAGAAGGCCAGATTAGCGGAGTGGACCCCCAAAGGTCTAACCTTACACCGGGGATCCCCCTTCACATGGTCAGTTGCTCCACAAGAAAAACAAGCCCCAGTGGGTCTGTTTACGTAGGGAGGCTTATTGTAACCAGAGTTCTGTTTCGGAGGCGAACCTCCACTACCCTGTGAGTTCTCTTGTGTCTTACCCTTGTTTTTCTTTTTGTGGCCCTTATGGGAAGAAGATTTAGCAGATTCCCCACCCTCCATATCTTTGGACTTTTTCCCTTCCTCCTGCTTACCAGGATTTTTGTCCTTATGGGACACTCGATGTGACACCCATAAGTCTGCTGCAATGGCCAGCTTCTTAGGATCTATCTCCTTCGAATCGGCCAAATGCTGCTTAAGCTCCGGGGAAGAAGAAGCAAAAATGTGTTCCAGCATGACCAGATTGATCATGCCTTCGAAGGTAGAAGCCTTATAACCTTCGACCCAGCCAGTTAAGTTTTTCAAAGATTCAGCGACATAAGATACCCAAGTACCACCTTCCTTTTTCTTATACTCTCGAAAACGCTTTAAATATTGGGCCGGAGTCTTCCCAAACTTTAAAATGAGAGTTTGCTTTAACATTGCGAAATCAGCCCGCTCAGCCTTCGACATTTCCATAATGGCACTGCAGCCAGAATGGGGCAGTCTACTGAGCAACCAAGCAATCTTATCAGCATTGTCAACTTCTTGAACCTCGCATGCATACTCAAACGCATTCAGCCAGTCCATAATGTCATTCCTTTCTTCATACACACTGAGCAGATCTTTCGGAAACCGTGGATGAGAGGAAGCCCCAGAGCCATGTCCAGGACCCTTGGACCCATTTGCAACCTGAAGCTTGGCCAGTTCCAACTGGTGATCCCTGTCTTTCTGTTTTTCTGCCTGTTCGATTTTTAGTTTGGCTATGCTGAATTCAAGCTCCTGCTGCCTAAACCGCAGCTCTTGCTTCTTGAATTCAAGCATAGCCTCCCCATCAACAAACATTAGACATCACATCCTCCCTGTCCTCGTGGTCGCGATGGATCAGTGCAGCGGCAGAACCGTCGGTTCTACCAGTGAGAGCAGCCCCACCACCTTCTGCACTGTCCTCGGAAGTTATAGCGTCAAGCTGCGCTTCTTGCCACGCCACGATTCTCTGGATCATTTCCAATTTAGTGCCTTGAGAGGAAACACCTCTCTCCGCACACATCTTCTTCAATGTTTCTGATTTGGAAGCATTTAAAGTTAACAAGGTATTTGCTTCCATACTGTTTGATAGGACTATGGCCTTTTTAAAGTTATATTACAACAATTCACTACGTGTACTGTTTGGAATAACCTGAAATGCCTAAGTTCGAGCGCAACACTGGATACCTTCAGTCGTATCCCACCGCTGTACACCAATTTGTTAAGACGGATTTCTGAACTCTGTCCTGGTGGCGCAGAAGTTCAGAAGGCCAACCTAATTACTTGGAACAGGGTAACCTCTGGACGAGCCAGACCAATCAAGGTAGCGATCGCGGCGGTCAAGACTAGGTCTCAAGAGGGGTGAGGGTGACTGAAAGCCTGCAATGAGCACACAAAGCAAGAGCGCTTACAAACTACTCCAAACAGTTGTTATATCAAAAATAGATACACATTTATTTTAAGGCCTTTAAAATAATGACCGTAGCGAGAAAATCACAATATCACAATATTAAACCAACACATACCATATCAACACAATATATATACAAATACACAGTCGCAAGCGTTTAAAGCACGAAATATGTAGTCCACCTGAAAGGAAAGGAAAACAGGCAGTGCGATAACGCTTTAGACTCAGTTCGCCTTCAGAGGCACCTAACTAGATGGAAGTCCGAGCCCTGCGAAGAGTGGAGCCTTGTGCTCAAAGTACCTGCCACGCCGGTGCCAACGGGCAAAAGGGGAAGCTCTTCGGAGGAAGTCAGGCAGTTCGGGTTAGTGCACAGCAGAAGGAGAACAGGTTCCGCAACTCAAGCGCAGCCTCCACAGCGGGCAGAAGCAGAGCGCGAGTACGGCCAAAAGGGTGCTGTTTTTACACAGCAGGGAAAGCAATGGGATACTGCAGGAGGGCGACCAGATCCTAGCTAAACTACTCACCGGTCCCCGAAGCAAGCAGACCCAGGCTTCTCCACGTTAGTTTCAGCAGCTGGCAGGTTCAGAAGAGCAGGGAACGCCTCGAAGTCGTGTAGAGCAAAAAGACGTCCCAATCGACGAAACCAGCACAGTTTGTTGCAGCAGCAGGACAACGGAGCGGCCGTGTGTATTCAAGCCAAATGTACACTCCTCCCTTCAGACTTGGGAACGCCAAGTGTACGAAGCGTGGGAGAGTGACAAGGACTCGAAATACAACACAACCTGGCGGCAGTTACAGAGCAGGACTCCCTTGTAAGCTGGTCAGTCAACTGGATGGCCCAGAGACACTTCCGAAGGCTTACTTGGCAGGAGATGATGAAGTCGCCGGGAATAGCTGTTCCTGCTATTCCAAAGGTCGAAGCACCAGTACAGACACTTCTGGTTCGATCCAAGGAGGAAAGGGTTTCACAGGACGACAGCAGTGCAAAGGAGGATTCCTTCAGCGGGTCACCAGCGATTCCTCGGTCCAGCCTCTTGGTTGCAGGATACTTGGCTCCTGTATTCCTTCGTTCGTGAGAACTCAGGAGATCGACATGGTAGTGGTGTTTCCAGCTCCCTCTTATCCACGGTTCCCTTCGCGCCAAAACGGAGGGGAGCCAATGGGAGATCCGCACATCAACACACATACCATACGTGGACCAATCACGGACCACGGTGGTCCCAGGCATTCACACCAGCCCAGACTCTCTGGCACCCAGGATGTGTATTGGGACCAGACATCCCAGCCCACACCCTGGAGGCACACAAACGACATGTAGAAGCCCGCGAAAGCAACCACGTTTCGCGGGAAAGTACATGCCCAAATAAGGAAGGCCCCGGGTCGCCCGACCTGGGGAAGGTGAAGGGAGCAAGACGGTCAGTGGACAGGACAAAGGAGCCTCGTGGACTGGCCATTTTGGGAGCCAGGCCACCATTTTGGGTTCAGTGCGAAAAACGTGCTCAGAACGCCAAAAGGAGCTCAAAATAAACAAAACGATCGCTGCCACCATTCCAGTCCCTGAATGACTTGCACCGATCAAATACCATCCTAAAAGAGTATCTAGGGCCCGTAGAAGGCTAGAGACCCAAGAGAGCTGTAACTTAGCTTACAGTGCCCTCTTGTGTCATGTTGCACTAAAGCCGCAACATGATAAACGAAACTACGGGAAACAGCGTTCCCCGGTACTGACTGTCTTAAGGGCATGTCAGTTTCCCCGTAAGAAAAGGAGCGAAAGCCCAGAGAAGTGCGGCAGAAGGCTGTACTTCTCTGGCAAAGTCAAGAACAAGGTTAAAAACAATAGCAAAAAGTTTAGGGGTTGCCACATGGAAGGAAAATTCCCTACAATTACGAAATCTTTCCTAACAAGATGTGATATCCAAGTCCTTCCCATTCCAATCCTGAGACCCTTCCTATAACATGAGATGTGATATCCAACTCCTTCTATTCCAACCTGAGACCCTTCCTATAGCATGAGATGTGATATCCAACTCCTTCCAAATCCAATACTGATACCCTTCCGATAGCATGAGATGTGATATCCCAATGCTTCTACAAAACCTGACACCCATACCATGGCATGAGATGTGATATCAAACTCCCGTCCTATACCATGAGACTTGATATCTCAATGCTTCTAATACCAAACCTGAGACCGGTCCAATAACATGAGATGTGATATCCAAATCCTTCCCCTTCCAAACCTTAGACCCTTCCTTTATCATGAGATGTGATATCCAAGTCCTTTCCATTCCATTCCTGAGACCCTTCCTATAGCATGAGATGTGATATCCAAGTCCTTCCCATTCCAATCCTGAGACCCTTCCTATAGCATGAGATGTGATATCTCAATGCTTCTAATACCAAACCTGAGACCCTTCCTATAACATGAGATGTGATATCCAAGTCCTTCCCATTCCAATCCCGAGACCCTTCCTATAGCATGAGATGTGATATCTCAATGCTTCTAATACCAAACCTGAGACCCTTCCTATAACATGAATTGTGATGTCCAAATCCTTCCCATTCCAATCCTGAGACCCTTCCGATAGCAGAGATGTGATATCTCAATTCTTATACCAAACCTAAGACCCTTCTGATAGCATGAGATGTGATATCTCAATGCTTCTAATACCAAACCTGAGATCCTTCCAATAACATGAGATATGATGTCCAAATCCCTCCCCTTCCAAACCTTAGACCATCCCTTTAGCATGAGATTTGATATCCAACTCATTCCCATTCCAATCCTGAGACCCTTCTGATGGCATGAGATGTGATATCTCAATGCCTCTAAAACCAAACCTGAGATCCTACCTCTAACATGAAATGTGATATCCAACTCCTTCCCCTTCCAACCCTGAGAGCCTTCGTATAGAATGAGATGTGATATCCAAGTCCTTCCCATTCCAATCCTGAGACCCTTCCTATAGCATGAGATATGATATCTCAATGCTTATACCAAACCTGAGAGCCTACCTATAGCATGAGATGTGATATCCAAGTCCATCCCATTCCAATCCTTAGATTCCATTCCAATCCAATCAATTCCAGCCGCTTCCGATAGCAGAGATGTGATATCTCAATGCTTATACCAAACCTGAGACCCTTCCTATAACATGAGATGTGATATCCAACTCCTTCCCGTTCCAAACCTGAGACACTAACTATAGCATATGTGATATCCAACTCCTTCCCATTCCAAACATGAGACCCTTCCTATAACAAGAAAGTAATATCCAACTCCTACCCATTCCAATCCTGAGACCCTTCCTATAGCAAGAGATGTGATATCCAAATCCTTCCCATTCCAATCCTGAGACCCTTCCTATAACATGAGATGTGATATCCAACTCCTTCCCATTCCAACCTGAGACACTTCCTATAGCATGAGAAGGGATATCCAACTCATTCCCAATCCAATCCTGAGACCCTTCCGATAGCAGAGATGTGATATCTCAATGCTTGTACCAAACCTGAGACCCTTCCTATGGCATGAGATGTGATATCCAACTCCTTGCCATTCAAATCCTGAGACCCTTCCTATAGCATGAGAAGGGATATCCAACTCCTTCCCAATCCAATCCTGAGACCCTTCCGATAGCAGCGACGTGATATCTCAATGCTTCTACCAAACCTGAGACCCTTCCTTTAGCATGAGATGTGATATCCAAATCCTTCACATTCCAATCCTGAGACCCTTCCTATAGCATGAGATGTGATATCTCAATGCTTCTAATACCAAACCTGAGATCCTTCCTATAACATGAGATCTGATATCCAACTCCTTCCATTCCAATCCTGAGACCCTTCCTATAGCATGAGATGTGACATCTCAATGCTTATACCAAACCTGAGACCCTTCCTATAGCATGAGATGTGATATCCAACTCCTTCCCATTCCAATCCTGAGACCCTTCCTATAGCATGAGATGTGATATCTCAATGCTTCTAATACCAAACCTGAGATCCTTCCTCTAACATGAAATGTGAGATCCAACTCCTTCCCTTTCCAAACCTAAGAGCCTATCTATAGCATGAGATGTGATATCCAAGTCCTTCACATTCCAACCCTTAGACCCTTCCCACAGCATGCAATATGATATCTCAATGATTCCAATAACAAACCTGAGACCCGTCCTATAACATGAGATGGGATATCCAACTCCTTCCTATTCCAATCCTGAGACTCTTCTGATAGCATGAGATGTGATATCTCAATGCTTCTAATACCAAACCTGAGATCCTTCCGATAGCATGAGATGTGATATCTCAATGCTTCTAATACCAAACCTGAGATCCTTCCTATAACATGAGATGTGATATCCAAATCCTTCCCCTTCCAAACCTGAGACCCTCCCTTTAGCATGAGATGTGATATCCAACTGCTTCCCATTCCAATCCTGAGACCCTTCCTATAGCATGAGATGTGATATCTCAATGCTTCTAATACCAAACCTGAGATCCTTCCTCTAACATGAAATGTGATATCCAACTCCTTCCCTTTCCAAACCTAAGAGCCTATCTATACCATGAGATGTGATATCCAAGTCCTTCCCATTCCAACCCTTAGACCCTTCCTACAGCATGCAATATGATATCTCAATGATTCTAATAACAAACCTGAGACCCGTCCTATAACATGAGATGGGATATCCAACTTCTTCCCATTCCAATCCTGAGACACTTCCGATAGCAGAGATGTGATATCTCAATGCTTATACCAAACCTGAGACCCTTCCTATAACATGAGATGTGATATCCAAATCCTTCCCGTTCCAAACCTGAGACCCTTCCTTTAGCATGAGATGTGATATCCAGCACCTTTCCATTCCAATCCTGAGACACTTCCTATAGCATGAGATGTGATATCTCAATGCTTCTAATATCAAAACTGAGACCCTCCCTATAGCATGATATGTGATATCTAAGTCCTTCCCATTCCAATCCTGAGACCCTCCCTATAGCATGAGATGTGATATCCAACTCCTTCCCATTCCAATCCTGAGACCCTTCCTATAGCATGAGATATGATATCTCAATACTTCTAATACCAAACGTGAGATCCTTCCGATAACATGAGATGTGATATCCAAATCCTTCCCCTTCCAATCCTGAGACCCTCCCTTTAGCATGAGATGTGATATCCAACTCCTTCCTATTCCAATCCTGAGACTCTTCTGATAGCATGAGATGTGATATCTCAATACTTCTAATACCAAACCTGAGATCCTTCCGATAGCATGAGATGTGATATCTCAATGCTTCTAATACCAAACCTGAGATCCTTCCTATAACATGAGATGTGATATCCGAATCCTTCCCCTTCCAAACCTGAGACCCTCCCTTTAGCATGAGATGTGATATCCAACTCCTTCCCATTCCATTCCTGAGACCCTTCTGATAGCATGAGATGTGATATCTCAATGCCTCTAATACCAAACCTGAGATCCTACCTCTAACATGAAATGTGATATCCAACTCTTTCCCCTTCCAAACCTGAGAGCCTTCCTATAGCATGAGATGTGATATCCAAGTCCTTCCCATTCCAATCCTGAGACCCTTCCTATAGCTTGAGATGTGATATCCAACTCCTTCCCATTCCAATTCTGAGACCCTTCCTATACTATGAGACTTGATATCTCAATGCTTCTAATACAAACGTGAGACCCGTAATATAACATGAGATGTGATATCCAAATCCTTCCCCTTCCAAACCTTAGACCCTTCCTTTATCATGAGATGTGATATCCAACTCCTTCCCATTCCAATCCTGAGATCCTTCCGATATCATGAGATGTGATATCTCAAAGCTTCTAATATCAAACTTGAGACCCTCCCTATAGCATGAGATGTGATATCCAAGTCCTTCCCATTCCAATCCTGAGACCCTTCCTATAGCATGAGATGTGATATCTCAATGCTTCTAATACCAAACCTGAGACCCTTCCTATAACATGAGATGGGAATATCCAACTCCTTCCCATTCCAATCCTGAGACCCTTCCGGTAGCAGAGATGTGATATCTCAATGCTTATACCAAACCTGAGATCCTTCCTATAACATGAGATGTGATATCCAACTCCTTCCCATTCCAATCCTGAGACACTTCCTATAGCATGAGATGTGATATCTCACTGCTTATACCAAACCTGAGACCCTTCCCATAGCATGAGATGTGATATCCAACTCCTTCCCATTCCAATCCTCAGACCCTTTCTATAGCATGAGATGTGATATCTCAATGCTTCTAATATCAAACTTGAGACCCTACCTATAGCATGAGATGTGATATCCAAGACCTTCCCATTACAATCCTGAGACACTTCCTATAACATGAGATGTGATATCCAACTCCTTCCCATTCCAATCCTGAGACCCTTCCTATAGCATGAGATATGATATCTCAATACTTCTAATACCAAACGTGAGATCCTTCCGATAACATGAGATGTGATATCCAAATCCTTCCCCTTCCAAACCTGAGACCCTCCCTTTAGCATGAGATGTGATATCCAACTCCTTCCCATTCCAATCCTGAGACCCTTCTGATAGCATGAGATGTGATATCTCAATGCTTCTAATACCAAACCTGAGATCCTTCCTATAACATGAGATGTGATATCCAAATCCTTTCCCTTCCAAACCTGAGACCCTCCCTTTAGCATGAGATGTGATATCCAACTCCTTCCCATTCCATTACCGAGACCCTTCTGATAGCATGAGATGTGATATCTCAATGCCTCTAATACCAAACCTGAGATCCTACCTCTAACATGAAATGTGATATCCAACTCTTTCCCCTTCCAAACCTGAGAGCCTTCCTATAGCATGAGATGTGATATCCAAGTCCTTCCCATTCCAATCCTGAGACCCTTCCTATAGCTTGAGATGTGATATCCAACTCCTTCCCATTCCAATTCTGAGACCCTTCCTATACTCTGAGACTTGATATCTCAATGCTTCTAATACCAAACCTGAGACCCGTAATATAACATGAGATGTGATATCCAAATCCTTCCCCTTCCAAACCTTAGACCCTTCCTTTATCATGAGATGTGATATCCAACTCCTTCCCATTCCAATCCTGAGACCCTTCCGATATCATGAGATGTGATATCTCAAAGCTTCTAATATCAAACTTGAGACCCTCCCTATAGCATGAGATGTGATATCCAAGTCCTTCCCATTCCAATCCTGAGACCCTTCCTATAGCATGAGATGTGATATCTCAATGCTTCTAATACCAAACCTGAGACCCTTCCTATTACATGAGATGGGAATATCCAACTCCTTCCCATTCCAATCCTGAGACCCTTCCGATAGCAGAGATGTGATATCTCAATGCTTATACCAAACCTGAGACCCTTCGTATGGCATGAGATGTGATATCCAACTCCTTGCCATTCAAATCCTGAGACCCTTCCTATAGCATGAGAAGGGATATCCAACTCCTTCCCAATCCAATCCTGAGACCCTTCCGATAGCAGAGACGTGATATCTCAATGCTTCTACCAAACCTGAGACCCTTCCTTTAGCATGAGATGTGATATCCAAATCCTTCACATTCCAATCCTGAGACCCTTCCTATAGCATGAGATGTGATATCTCAATGATTCTAATACCAAACCTGAGATCCTTCCTATAACATGAGATGTGATATCCAATTCCTTCCCATTCCAAACCTGAGACCCTTCCTATAACATGAGATGGGATATCCAACTCCTTCCCATTCCAATCCTGAGACCTTTCCGATAGCAGAGATGTGATATCTCAATGCTTATACCAAACCTGAGAACCTTCCTATGGCCTGAGATGTCATATACAACTCCTTCCCATTCCAATCCTGAGACCCTTCCTTTAGCATGATATGTGATATCTCAATGCTTATACCAAATCTGAGACCCTTCCTATAGCATGAGATGTGATATCCAATTCCTTCCCATTCCAATCCTGAGACCCTTCCTATAGCATGAGATGTGATATTTCAATGCTTATACCAAACCTGAGAGCCTACCTATAGCATGAGATGTGATATCCAAGTCCATCCCATTCCAATCCTTAGACCCTTCCTACAACATGCAATGTGATATCTCAATTATTCTAATACCAAACCAGAGACTCTTCCTATAACATGAGATGGGATATCCAACTCCTTCCCATTCCAATCCTGAGCCGCTTCCGATAGCAGAGATGTGATATCTCAATGCTTATACCAAACCTGAGACCCTTCCTATAACATGAGATGTGATATCCAACTCCTTCCCGTTCCAAACCTGAGACACTAACTATAGCATATGTGATATCCAACTCCTTCCCATTCCAAACATGAGACCCTTCCTATAGCAAGAAAGTAATATCCAACTCCTACCCATTCCAATCCTGAGACCCTTCCTATAGCAAGAGATGTGATATCCAAATCCTTCCCATTCCAATCCTGAGACCCTTCCTATAACATGAGATGTGATATCCAACTCCTTCCCATTCCAACCTGAGACACTTCCTATAGCATGAGAAGGGATATCCAACTGCTTCCCATTCCAATCCTGAGACCCTTCCTATAGCATGAGATGTGATATCTCAATGCTTCTAATACCAAACCTGAGATCCTTCCTCTAACATGAAATGTGATATCCAACTCCTTCCCTTTCCAAACCTAAGAGCCTATCTATACCATGAGATGTGATATCCAAGTCCTTCCCATTCCAACCCTTAGACCCTTCCTACAGCATGCAATATGATATCTCAATGATTCTAATAACAAACCTGAGACCCGTCCTATAACATGAGATGGGATATCCAACTCCTTCCCATTCCAATCCTGAGACACTTCCGATAGCAGAGATGTGATATCTCAATGCTTATACCAAACCTGAGACCCTTCCTATAACATGAGATGTGATATCCAAATCCTTCCCGTTCCAAACCTGAGACCCTTCCTTTAGCATGAGATGTGATATCCAGCACCTTTCCATTCCAATCCTGAGACACTTCCTATAGCATGAGATGTGATATCTCAATGCTTCTAATATCAAAACTGAGACCCTCCCTATAGCATGATATGTGATATCTAAGTCCTTCCCATTCCAATCCTGAGACCCTCACTATAGCATGAGATGTGATATCCAACTCCTTCCCATTCCAATCCTGAGACCCTTCCTATAGCATGAGATATGATATCTCAATACTTCTAATACCAAACGTGAGATCCTTCCGATAACATGAGATGTGATATCCAAATCCTTCCCCTTCCAATCCTGAGACCCTCCCTTTAGCATGAGATGTGATATCCAACTCCTTCCTATTCCAATCCTGAGACTCTTCTGATAGCATGAGATGTGATATCTCAATACTTCTAATACCAAACCTGAGACCCTTCTGATAGCATGAGATGTGATATCTCAATGCCTCTAATACCAAACCTGAGATCCTACCTCTAACATGAAATGTGATATCCAACTCTTTCCCCTTCCAAACCTGAGAGCCTTCCTATAGCATGAGATGTGATATCCAAGTCCTTCCCATTCCAATCCTGAGACCCTTCCTATAGCTTGAGATGTGATATCCAACTCCTTCCCATTCCAATTCTGAGACCCTTCCTATACTATGAGACTTGATATCTCAATGCTTCTAATACAAACGTGAGACCCGTAATATAACATGAGATGTGATATCCAAATCCTTCCCCTTCCAAACCTTAGACCCTTCCTTTATCATGAGATGTGATATCCAACTCCTTCCCATTCCAATCCTGAGACCCTTCCGATATCATGAGATGTGATATCTCAAAGCTTCTAATATCAAACTTGAGACCCTCCCTATAGCATGAGATGTGATATCCAAGTCCTTCCCATTCCAATCCTGAGACCCTTCCTATAGCATGAGATGTGATATCTCAATGCTTCTAATACCAAACCTGAGACCCTTCCTATAACATGAGATGGGAATATCCAACTCCTTCCCATTCCAATCCTGAGACCCTTCCGGTAGCAGAGATGTGATATCTCAATGCTTATACCAAACCTGAGATCCTTCCTATAACATGAGATGTGATATCCAACTCCTTCCCATTCCAATCCTGAGACACTTCCTATAGCATGAGATGTGATATCTCACTGCTTATACCAAACCTGAGACCCTTCCCATAGCATGAGATGTGATATCCAACTCCTTCCCATTCCAATCCTCAGACCCTTCCTATAGCATGAGATGTGATATCTCAATGCTTCTAATATCAAACTTGAGACCCTACCTATAGCATGAGATGTGATATCCAAGTCCTTCCCATTACAATCCTGAGACACTTCCTATAACATGAGATGTGATATCCAACTCCTTCCCATTCCAATCCTGAGACCCTTCCTATAGCATGAGATATGATATCTCAATACTTCTAATACCAAACGTGAGATCCTTCCGATAACATGAGATGTGATATCCAAATCCTTCCCCTTCCAAACCTGAGACCCTCCCTTTAGCATGAGATGTGATATCCAACTCCTTCCCATTCCAATCCTGAGACCCTTCTGATAGCATGAGATGTGATATCTCAATGCTTCTAATACCAAACCTGAGATCCTTCCTATAACATGAGATGTGATATCCAAATCCTTTCCCTTCCAAACCTGAGACCCTCCCTTTAGCATGAGATGTGATATCCAACTCCTTCCCATTCCATTCCCGAGACCCTTCTGATAGCATGAGATGTGATATCTCAATGCCTCTAATACCAAACCTGAGATCCTACCTCTAACATGAAATGTGATATCCAACTCTTTCCCCTTCCAAACCTGAGAGCCTTCCTATAGCATGAGATGTGATATCCAAGTCCTTCCCATTCCAATCCTGAGACCCTTCCTATAGCTTGAGATGTGATATCCAACTCCTTCCCATTCCAATTCTGAGACCCTTCCTATACTCTGAGACTTGATATCTCAATGCTTCTAATACCAAACCTGAGACCCGTAATATAACATGAGATGTGATATCCAAATCCTTCCCCTTCCAAACCTTAGACCCTTCCTTTATCATGAGATGTGATATCCAACTCCTTCCCATTCCAATCCTGAGACCCTTCCTATAGCATGAGATGTGATATCTCAATGCTTCTAATACCAAACCTGAGACCCTTCCTATTACATGAGATGGGAATATCCAACTCCTTCCCATTCCAATCCTGAGACCCTTCCGATAGCAGAGATGTGATATCTCAATGCTTATACCAAACCTGAGACCCTTCGTATGGCATGAGATGTGATATCCAACTCCTTGCCATTCAAATCCTGAGACCCTTCCTATAGCATGAGAAGGGATATCCAACTCCTTCCCAATCCAATCCTGAGACCCTTCCGATAGCAGAGACGTGATATCTCAATGCTTCTACCAAACCTGAGACCCTTCCTTTAGCATGAGATGTGATATCCAAATCCTTCACATTCCAATCCTGAGACCCTTCCTATAGCATGAGATGTGATATCTCAATGATTCTAATACCAAACCTGAGATCCTTCCTATAACATGAGATGTGATATCCAATTCCTTCCCATTCCAAACCTGAGACCCTTCCTATAACATGAGATGGGATATCCAACTCCTTCCCATTCCAATCCTGAGACCTTTCCGATAGCAGAGATGTGATATCTCAATGCTTATACCAAACCTGAGAACCTTCCTATGGCCTGAGATGTCATATACAACTCCTTCCCATTCCAATCCTGAGACCCTTCCTTTAGCATGATATGTGATATCTCAATGCTTATACCAAATCTGAGACCCTTCCTATAGCATGAGATGTGATATCCAATTCCTTCCCATTCCAATCCTGAGACCCTTCCTATAGCATGAGATGTGATATTTCAATGCTTATACCAAACCTGAGAGCCTACCTATAGCATGAGATGTGATATCCAAGTCCATCCCATTCCAATCCTTAGACCCTTCCTACAACATGCAATGTGATATCTCAATTATTCTAATACCAAACCAGAGACTCTTCCTATAACATGAGATGGGATATCCAACTCCTTCCCATTCCAATCCTGAGCCGCTTCCGATAGCAGAGATGTGATATCTCAATGCTTATACCAAACCTGAGACCCTTCCTATAACATGAGATGTGATATCCAACTCCTTCCCGTTCCAAACCTGAGACACTAACTATAGCATATGTGATATCCAACTCCTTCCCATTCCAAACATGAGACCCTTCCTATAGCAAGAAAGTAATATCCAACTCCTACCCATTCCAATCCTGAGACCCTTCCTATAGCAAGAGATGTGATATCCAAATCCTTCCCATTCCAATCCTGAGACCCTTCCTATAACATGAGATGTGATATCCAACTCCTTCCCATTCCAACCTGAGACACTTCCTATAGCATGAGAAGGGATATCCAACTCCTTCCCAATCCAATCCTGAGACCCTTCCGATAGCAGAGATGTGATATCTCAATGCTTATACCAAACCTGAGACCCTTCCTATAGCATGAAAAGGGATATCCAACTCCTTCCCAATCCAATCCTGAGACCCTTCCGATAGCAGAGACGTGATATCTCAATGCTTCTACCAAACCTGAGACCCTTCCTTTAGCATGAGATGTGATATCCAAATCCTTCACATTCCAATCCTGAAACCCTTCCTATAGCATGAGATTTGATATCTCAATCCTTCTAATACCAAACCTGAGATCCTTCCTATAACATGAGATGTGATATCCAATTACTTCCCATTCCAAACCTGAGACCCTTCCTATTGGATGAGATGTGATATCCAACTCCTTCCCATTCCAACCCTGAGACCCTTCCTATAGCATGAGATGTGATGTCTCAATGCTTCTAATACCAAACCTGAGATCCTTCCTATAACATGAGATGTGATATCCAACTCCTTCCATTCCAATCCTGAGACCCGTCCTATAGCATGAGATGTGATATCTCAATGCTTATACCAAACCTGAGACCCTTCCTATAGCATGAGATGTGATATCCAACTCCTTCCCATTCCAATCCTGAGACCCTTCCTATAGCATGAGATGTGATATCTCAATGCTTCTAATACCAAACCTGAGATCCTTCCTCTAACATGAAATGTGATATCCAACTCCTTCCCTTTCCAAACCTAAGAGCCTATCTATAGCATGAGATGTGATATCCAAGTCCTTCACATTCCAACCCTTAGACCCTTCCTACAGCATGCAATATGATATCTCAATGATTCTAATAACAAACCTGAGACCCGTCCTATAACATGAGATGGGATATCCAACTCCTTCCCATGCCAATCCTGAGACACTTCCGATAGCAGAGATGTGATATCTCAATGTTTATACCAAACCTGAGACCCTTCCTATAACATGAGATGTGAAATTTAACTCCTTCCCGTTCCAAACCTGAGACCCTTCCTTTAGCATGAGATGTGATATCCTTCCCATTCCAATCCTGAGACACTTCCGATAGCATGAGATGTGATATCTCAATGCTTCTAATATCAAAACTGAGACCCTCCCTATAGCATGATATGTGATATCTAAGTCCTTCCCATTCCAATCCTGAGACCCTTCCTATAGCATGAGATGTGATATCGCAATGCTTCTACCAAACCTGAGACCCTTCCTTTAGCATGAGATGTGATATCCAACTCCTTCCCATTCCAATCCTGAGACCCTTCCTATAGCATGAGATGTGATATCTCAATACTTCTAATATCAAACCTGAGATCCTTCCGATAACATGAGATGTGATATCTCAATACTTCTAATACCAAACCTGAGATCCATCCTATAACATGAGATGTGATATCCAACTCCTTCCCTTTCCAAACCTAAGAGCCTATCTATAGCATGAGATGTGATATCCAGGTCCTTCCCATTCCAATCCTTAGACCCTTCCTACAGCATGCAATATGATATCTCAATGATTCTAATAACAAACCTGAGACCCGTCCTATAGCATGAGATATGATATCCAAGTCCTTCCCATTCCAATCCTGAGACCCTTCCTATAACATGAAATGTGATATCCAACTCCTTCCCATTCCAACCTGAGACCCTTCCTATAGCATGAGATGGGATATCCAACTTCTTCCAAATCCAATACTGATACCCTTCCGATAGCATGAGATGTGATATCCCAATGCTTCTACCAAACCTGAGACCCATACTATGGCATGAGATGTGATATCAAACTCCTTCCCATTCCAATCCTGAGACCCTTCCTATAGCTTGAGGTGTGATATCCAACTCCTTCCCATTCCAATTCTGAGACCCTTCGTATACCATGAGACTTGATATCTCAATGCTTCTAATACCAAACCTGAGACCCGTCCTATAACATGAGATGTGATATCCAAATCCTTCCCCTTCCAAACCTTAGACCCTTCCTTTATCATGAGATGTGATATCCAACTCCTTCCCATTCCAATCCTGAGACCCTTCCGATATCATGAGATTTGTTATCTCAATGCTTCTAATATCAAACTTGAGACCCTCCCTATAGCATGAGATGTGACATCCAAGTCCTTCCCATTCCAATCCTGAGACCCTTCCTATAGCATGAGATGTGATATCTCTATGCTTCTAATACCAAACCTGAGACCCTTCCTATAACATGAGATGGGATATCCAACTCCTTCCCATTCCAATCCTGAGACCTTTCCGATAGCAGAGATGTGATATCTCAATGCTTATACCAAACCTGAGAACCTTCCTATGGCCTGAGATGTCATATACAACTCCTTCCCATTCCAATCCTGAGACCCTTCCTTTAACATGAGATGTGATATCTCAATGCTTATACCAAATCTGAGACCCTTCCTATAGCATGAGATGTGATATCCAATTCCTTCCCATTCCAATCCTGAGACCCTTCCTATAGCATGAGATGTGATATCTCAATGCTTATACCAAAACTGAGAGCCTACCTATAGCATGAGATGTGATATCCAAGTCCACCCCATTCCAATCCTTAGACCCTTCCTACAGCATGCGATGTGATATCTCAATGATTCTAATACCAAACCAGAGACTCTTCCTATAACATGAGATGGGATATCCAACTCCTTCCCATTCAAATCCTGAGCCGCTTCCGATAGCAGAGATGTGATATCTCAATGCTTATACCAAACCTGAGACCCTTCCTATAACATGAGATGTGATATCCAACTCCTTCCCGTTCCGAACCTGAGACACTAACTATAGCATATTTGATATCCAACTCCTTCCCATTCCAAACATGAGACCCTTCCTGTAGCAAGAAAGTAATATCCAACTCCTACCCATTCCAATCCTGAGACCCTTCCTATAGCAAGAGATGTGATATCCAAATCCTTCCCATTCCAATCCTGAGACCCTTCCTATAACATGAGATGTGATATCCAACTCCTTCCCATTCCAACCTGAGACACTTCCTATAGCATGAGAAGGGATATCCAACTCCTTCCCAATCCAATCCTGAGACCCTTCCGATAGCAGAGATGTGATATCTCAATGCTTAAACCAAACCTGAGACCCTTCCTGTGGCATGAGATGTGATATCCAACTCCTTGCCATTCAAATCCTGAGACCCTTCCTATAGCATGAAAAGGGATATCCAACTCCTTCCCAATCCAATCCTGAGACCCTTCCGATAGCAGAGACGTGATATCTCAATGCTTCTACCAAAACTGAGACCCTTCCTTTAGCATGAGATGTGATATCCAAATCCTTCACATTCCAATCCTGAGACCCTTCCTATAGCATGAGATGTGATATCTCAATGCTTCTAATACCAAACCTGAGATCCTTCCTATAACATGAGATGTGATATCCAATTCCTTCCCATTCCAAACCTGAGACCCTTCCTATTGGATGAATTGTGATATCCAACTCCTTCCCATTCCAACCCTGAGACCCTTCCTATAGCATGAGATGTGATGTCTCAATGATTCTAATACCAAACCTGAGATCCTTCCTATAACATGAGATGTGATATCCAACTCCTTCCATTACAATCCTGAGACCCGTCCTATAGCATGAGATGTGATATTTCAATGCTTATACCAAACCTGAGACCCTTCCTATAGCATGAGATGTGATATCCAACTCCTTCCCATTCCAACCTGAGACACTTCCTATAGCATGAGAAGGGATATCCAACTCCTTCCCAATCCAATCCTGAGACCCTTCCGATAGCAGAGATGTGATATCTCAATGCTTATACCAAACCTGAGACCCTTCCTATGGCATGAGATGTGATATCCAACTCCTTGCCATTCAAATCCTGAGACCCTTCCTATAGCATGAGAAGGGATATCCAACTCCTTCCCAATCCAATCCTGAGACCCTTCCGATAGCAGCGACGTGATATCTCAATGCTTCTACCAAACCTGAGACCCTTCCTTTAGCATGAGATGTGATATCCAAATCCTTCACATTCCAATCCTGAGACTCTTCCTTTAGCATGAGATGTGATATCTCAATGCTTATACCAAATCTGAGACCCTTCCTATAGCATGAGATGTGATATCCAATTCCTTCCCATTCCAATCCTGAGACCCTTCCTATAGCATGAGATGTGATATCTCAATGCTTATACCAAACCTGAGAGCCTACCTATAGCATGAGATGTGATATCCAAGTCCATCCCATTCCAATCCTTTGACCCTTCCTACAGCATGCGATCTGATATCTCAATGATTCTACCAAACCAGAGACTCTTCCTATAACATGAGATGGGATATCCAACTCCTTCCCATTCCAATCCTGAGCCGCTTCCGATAGCAGAGATGTGATATCTCAATGCTTATACCAAGCCTGAGACCCTTCCTATAACATGAGATGTGATATCCAACTCCTTCCCGTTCCAAACCTGAGACACTAACTATAGCATATGTGATATCCAACTCCTTCCCATTCCAAACATGAGACCCTTCCTATTGCAAGAAAGTAATATCCAACTCCTACCCATTCCAATCCTGAGACCCTTCCTATAGCAAGAGATGTGATATCCAAATCCTTCCCATTCCAATCCTGAGACCCTTCCTATAACATGAGATGTGATATCCAACTCCTTCCCATTCCAACCTGAGACACTTCCTATAGCATGAGAAGGGATATCCAACTCCTTCCCAATCCAATCCTGAGACCCTTCCGATAGCAGAGATGTGATATCTCAATGCTTATACCAAACCTGAGACCCTTCCTATGGCATGAGATGTGATATCCAACTCCTTCCCAATCCAATCCTGAGACCCTTCCGATAGCAGAGACGTGATATCTCAATGCTTCTACCAAACCTGAGACCCTTCCTTTAGCATGAGATGTGATATCCAAATCCTTCACATTCCAATCCTGAGACCCTTCCTATAGCATGAGATGTGATATCTCAATGCTTCTAATACCAAACCTGAGATCCTTCCTATAACATGAGATGTGATATCCAATTCCTTCCCATTCCAAACCTGAGACCCTTCCTATTGGATGAGATGTGATATCCAACTCCTTCCCATTCCAACCCTGAGACCCTTCCTATAGCATGAGATGTGATGTCTCAATGCTTCTAATACCAAACCTGAGATCCTTCCTATAACATGAGATGTGATATCCAACTCCTTCCATTCCAATCCTGAGACCCGTCCTATAGCATGAGATGTGATATCTCAATGCTTATACCAAACCTGAGACCCTTCCTATAGCATGAGATGTGATATCCAACTGCTTCCCATTCCAATCCTGAGACCCTTCCTATAGCATGAGATGTGATATCTCAATGCTTCTAATACCAAACCTGAGATCCTTCCTCTAACATGAAATGTGATATCCAACTCCTTCCCTTTCCAAACCTGAGACACATCCGATAGCAGAGATGTGATATCTCAATGCTTATACCAAACCTGAGACCCTTCCTATAACATGAGATGTGATATCCAAATCCTTCCCATTCCAATCCTGAGACACTTCCTATAGCATGAGATGTGATATCTCAATGCTTCTAATATCAAAACTGAGACCCTCCCTATAGCATGATATGTGATATCTAAGTCCTTCCCATTCCAATCCTGAGACCCTCCCTATAGCATGAGATGTGATATACAACTCCTTCCCATTCCAATCCTGAGACCCTTCCTATAGCATGAGATATGATATCTCAATACTTCTAATACCAAACGTGAGATCCTTCCGATAACATGAGATGTGATATCCAAATCCTTCCCCTTCCAATCCTGAGACCCTCCCTTTAGCATGAGATGTGATATCCAACTCCTTCCTATTCCAATCCTGAGACTCTTCTGATAGCATGAGATGTGATATCTCAATGCTTCTAATACCAAACCTGAGATCCTTCCTATAGCATGAGATGTGATATCTCAATGCTTCTAATAGCAAACCTGAGATCCTTCCTATAACATGAGATGTGATATCCAATTCCTTCCCCTTCCAAACCTGAGACCCTCCCTTTAGCATGAGATGTGATATCCAACTCCTTCCCATTCCATTCCTAAGACCCTTCTGATAGCATGAGATGTGATATCTCAATGCCTCTAATACCAAACCTGAGATCCTACCTCTAACATGAAATGTGATATCCAACTATTTCCCCTTCCAAACCTGAGAGCCTTCCTATAGCATAAGATGTGATATCCAAGTCCTTCCCATTCCAATCCTGAGACCCTTCCTATAGCTTGAGATGTGATATCCAACTCCTTCCCATTCCAATTCTGAGACCCTTCCTATACTATGAGACTTGATATCTCAATGCTTCTAATACAAACGTGAGACCCGTAATATAACATGAGATGTGATATCCAAATCCTTCCCCTTCCAAACCTTAGACCCTTCCTTTATCATGAGATGTGATATCCAACTCCTTCCCATTCCAATCCTGAGACCCTTCCGATATCATGAGATGTGATATCTCAAAGCTTCTAATATCAAACTTGAGACCCTCCCTATAGCATGAGATGTGATATCCAAGTCCTTCCCATTCCAATCCTGAGACCCTTCCTATAGCTTGAGGTGTGATATCCAACTCCTTCCCATTCCAATTCTGAGACCCTTCTTATACCATGAGACTTGATATCTCAATGCTTCTAATACCAAACCTGAGACCCGTCCTATAACATGAGATGTGATATCCAAATCCTTCCCCTTCCAAACCTTAGACCCTTCCTTTATCATGAGATGTGATATCCAACTCCTTCCCATTCCAATCCTGAGACCCTTCCGATATCATGAGATTTGTTATCTCAATGCTTCTAATATCAAACTTGAGACCCTCCCTAAAGCATGAGATGTGACATCCAAGTCCTTCCCATTCCAATCCCGAGACCCTTCCTATAACATGAGATGTGATATCCAACTCCTTCCCATTCCAACCTGAGACACTTCCTATAGCATGAGAAGGGATATCTAACTCCTTCCCAATCCAATCCTGAGACCCTTCCGATAGCAGAGATGTGATATCTGAATGCTTATACCAAACCTGAGACCCTTCCTATGGCATGAGATGTGATATCCAACTCCTTGCCATTCAAATCCTGAGACCCTTCCTATAGCATGAGATGTGATATCTCTATGCTTCTAATACCAAACCTGAGACCCTTCCTATAACATGAGATGGGATATCTCAATGATTCTACCAAACCAGAGACTCTTCCTATAACATGAGATGGGATATCCAACTCCTTCCCATTCCAATCCTGAGCCGCTTCCGATAGCAGAGATGTGATATCTCAATGCTTATACCAAGCCTGAGACCCTTCCTATAACATGAGATGTGATATCCAACTCCTTCCCGTTCCAAACCTGAGACACTAACTATAGCATATGTGATATCCAACTCCTTCCCATTCCAAACATGAGACCCTTCCTATTGCAAGAAAGTAATATCCAACTCCTACCCATTCCAATCCTGAGACCCTTCCTATAGCAAGAGATGTGATATCCAAATCCTTCCCATTCCAATCCTGAGACCCTTCCTATAACATGAGATGTGATATCCAACTCCTTCCCATTCCAACCTGAGACACTTCCTATAGCATGAGAATGGATATCCAACTCCTTCCCAATCCAATCCTGAGACCCTTCCGATAGCAGAGATGTGATATCTCAATGCTTATACCAAACCTGAGACCCTTCCTATGGCATGAGATGTGATATCCAACTCCTTCCCAATCCAATCCTGAGACCCTTCCGATAGCAGAGACGTGATATCTCAATGCTTCTACCAAACCTGAGACCCTTCCTTTAGCATGAGATGTGATATCCAAATCCTTCACATTCCAATCCTGAGACCCTTCCTATAGCATGAGATGTGATATCTCAATGCTTCTAATACCAAACCTGAGATCCTTCCTATAACATGAGATGTGATATCCAATTCCTTCCCATTCCAAACCTGAGACCCTTCCTATTGGATGAGATGTGATATCCAACTCCTTCCCATTCCAACCCTGAGACCCTTCCTATAGCATGAGATGTGATGTCTCAATGCTTCTAATACCAAACCTGAGATCCTTCCTATAACATGAGATGTGATATCCAACTCCTTCCATTCCAATCCTGAGACCCGTCCTATAGCATGAGATGTGATATCTCAATGCTTATACCAAACCTGAGACCCTTCCTATAGCATGAGATGTGATATCCAACTGCTTCCCATTCCAATCCTGAGACCCTTCCTATAGCATGAGATGTGATATCTCAATGCTTCTAATACCAAACCTGAGATCCTTCCTCTAACATGAAATGTGATATCCAACTCCTTCCCTTTCCAAACCTGAGACACTTCCGATAGCAGAGATGTGATATCTCAATGCTTATACCAAACCTGAGACCCTTCCTATAACATGAGATGTGATATCCAAATCCTTCCCATTCCAATCCTGAGACACTTCCTATAGCATGAGATGTGATATCTCAATGCTTCTAATATCAAAACTGAGACCCTCCCTATAGCATGATATGTGATATCTAAGTCCTTCCCATTCCAATCCTGAGACCCTCCCTATAGCATGAGATGTGATATCCAACTCCTTCCCATTCCAATCCTGAGACCCTTCCTATAGCATGAGACATGATATCTCAATACTTCTAATACCAAACGTGAGATCCTTCCGATAACATGAGATGTGATATCCAAATCCTTCCCCTTCCAATCCTGAGACCCTCCCTTTAGCATGAGATGTGATATCCAACTCCTTCCTATTCCAATCCTGAGACTCTTCTGATAGCATGAGATGTGATATCTCAATGCTTCTAATACCAAACCTGAGATCCTTCCGATAGCATGAGATGTGATATCTCAATGCTTCTAATAGCAAACCTGAGATCCTTCCTATAACATGAGATGTGATATCCAAATCCTTCCCCTTCCAAACCTGAGACCCTCCCTTTAGCATGAGATGTGATATCCAACTCCTTCCCATTCCATTCCTAAGACCCTTCTGATAGCATGAGATGTGATATCTCAATGCCTCTAATACCAAACCTGAGATCCTACCTCTAACATGAAATGTGATATCCAACTATTTCCCCTTCCAAACCTGAGAGCCTTCCTATAGCATAAGATGTGATATCCAAGTCCTTCCCATTCCAATCCTGAGACCCTTCCTATAGCTTGAGATGTGATATCCAACTCCTTCCCATTCCAATTCTGAGACCCTTCCTATACTATGAGAGTTGATATCTCAATGCTTCTAATACAAACGTGAGACCCGTAATATAACATGAGATGTGATATCCAAATCCTTCCCCTTCCAAACCTTAGACCCTTCCTTTATCATGAGATGTGATATCCAACTCCTTCCCATTCCAATCCTGAGACCCTTCCGATATCATGAGATGTGATATCTCAAAGCTTCTAATATCAAACTTGAGACCCTCCCTATAGCATGAGATGTGATACCCAAGTCCTTCCCATTCCAATCCTGAGACCCTTCCTATAGCTTGAGGTGTGATATCCAACTCCTTCCCATTCCAATTCTGAGACCCTTCTTATACCATGAGACTTGATATCTCAATGCTTCTAATACCAAACCTGAGACCCGTCCTATAACATGAGATGTGATATCCAAATCCTTCCCCTTCCAAACCTTAGACCCTTCCTTTATCATGAGATGTGATATCCAACTCCTTCCCATTCCAATCCTGAGACCCTTCCGATATCATGAGATTTGTTATCTCAATGCTTCTAATATCAAACTTGAGACCCTCCCTAAAGCATGAGATGTGACATCCAAGTCCTTCCCATTCCAATCCCGAGACCCTTCCTATAACATGAGATGTGATATCCAACTCCTTCCCATTCCAACCTGAGACACTTCCTATAGCATGAGAAGGGATATCTAACTCCTTCCCAATCCAATCCTGAGACCCTTCCGATAGCAGAGATGTGATATCTGAATGCTTATACCAAACCTGAGACCCTTCCTATGGCATGAGATGTGATATCCAACTCCTTGCCATTCAAATCCTGAGACCCTTCCTATAGCATGAGATGTGATATCTCTATGCTTCTAATACCAAACCTGAGACCCTTCCTATAACATGAGATGGGATATCCAACTCCTTCCCATTCCAATCCTGAGACCCTTCCGATAGCAGAGATGTGATATCTCAATGCTTATACCAAACCTGAGAACCTTCCTATGGCCTGAGATGTCATATACAACTCCTTCCCATTCCAATCCTGAGACCCTTCCTTTAGCATGAGATGTGATATCTCAATGCTTATACCAAATCTGAGACCCTTCCTATAGCATGAGATGTGATATCCAATTCCTTCCCATTCCAATCCTGAGACCCTTCCTATAGCATGAGATGTGATATCTCAATGCTTATACCAAACCTGAGAGCCTACCTATAGCATGAGATGTGATATCCAAGTCCATCCCATTCCAATCCTTAGACCCTTCCTACAGCATGCAATGTGATATCTCAATGATTCTAATACCAAACCAGAGACTCTTCCTATAACATGAGATGGGATATCCAACTCCTTCCCATTCCAATCCTGAGCCGCTTCCGATAGCAGAGATGTGATATCTCAATGCTTATACCAAACCTGAGACCCTTCCTATAACATGAGATGTGATATCCAACTCCTTCCGTTCCAAACCTGAGACACTAACTATAGCATATGTGATATCCAACTCCTTCCCATTCCAAACATGAGACCCTTCCTATAGCAAGAAAGTAATATCCAACTCCTACCCATTCCAATCCTGAGACCCTTCCTATAGCAAGAGATGTGATATCCAAATCCTTCCCATTCCAATCCTGAGACCCTTCCGATAGCATAGATGTGATATCTCAATGCTTATACCAAACCTGAGACCCTTCCTATGGCATGAGATGTGATATCCAACTCCTTCCCAATCCAATCCTGAGACCCTTCCGATAGCAGAGACGTGATATCTCAATGCTTCTACCAAACCTGAGACCCTTCCTTTAGCATGAGATGTGATATCCAAATCCTTCACATTCCAATCCTGAGACCCTTCCTATAGCATGAGATGTGATATCTCAATGCTTCTAATACCAAACCTGAGATCCTTCCTATAAC
Source organism: Ambystoma mexicanum (assembly GCF_040938575.1). NCBI lineage: Eukaryota > Metazoa > Chordata > Amphibia > Caudata > Ambystomatidae > Ambystoma > Ambystoma mexicanum. The sequence continues at coordinate 13,853,602 of NW_027182444.1, forward strand.
ATGAGATGTGATATCCAATTCCTTCCCATTCCAAACCTGAGACCCTTCCTATTGGATGCGATGTGATATCCAACTCCTTCCCATTCCAACCCTGAGACCCTTCCTATAGCATGAGATGTGATGTCTCAATGCTTCTAATACCAAACCTGAGATCCTTCCTATAACATGAGATGTGATATCCAACTCCTTCCATTCAAATCCTGAGACCCGTCCTATAGCATGAGATGTGATATCTCAATGCTTATACCAAACCTGAGACCCTTCCTATAGCATGAGATGTGATATCCAACTGCTTCCCATTCCAATCCTGAGACCCTTCCTATAGCATGAGATGCGATATCTCAATGCTTCTAATACCAAACCTGAGATCCTTCCTCTAACATGAAATGTGATATCCAACTCCTTCCCTTTCCAAACCTAAGAGCCTATCTATAGCATGAGATATGATATCCAAGTCCTTCCCATTCCAACCCTTAGACCCTTCCTACAGCATGCAATATGATATCTCAATGATTCTAATAACAAACCTGAGACCCGTCCTATAACATGAGATGGGATATCCAACTCCTTCCCATTCCAATCCTGAGACACTTCCGATAGCAGAGATGTGATATCTCAATGCTTATACCAAACCTGAGACCCTTCCTATAACATGAGATGTGATATCCAAATCCTTCCCGTTCCAAACCTGAGACCCTTCCTTTAGCATGAGATGTGATATCCAGCACCTTCCCATTCCAATCCTGAGACACTTCCTATAGCATGAGATGTGATATCTCAATGCTTCTAATATCAAAACTGAGACCCTCCCTATAGCATGATATGTGATATCTAAGTCCTTCCCATTCCAATCCTGAGACCCTCCCTATAGCATGAGATGTGATATCCAACTCCTTCCCATTCCAATCCTGAGACCCTTCCTATAGCATGAGATATGATATCTCAATACTTCTAATACCAAATGTGAGATCCTTCCGATAACATGAGATGTGATATCCAAATCCTTCCCCTTCCAATCCTGAGACCCTCCCTTTAGCATGAGATGTGATATCGAACTCCTTCCTATTCCAATCCTGAGACTCTTCTGATAGCATGAGATGTGATATCTCAATGCTTCTAATACCAAACCTGAGATCCTTCCGATAGCATGAGATGTGATATCTCAATGCTTCTAATACCAAACCTGAGATCCTTCCTATAACATGAGATGTGATATCCAAATCCTTCCCCTTCCAAACCTGAGACCCTCCCTTTAGCATGAGATGTGATATCCAACTCCTTCCCATTCCATTCCTGAGACCCTTCTGATAGCATGAGATGTGATATCTCAATGCCTCTAATACCAAACCTGAGATCCTACCTCTAACATGAAATGTGATATCCAACTCTTTCCCCTTCCAAACCTGAGAGCCTTCCTATAGCATGAGATGTGATATCCAAGTCCTTCCCATTCCAATCCTGAGACCCTTCCTATAACTTGAGATGTGATATCCAACTCCTTCCCATTCCAATCCTGAGACCCTTCCGATATCATGAGATGTGATATCTCAAAGCTTCTAATATCAAACTTGAGACCCTCCCTATAGCATGAGATGTGATATCCAAGTCCTTCCCATTCCAATCCTGAGACCCTTCCTATAGCATGAGATGTGATATCTCAATGCTTCTAATACCAAACCTGAGACCCTTCCTATAACATGAGATGGGAATATCCAGCTCCTTCCCATTCCAATCCTGAGACCCTTCCGATAGCAGAGATGTGATATCTCAATGCTTATACCAAACCTGAGATCCTTCCTATAACATGAGATGTGATATCCAACTCCTTCCCATTCCAATCCTGAGACACTTCCTATAGCATGAGATGTGATATCTCACTGCTTATACCAAACCTGAGACCCTTCCCATAGCATGAGATGTGATATCCAACTCCTTCCCATTCCAATCCTCAGACCCTTCCTATAGCATGAGATGTGATATCTCAATGCTTCTAATATCAAACTTGAGACCCTACCTATAGCATGAGATGTGATATCCAAGTCCTTCCCATTACAATCCTGAGACACTTCCTATAGCATGAGATGTGATATCCAACTCCTTCCCATTCCATTCCCGAGACCCTTCTGATAGCATGAGATGTGATATCTCAATGCCTCTAATACCAAACCTGAGATCCTACCTCTAACATGAAATGTGATATCCAACTCTTTCCCCTTCCAAACCTGAGAGCCTTCCTATAGCATGAGATGTGATATCCAAGTCCTTCCCATTCCAATCCTGAGACCCTTCCTATAGCTTGAGATGTGATATCCAAATCCTTCCCATTCCAATTCTGAGACCCTTCCTATACTCTGAGACTTGATATCTCAATGCTTCTAATACCAAACCTGAGATCCGTAATATAACATGAGATGTGATATCCAAATCCTTCCCCTTCCAAACCTTAGACCCTTCCTTTATCATGAGATGTGATATCCAACTCCTTCCCATTCCAATCCTGAGACCCTTCCGATATCATGAGATGTGATATCTCAAAGCTTCTAATATCAAACTTGAGACCCTCCCTATAGCATGAGATGTGATATCCAAGTCCTTCCCATTCCAATCCTGAGACCCTTCCTATAGCATGAGATGTGATATCTCAATGCTTCTAATACCAAACCTGAGACCCTTCCTATTACATGAGATGGGAATATCCAACTCCTTCCCATTCCAATCCTGAGACGCTTCCGATAGCAGAGATGTGATATCTCAATGCTTATACCAAACCTGAGACCCTTCGTATGGCATGAGATGTGATATCCAACTCCTTGCCATTCAAATCCTGAGACCCTTCCTATAGCATGAGAAGGGATATCCAACTCCTTCCCAATCCAATCCTGAGACCCTTCCGATAGCAGAGACGTGATATCTCAATGCTTCTACCAAACCTGAGACCCTTCCTTTAGCATGAGATGTGATATCCAAATCCTTCACATTCCAATCCTGAGACCCTTCCTATAGCATGAGATGTGATATCTCAATGCTTCTAATACCAAACCTGAGATCCTTCCTATAACATGAGATGTGATATCCAATTCCTTCCCATTCCAAACCTGAGACCCTTCCTATTGGATGAGTTGTGATATCCAACTCCTTCCCATTCCAACCCTGAGACCCTTCCTATAGCATGAGATGTGATGTCTCAATGATTCTAATACCAAACCTGAGATCCTTCCTATAACATGAGATGTGATATCCAACTCCTTCCATTCCAATCCTGAGACCCGTCCTATAGCATGAGATGTGATATCGCAATGCTTATACCAAACCTGAGACCCTTCCTATAGCATGAGATGTGATATCCAACTACTTCCCATTCCAATCCTGAGACCCTTCCTATAGCATGAGATGTGATATCTCAATGCTTCTAATACCAAACCTGAGATCCTTCCTCTAACATGAAATGTGATATCCAACTCCTTCCCTTTCCAAACCTAAGAGCCTATCTATAGCATGAGATGTGATATCCAGGTCCTTCCTATTCCAATCCTTAGACCCTTCCTACAGCATGCAATATGATATCTCAATGATTCTAATAACAAACCTGAGACCCGTCCTATAGCATGAGATATGATATCCAAGTCCTTCCCATTCCAATCCTGAGACCCTTCCTATAACATGAAATGTGATATCCAACTCCTTCCCATTCCAACCTGAGACCCTTCCTATAGCATGAGATGGGATATCCAACTTCTTCAAAATCCAATACTGATACCCTTCCGATAGCATGAGATGTGATATCCCAATGCTTCTACCAAACCTGAGACCCATACTATGGCATGAGATGTGATATCAAACTCCTTCCGATTCCAATCCTGAGACCCTTCCTATAGCTTGAGGTGTGATATCCAACTCCTTCCCATTCCAATTCTGAGACCCTTCTTATACCATGAGACTTGATATCTCAATGCTTCTAATACCAAACCTGAGACCCGTCCTATAACATGAGATGTGATATCCAAATCCTTCCCCTTCCAAACCTTAGACCCTTCCTTTATCATGAGATGTGGTATCCAACTCCTTCCCATTCCAATCCTGAGACCCTTCCGATATCATGAGATTTGTTATCTCAATGCTTCTAATATCAAACTTGAGATCCTCCCTATAGCATGAGATGTGACATCCAAGTCCTTCCCATTCCAATCCTGAGACCCTTCCTATAGCATGAGATGTGATATCTCTATGCTTCTAATACCAAACCTGAGACCCTTCCTATAACATGAGATGGGATATCCAACTCCTTCCCATTCCAATCCTGAGACCCTTCCGATAGCAGAGATGTGATATCTCAATGCTTATACCAAACCTGAGACCCTTCCTATGGCCTGAGATGTCATATACAACTCCTTCCCATTCCAATCCTGAGACCCTTCCTTTAGCATGAGATGTGATATCTCAATGCTTATACCAAATCTGAGACGCTTCCTATAGCATGAGATGTGATATCCAAATCCTTCCCATTCCAATCCTGAGACCCTTCCTATAGCATGAGATGTGATATCTCAATGCTTATACCAAACCTGAGAGCCTACCTATAGCATGAGATGTGATATCCAAGTCCATCCCATTCCAATCCTTAGACCCTTCCTACAGCATGCGATGTGATATCTCAATGATTCTAATACCAAACCAGAGACTCTTACTATAACATGAGATGTGATATCCAACTCCTTCCCATTCCAATCCTGAGCCGCTTCCGATAGCAGAGATGTGATATCTCAATGCTTATACCAAACCTGAGACCCTTCCTATAACATGAGATGTGATATCCAACTCCTTCCCGTTCCAAACCTGAGACACTAACTATAGCATATGTGATATCCAACTCCTTCCCATTCCAAACATGAGACCCTTCCTATAGCAAGAAAGTAATATCCAACTCCTACCCATTCCAATCCTGAGACCCTTCCTATAGCAAGAGATGTGATATCCAAATCCTTCCCATTCCAATACTGAGACCCTTCCTATAACATGAGATGTGATATCCAACTCCTTCCCATTCCAACCTGAGACACTTCCTATAGCATGAGAAGGGATATCCAACTCCTTCCCAATCCAATCCTGAGACCCTTCCGATAGCAGAGATGTGATATCTCAATGTTTATACCAAACCTGAGACCCTTCCTATGGCATGAGATGTGATATCCAACTCCTTGCCATTCAAATCCTGAGACCCTTCCTATAGCATGAGAAGGGATAGCCAACTCCTTCCCAATCCAATCCTGCGACCCTTCCGATAGCAGAGACGTGATATCTCAATGCTTCTACCAAACCTGAGACCCTTCCTTTAGCATGAGATGTGATATCCAAATCCTTCACATTCCAATCCTGAGACCCTTCCTATAGCATGAGATGTGATATCTCAATGCTTCTAATACCAAACCTGAGATCCTTCCTATAACATGAGATGTGATATCCAATTCCTTCCCATTCCAATCCTGAGACACTCCCTATAGCATGAGATGTGATATCCAACTCTTTCCCATTCCAATCCTGAGACCCTTCATATAGCATGAGATATGATATCTCAATACTTCTAATACCAAACGTGAGATCCTTCCGATAACATGAGATGTGATATCCAAATCCTTCCCCTTCCAAACCTGAGACCCTCCCTTTAGCATGAGATGTGATATCCAACTCTTTCCCATTCCAATCCTGAGACCCTTCATATAGCATGAGATATGATATCTCAATACTTCTAATACCAAACGTGAGATCCTTCCGATAACATGAGATGTGATATCCAAATCCTTCCCCTTCCAAACCTGAGACCCTCCCTTTAGCATGAGATGTGATATCCAACTCCTTCCCATTCCAATCCTTAGACCCTTCTGATAGCATGAGATGGGATATCTCAATGCTTCTAATACCAAACCTGAGATCCTTCCGATAGCATGAGATGTGATATCTCAATGCTTCTAATACCAAACCTGAGATCCTTCCTATAACATGAGATGTGATATCCAAATCCTTCCCCTTCCAAACCTGAGACCCTCCCTTTAGCATGAGATGTGATATCCAACTCCTTCCCATTCCATTCCTGAGACCCTTCTGATAGCATGAGATGTGATATCTCAATGCCTCTAATACCAAACCTGAGATCCTACCTCTAACATGAGATGTGATATCCAAATCCTTCCCCTTCCAAACCTTAGACCCTTCCTTTATCATGAGATGTGATATCCAACTCCTTCCCATTCCAATCCTGAGACCCTTCCGATATCATGAGATGTGATATCTCAAAGCTTCTAATATCAAACTTGAGACCCTCCCTATAGCAGGGGATGTGATATCCAAGTCCTTCCCATTCCAATCCTGAGACCCTTCCTATAGCATGAGATGTGATATCTCAATGCTTCTAATACCAAACCAATGACCCTTCCTATAACATGAGATGGGAATATCCAACTCCTTCCCATTCCAATCCTGAGACCCTTCCGATAGCAGAGATGTGATATCTCAATGCTTATATCAAACCTGAGACCCTTCCTATGGCATGAGATGTGATATCCAACTCCTTGCCATTCAAATCCTGAGACCCTTCCTATAGCATGAGAAGGGATATCCAACTCCTTCCCAATCCAATCCTGAGACCCTTCCGATAGCAGAGACGTGATATCTCAATGCTTCTACCAAACCTGAGACCCTTCCTTTAGCATGAGATGTGATATCCAAATCCTTCACATTCCAATCGTGAGACCCTTCCTATAGCATGAGATGTGATATCTCAATGCTTCTAATACCAAACCTGAGATCCTTCCTATAACATGAGATGTGATATCCAATTCCTTCCCATTCCAAACCTGAGACCCTTCCTATTGGATGAGATGTGATATCCAACTCCTTCCCATTCCAACCCTGAGACCCTTCCTATAGCATGAGATGTGATGTCTCAATGCTTCTAATACCAAACCTGAGATCCCTCCTATAACATGATATGTGATATCCAACTCCTTCCATTCCAATCCTGAGACCTGTCCTATAGCATGAGATGTGATATCTCAATGCTTATACCAAACCTGAGACCCTTCCTATAGCATGAGATGTGATATCCAACTACTTCCCATTCCAATCCTGAGACCCTTCATATAGCATGAGATGTGATATCTCAATGCTTCTAATACCAAACCTGAGATCCTTCCTCTAACATGAAATGTGATATCCAACTCCTTCCCTTTCCAAACCTAAGAGCCTATCTATAGCATGAGATGTGATATTCAAGTCCTTCCCATTCCAATCCTTAGACCCTTCCTACAGCATGCAATATGATATCTCAATGATTCTAATAACAAACCTGAGACCCGTCCTATAGCATGAGATATGATATCCAAGTCCTTCCCATTCCAATCCTGAGACCCTTCCTATAACATGAAATGTGATATCCAACTCCTTCCCATTCCAACCTGAGACCCTTCCTATAGCATGAGAAGGGATATCCAACTTCTTCCAAATCCAATACTGATACCCTTCCGATAGCATGAGATGTGATATCCCAATGCTTCTACCAAACCTGAGACCCATACTATGGCATGAGATGTGATATCAAACTCCTTCCCATTCCAATCCTGAGACCCTTCCTATAGCTTGAGGTGTGATATCCAACTCCTTCCCATTCCAATTCTGAGACCCTTCTTATACCATGAGACTTGATATCTCAATGCATCTAATACCAAACCTGAGACCCGTCCTATAACATGAGATGTGATATCCAAATCCTTCCCCTTCCAAACCTTAGACCCTTCCTTTATCATGAGATGTGATATCCAACTCCTTCCCATTCCAATCCTGAGACCCTTCCGATATCATGAGATTTGTTATCTCAATGCTTCTAATATCAAACTTGAGACCCTCCCTATAGCATGAGATGTGACATCCAAGTCCTTCCCATTCCAATCCTGAGACCCTTCCTATAACATGAGATGTGATATCCAACTCCTACCCATTCCAACCTGAGACACTTCCTATAGCATGAGAAGGGATATCTAACTCCTTCCCAATCCAATCCTGAGACCCTTCCGATAGCAGAGATGTGATATCTCAATGCTTATACCAAACCTGAGACCCTTCCTATGGCATGAGATGTGATATCCAACTCCTTGCCATTCAAATCCTGAGATCCTTCCTATAGCATGAGATGTGATATCTCTATGCTTCTAATACCAAACCTGAGACCCTTCCTATAACATGAGATGGGATATCCAACTCCTTCCCATTCCAATCCTGAGACCCTTCCGATAGCAGAGATGTGATATCTCAATGCTTATACCAAACCTGAGAACCTTCCTATGGCCTGAGATGTCATATACAACTCCTTCCCATTCCAATCCTGAGACCCTTCCTTTAGCATGAGATGTGATATCTCAATGCTTATACCAAATCTGAGACCCTTCCTATAGCATGAGATGTCATATCCTCCTGAGACCCTTCCTATAGCATGAGATGTGATATCTCAATGCTTCTACCAAACCTGAGACCCTTCCTTTAGCATGAGATGTGATATCCAACTACTTCCCATATTCCAATCCTGAGACCCTTCCTATAGCATGAGATGTGATATCTCAATACTTCTAATACCAAACCTGAGATCCTTCCGATAACATGAGATGTGATATCCAAATCCTTCCCCTTCCAAACCTGAGACCCTCCCTTTAGCATGAGATGGGATATCCAACTCCTTCCCATTCCAATCCTGAGAACCTTCTGATAGCATGAGATGTGATATCTCAATGCTTCTAATACCAAACCTGAGATCCTTCCGATAGCATGAGATGTGATATCTCAATGCTTCTAATACCAAACCTGAGATCCTTCCTATAACATGAGATGTGATATCCAAATCCTTCCCCTTCCAAACCTGAGACCCTCCCTTTAGCATGAGATGTGATATCCAACTCCTTCCCATTCTAAATCTGAGACCCTTCTGATAGCATGAGATGTGATATCTCATTGCCTCTAATACCAAACCTGAGATCCTACCTCTAACATGAAATGTGATATCCAACTCTTTCCCCTTCCAAACCTGAGAGCCTTCCTATAGCATGAGATGTGATATCCAAGTCCTTCCCATTCCAATCCTGAGACCCTTCCTATAACATGAGATGTGATATCCAACTCCTTCCAATTCCAACCTGAGACCCTTCCTATAGCATGAGATGTGATATCTCAATGCCTCTAATACCAAACCTGAGATCCTTCCTCTAACATGAAATGTGATATCCAACTCCTTCCCTTTCCAAACCTGAGAGCCTATCTATAGCATGAGATGTGATATCCAAGTCCTTCCCATTCCAATCCTTAGACCCTTCCTACAGCATGCAATATGATATCTCAATGATTCTAATAACAAACCTGAGACCCGTCCTATAACATGAGATGGGATATCCAACTCCTTCCCATTCCAATCCTGAGACACTTCCGATAGCAGAGATGTGATATATCAATGCTTATACCAACCTGAGACCCTTCCTATAACATGAGATGTGATATCCAACTCCTTCCCGTTCCAAACCTGAGACCCTTCCTTTAGCATGAGATGTGATATCCAGCTCCTTCCCATTCCAATCCTGAGACACTTCCGATAGCATGAGATGTGATATCTCAATGCTTCTAATATCAAAGCTGAGACCCTCCCTATAGCATGATATGTGATATCTAAGTCCTTCCCATTCCAATCCTGAGACCCTTCCTATAGCATGAGATGTGATATCTCAATGCTTCTACCAAACCTGAGACCCTTCCTTTAGCATGAGATGTGATATCCAACTCGTTCCCATTCCAATCCTGAGACCCTTCCTATAGCATGAGATGTGATATCTCAATACTTCTAATACCAAACCTGAGATCCTTCCGATAACATGAGATGTGATATCCAAATCCTTCCCCTTCCAAACCTGAGACCCTCCCTTTAGCATGAGATGTGATATCCAACTCCTTCCCATTCCTATCCTGAGACCCTTCTGATAGCATGAGATGTGATATCTCAATGCTTCTAATACCAAACTTGAGATCCTTCCTATAACATGAGATGTGATATCCAAATCCTTCCCCTTCCAAACCTGAGACCCTCCCTTTAGCATTAGATGTGATATCCAACTCCTTCCCATTCCAATCCTGAGACGCTTCTGATAGCATGAGATGTGATATCTCAATGCCTCTAATACCAAACCTGAGATCCTACCTCTAACATGAAATGTGATATCCAACTCTTTCCCCTTCCAAACCTAAGAGCCTTCCTATAGCATGAGATGTGATATCCAAGTCCTTCCATTCCAATCATGAGACCCTTCCTATAACATGAGATGGGATATCCAACTCCTTCCCATTCCAATCCTGAGACCCTTCCGATAGCAGAGATGTGATATCTCAATGCTTATACCAAACCTGAGACCCTTCAATACGGCATGAGATGTCATATACAACTCCTTCCCATTCCAATCCTGAGACCCTTCCTATAGCATGAGATGTGATATCTCAATGCTTCTACCAAACCTGAGACCCTTCCTTTAGCATGAGATGTGATATCCAACTCGTTCCCATTCCAATCCTGAGACCCTTCCTATAGCATGAGATGTGATATCTCAATACTTCTAATACCAAACCTGAGATCCTTCCGATAACATGAGATGTGATATCCAAATCCTTCCCCTTCCAAACCTGAGACCCTCCCTTTAGCATGAGATGTGATATCCAACTCCTTCCCATTCCTATCCTGAGACCCTTCTGATAGCATGAGATGTGATATCTCAATGCTTCTAATACCAAACTTGAGATCCTTCCTATAACATGAGATGTGATATCCAAATCCTTCCCCTTCCAAACCTGAGACCCTCCCTTTAGCATGAGATGTGATATCCAACTCCTTCCCATTCCAATCCTGAGACGCTTCTGATAGCATGAGATGTGATATCTCAATGCCTCTAATACCAAACCTGAGATCCTACCTCTAACATGAAATGTGATATCCAACTCTTTCCCCTTCCAAACCTAAGAGCCTTCCTATAGCATGAGATGTGATATCCAAGTCCTTCCCATTCCAATCATGAGACCCTTCCTATAACATGAGATGGGATATCCAACTCCTTCCCATTCCAATCCTGAGACCCTTCCGATAGCAGAGATGTGATATCTCAATGCCTATACCAAACCTGAGACCCTTCCTACGGCATGAGATGTCATATACAACTCCTTCCCATTCCAATCCTGAGACCCTTCCTATAGCATGAGATGTGATATCTCAATGCTTCTACCAAACCTGAGACCCTTCCTTTAGCATGAGATGTGATATCCAACTCGTTCCCATTCCAATCCTGAGACCCTTCCTATAGCATGAGATGTGATATCTCAATACTTCTGATACCAAACCTGAGATCCTTCCGATAACATGAGATGTGATATCCAAATCCTTCCCCTTCCAAACCTGAGACCCTCCCTTTAGCATGAGATGTGATATCCAACTCCTTCCCATTCCTATCCTGAGACCCTTCTGATAGCATGAGATGTGATATCTCAATGCTTCTAATACCAAACTTGAGATCCTTCCTATAACATGAGATGTGATATCCAAATCCTTCCCCTTCCAAACCTGAGACCCTCCCTTTAGCATGAGATGTGATATCCAACTCCTTCCCATTCCAATCCTGAGACCCTTCTGATAGCATGAGATGTGATATCTCAATGCCTCTAATACCAAACCTGAGATCCTACCTCTAACATGAAATGTGATATCCAACTCTTTCCCCTTCCAAACCTAAGAGCCTTCCTATAGCATGAGATGTGATATCCAAGTCCTTCCCATTCCAATCATGAGACCCTTCCTATAACATGAGATGGGATATCCAACTCCTTCCCATTCCAATCCTGAGACCCTTCCGATAGCAGAAATGTGATATCTCAATGCTTATACCAAACCTGAGACCCTTCCTACGGCATGAGATGTCATATACAACTCCTTCCCATTCCAATCCTGAGACCCTTCCTATAGCATGAGATGTGATGTCTCAATGCTTCTAATACCAAACCTGAGATCCTTCCTATAACATGAGATGTGATATCCAACTCCTTCCCATTCCAATCCTGAGACCCTTCCTATAGCTTGAGATGTGATATCTCAATGCTTATACCAAACCTGAGACCCTTCCTATAGCATGAGATGTGATATCCAACAGCTTCCCATTCCAATCCTGAGACCCTTCCTATAGCATGAGATGTGATATCTCAATGCTTCTAATACCAAACCTGAGACTCTTCCTATAACATGAGATGGGATATCCAACTCCTTCCCATTCCAATCCTGAGACCCTTACGATAGCAGAGATGTGATATCTCAATGCTTATACCAAACCTGAGACCCTTCCTACGGCATGAGATGTCATATACAACTCCTTCCCATTCCAATCCTGAGACGCTTCCTATAGCATGAGATGTGATATCTCAATGCTTATACCAAACCTGAGACCCTTCATATAGCATGAGATGTGATATCCAACTCCTTCCCATTCCAATCCTGAGACCCTTCCTATAGCATGAGATGTGATGTCTCAATGCTTCTAATACCAAAACTGAGATCCTTCCTAAAACATGAGATGTCATATACATATCCTTCCCATTCCAATCCTGAGACCCTTCCTATAGCATGAGATGTGATATCTCAATGCTTCTAATATCAAACTTGAGACCCTCCCTATAGCATGAGATGTGATATCCAAGTCCTTCCCACTCCAATCCTGAGACACTTCCTATAGCATGAGATGTGATATCTCAATGCTTCTAATACCAAACCTGAGACTCTTCCTATAACATGAGATGGGATATCCAACTCCTTCCCATTCCAATCCTGAGACCCTTCCAAAAGCATAGATGTGATATCTCAATGCTTATACCAAATCTGAGACCCTTCCTATGGCATGAAATGTCATATACATATCCTTCCCATTCCAATCCTGAGACCCTTCCTATAGCATGAGATGTGATATCTCAATGCTTATACCAAACCTGAGACCCTTCCTATAGCATGAGATGTGATATCTAACTCCTTCCCATTCCAATCCTGAGACCCTTCCTATAGCATGAGATGTGATATCTCAATGCCTCTAATACCAAACCTGAGATCCTTCCTCTAACATGAAATGTGATATCCAACTCCTTCCCTTTCCAAACCTGAGAGCCTACCTATAGCATGAGATGTGATATCCAAGTCCTTCCAATTCCAATCCTTAGACCCTTCCTATAGCATGCAATATGATATCTCAATGATTCTAATAATAAACCTGAGACCCGTCCTATAACATGAGATGGGATATCCAACTCCTTCCCATTCCAATCCTGAGACCCTTCCGATAGCAGAGATGTGATATCTCAATGCTTATACCAAACCTGAGACCCTTCCTACGGCATGAGATGTCATATACAACTCTTTCCCATTCCAATCCTGAGACCCTTCCTATAGCATGAGATGTGATATCTGAATGCTTATACCAAACCTGAGACCCTTCATATAGCATGAGATGTGATATCCAACTCCTTCCATTCCAATGCTGAGACCCTTCCTATAGCATGAGATGTGATATCTCAATGCTTTTAATATCAAACTTGAGACCCTCCCTATAGCATGAGATGTGATATCCAATTCCTTCCCATTCCAATCCTGAGACACTTCCGATAGCATGAGATATGATATCTCAATGCTTCTAATACCAAACCTGAGACTCTTCCTATAACATGAGATGGGATATCCAACTCCTACCCATTCCAACCTGAGACACTTCCTATAGCATGAGAAGGGATATCTAACTCCTTCCCAATCCAATCCTGAGACCCTTCCGATAGCAGAGATGTGATATCTCAATGCTTATACCAAACCTGAGACCCTTCCTATGGCATGAGATGTGATATCCAACTCCTTGCCATTCAAATCCTGAGATCCTTCCTATAGCATGAGATGTGATATCTCTATGCTTCTAATACCAAACCTGAGACCCTTCCTATAACATGAGATGGGATATCCAACTCCTTCCCATTCCAATCCTGAGACCCTTCCGATAGCAGAGATGTGATATCTCAATGCTTATACCAAACCTGAGAACCTTCCTATGGCCTGAGATGTCATATACAACTCCTTCCCATTCCAATCCTGAGACCCTTCCTTTAGCATGAGATGTGATATCTCAATGCTTATACCAAATCTGAGACCCTTCCTATAGCATGAGATGTGATATCCTCCTGAGACCCTTCCTATAGCATGAGATGTGATATCTCAATGCTTCTACCAAACCTGAGACCCTTCCTTTAGCATGAGATGTGATATCCAACTACTTCCCATATTCCAATCCTGAGACCCTTCCTATAGCATGAGATGTGATATCTCAATACTTCTAATACCAAACCTGAGATCCTTCCGATAACATGAGATGTGATATCCAAATCCTTCCCCTTCCAAACCTGAGACCCTCCCTTTAGCATGAGATGGGATATCCAACTCCTTCCCATTCCAATCCTGAGAACCTTCTGATAGCATGAGATGTGATATCTCAATGCTTCTAATACCAAACCTGAGATCCTTCCGATAGCATGAGATGTGATATCTCAATGCTTCTAATACCAAACCTGAGATCCTTCCTATAACATGAGATGTGATATCCAAATCCTTCCCCTTCCAAACCTGAGACCCTCCCTTTAGCATGAGATGTGATATCCAACTCCTTCCCATTCTAAATCTGAGACCCTTCTGATAGCATGAGATGTGATATCTCATTGCCTCTAATACCAAACCTGAGATCCTACCTCTAACATGAAATGTGATATCCAACTCTTTCCCCTTCCAAACCTGAGAGCCTTCCTATAGCATGAGATGTGATATCCAAGTCCTTCCCATTCCAATCCTGAGACCCTTCCTATAACATGAGATGTGATATCCAACTCCTTCCAATTCCAACCTGAGACCCTTCCTATAGCATGAGATGTGATATCTCAATGCCTCTAATACCAAACCTGAGATCCTTCCTCTAACATGAAATGTGATATCCAACTCCTTCCCTTTCCAAACCTGAGAGCCTATCTATAGCATGAGATGTGATATCCAAGTCCTTCCCATTCCAATCCTTAGACCCTTCCTACAGCATGCAATATGATATCTCAATGATTCTAATAACAAACCTGAGACCCGTCCTATAACATGAGATGGGATATCCAACTCCTTCCCATTCCAATCCTGAGACACTTCCGATAGCAGAGATGTGATATATCAATGCTTATACCAACCTGAGACCCTTCCTATAACATGAGATGTGATATCCAACTCCTTCCCGTTCCAAACCTGAGACCCTTCCTTTAGCATGAGATGTGATATCCAGCTCCTTCCCATTCCAATCCTGAGACACTTCCGATAGCATGAGATGTGATATCTCAATGCTTCTAATATCAAAGCTGAGACCCTCCCTATAGCATGATATGTGATATCTAAGTCCTTCCCATTCCAATCCTGAGACCCTTCCTATAGCATGAGATGTGATATCTCAATGCTTCTACCAAACCTGAGACCCTTCCTTTAGCATGAGATGTGATATCCAACTCGTTCCCATTCCAATCCTGAGACCCTTCCTATAGCATGAGATGTGATATCTCAATACTTCTAATACCAAACCTGAGATCCTTCCGATAACATGAGATGTGATATCCAAATCCTTCCCCTTCCAAACCTGAGACCCTCCCTTTAGCATGAGATGTGATATCCAACTCCTTCCCATTCCTATCCTGAGACCCTTCTGATAGCATGAGATGTAATATCTCAATGCTTCTAATACCAAACTTGAGATCCTTCCTATAACATGAGATGTGATATCCAAATCCTTCCCCTTCCAAACCTGAGACCCTCCCTTTAGCATTAGATGTGATATCCAACTCCTTCCCATTCCAATCCTGAGACGCTTCTGATAGCATGAGATGTGATATCTCAATGCCTCTAATACCAAACTTGAGATCCTACCTCTAACATGAAATGTGATATCCAACTCTTTCCCCTTCCAAACCTAAGAGCCTTCCTATAGCATGAGATGTGATATCCAAGTCCTTCCATTCCAATCATGAGACCCTTCCTATAACATGAGATGGGATATCCAACTCCTTCCCATTCCAATCCTGAGACCCTTCCGATAGCAGAGATGTGATATCTCAATGCTTATACCAAACCTGAGACCCTTCAATACGGCATGAGATGTCATATACAACTCCTTCCCATTCCAATCCTGAGACCCTTCCTATAGCATGAGATGTGATATCTCAATGCTTCTACCAAACCTGAGACCCTTCCTTTAGCATGAGATGTGATATCCAACTCGTTCCCATTCCAATCCTGAGACCCTTCCTATAGCATGAGATGTGATATCTCAATACTTCTAATACCAAACCTGAGATCCTTCCGATAACATGAGATGTGATATCCAAATCCTTCCCCTTCCAAACCTGAGACCCTCCCTTTAGCATGAGATGTGATATCCAACTCCTTCCCATTCCTATCCTGAGACCCTTCTGATAGCATGAGATGTGATATCTCAATGCTTCTAATACCAAACTTGAGATCCTTCCTATAACATGAGATGTGATATCCAAATCCTTCCCCTTCCAAACCTGAGACCCTCCCTTTAGCATGAGATGTGATATCCAACTCCTTCCCATTCCAATCCTGAGACGCTTCTGATAGCATGAGATGTGATATCTCAATGCCTCTAATACCAAACCTGAGATCCTACCTCTAACATGAAATGTGATATCCAACTCTTTCCCCTTCCAAACCTAAGAGCCTTCCTATAGCATGAGATGTGATATCCAAGTCCTTCCCATTCCAATCATGAGACCCTTCCTATAACATGAGATGGGATATCCAACTCCTTCCCATTCCAATCCTGAGACCCTTCCGATAGCAGAGATGTGATATCTCAATGCCTATACCAAACCTGAGACCCTTCCTACGGCATGAGATGTCATATACAACTCCTTCCCATTCCAATCCTGAGACCCTTCCTATAGCATGAGATGTGATATCTCAATGCTTCTACCAAACCTGAGACCCTTCCTTTAGCATGAGATGTGATATCCAACTCGTTCCCATTCCAATCCTGAGACCCTTCCTATAGCATGAGATGTGATATCTCAATACTTCTGATACCAAACCTGAGATCCTTCCGATAACATGAGATGTGATATCCAAATCCTTCCCCTTCCAAACCTGAGACCCTCCCTTTAGCATGAGATGTGATATCCAACTCCTTCCCATTCCTATCCTGAGACCCTTCTGATAGCATGAGATGTGATATCTCAATGCTTCTAATACCAAACTTGAGATCCTTCCTATAACATGAGATGTGATATCCAAATCCTTCCCCTTCCAAACCTGAGACCCTCCCTTTAGCATGAGATGTGATATCCAACTCCTTCCCATTCCAATCCTGAGACCCTTCTGATAGCATGAGATGTGATATCTCAATGCCTCTAATACCAAACCTGAGATCCTACCTCTAACATGAAATGTGATATCCAACTCTTTCCCCTTCCAAACCTAAGAGCCTTCCTATAGCATGAGATGTGATATCCAAGTCCTTCCCATTCCAATCATGAGACCCTTCCTATAACATGAGATGGGATATCCAACTCCTTCCCATTCCAATCCTGAGACCCTTCCGATAGCAGAAATGTGATATCTCAATGCTTATACCAAACCTGAGACCCTTCCTACGGCATGAGATGTCATATACAACTCCTTCCCATTCCAATCCTGAGACCCTTCCTATAGCATGAGATGTGATGTCTCAATGCTTCTAATACCAAACCTGAGATCCTTCCTATAACATGAGATGTGATATCCAACTCCTTCCCATTCCAATCCTGAGACCCTTCCTATAGCTTGAGATGTGATATCTCAATGCTTATACCAAACCTGAGACCCTTCCTATAGCATGAGATGTGATATCCAACAGCTTCCCATTCCAATCCTGAGACCCTTCCTATAGCATGAGATGTGATATCTCAATGCTTCTAATACCAAACCTGAGACTCTTCCTATAACATGAGATGGGATATCCAACTCCTTCCCATTCCAATCCTGAGACCCTTACGATAGCAGAGATGTGATATCTCAATGCTTATACCAAACCTGAGACCCTTCCTACGGCATGAGATGTCATATACAACTCCTTCCCATTCCAATCCTGAGACGCTTCCAATAGCATGAGATGTGATATCTCAATGCTTATACCAAACCTGAGACCCTTCATATAGCATGAGATGTGATATCCAACTCCTTCCCATTCCAATCCTGAGACCCTTCCTATAGCATGAGATGTGATGTCTCAATGCTTCTAATACCAAAACTGAGATCCTTCCTAAAACATGAGATGTCATATACATATCCTTCCCATTCCAATCCTGAGACCCTTCCTATAGCATGAGATGTGATATCTCAATGCTTCTAATATCAAACTTGAGACCCTTCCTATAGCATGAGATGTGATATCTCAATGCTTCTAATACCAAACCTGAGACTCTTCCTATAACATGAGATGGGATATCCAACTCCTTCCCATTCCAATCCTGAGACCCTTCCAAAAGCATAGATGTGATATCTCAATGCTTATACCAAATCTGAGACCCTTCCTATGGCATGAAATGTCATATACATATCCTTCCCATTCCAATCCTGAGACCCTTCCTATAGCATGAGATGTGATATCTCAATGCTTATACCAAACCTGAGACCCTTCCTATAGCATGAGATGTGATATCTAACTCCTTCCCATTCCAATCCTGAGACCCTTCCTATAGCATGAGATGTGATATCTCAATGCCTCTAATACCAAACCTGAGATCCTTCCTCTAACATGAAATGTGATATCCAACTCCTTCCCTTTCCAAACCTGAGAGCCTACCTATAGCATGAGATGTGATATCCAAGTCCTTCCAATTCCAATCCTTAGACCCTTCCTATAGCATGCAATATGATATCTCAATGATTCTAATAATAAACCTGAGACCCGTCCTATAACATGAGATGGGATATCCAACTCCTTCCCATTCCAATCCTGAGACCCTTCCGATAGCAGAGATGTGATATCTCAATGCTTATACCAAACCTGAGACCCTTCCTACGGCATGAGATGTCATATACAACTCCTTCCCATTCCAATCCTGAGACCCTTCCTATAGCATGAGATGTGATATCTGAATGCTTATACCAAACCTGAGACCCTTCATATAGCATGAGATGTGATATCCAACTCCTTCCATTCCAATGCTGAGACCCTTCCTATAGCATGAGATGTGATATCTCAATGCTTTTAATATCAAACTTGAGACCCTCCCTATAGCATGAGATGTGATATCCAATTCCTTCCCATTCCAATCCTGAGACACTTCCCATAGCATGAGATATGATATCTCAATGCTTCTAATACCAAACCTGAGACTCTTCCTATAACATGAGATGGGATATCCAACTCCTTCCGATTCCAATCCTGAGACCCTTCCAAAAGCAGAGATGTGATATCTCAATGCTTATACCAAACCTGAGACCCTTCCTATGGCATGAGATGTCATATACATATCCTTCCCATTCCAATCCTGAGACCCTTCCTATAGCATGAGATGTGATATCTCAATGCTTATACCAAACCTGAGACCCTTCCTATAGCATGAGATGTGATATCCAAGTCCTTCCCATTTTAATCCTGAGACCCTTCCTATAGCATGAGATGTGATATCTCAATGCTTCTAATACCAAACCTGAGACTCTTCCTATAACATGAGATGGGATATCCAACTCCTTCCCATTCCAATCCTGAGACCCTTCCAAAAGCAGAGATGTGATATCTAATGCTTCTAATATCAAACCTGAGACCTGTCCTATAACATGAGATGGGATATCCAACTCCTTCCCGTTCCAAACCTGATACCCTTCCTATAGCATGAGATGTGATATCCAATTCCTTCCCATCCCAATCCTGAGACACCTCCGATAGCAGAGATGTGATATCTCAATGCTTATAACAAACCTGAGACTCTTCCTATAACATGAGATGTGATATCTAACTCCTTCCCGTTCCAAACCTGAGACCCTTCCTATAGCATGAGATGTGATATCCAACTCCTTCCCATTCCAATCCTGAGACCCTTCCTATAGCATGAGATGTGATATCTCAATGCTTATACCAAATCTGAGACCCTTCCTATAGCATGAGATGTGATATCCAACTCTTTCCCATTCCAATCCTGAGACCCTTCCTATAGCATGAGATGTGATATCTCAATGCTTCTAATACCAAACCTGAGATCCTTCCTATAACAAGAGATGTGATATCCAACTCCTTCCCATTCCAATCCTGAGACCCTTATGATAGCATGAGATGTGATATCTTAATGCCTCTAATACCAAACCTGAGATACTTCCGATAGCATGAGATGTGATATCTCAATGCTTCTAATACCAAACCTGAGATCCTTCCTATAACATGAGATGTGATTTCCAAATCCTTCTCCTTCCAAACCTGAGACCCTCCCTTTAGCATGAGATGTCATATACAACTCCTTCCCATTCCAATCCTGAGACCCTTCCTATAGCATGAGATGTGATATCTCAATGCTTATACCAAATCTGAGACCCTTCCTATAGCATGAGATGTGATATCCAACTCCTTCCCATTCCAATCCTGAGACCCTTCCTATAGCATGAGATGTGATGTCTCAATGCTTCTAATACCAAACCTGAGATCCTTCCTATAACATGAGATGTGATATCCAACTCCTTCCCATTCCAATCCTCAGACCCTTATGATAGCATGAGATGTGATATCTCAATGCCTCTTATACCAAACCTGAGATCCTTCCGATAGCATGAGATGTGATATCTCAATGCTTCTAATACCAAACCTGAGATCCTTCCTATAATATGAGATGTGATTTCCAAATCCTTCCCCTTCCAAACCTGAGACCCTCCCTTTAGCATGAGATGTGATATCCAACTCCTTCCCATTCCAATCCTGAGACCCTTCTGATAGCATGAGATGTGATATCTCAATGCCTCTAATGCCAAACCTGAGATCCTACCTCTAACATGAAATGTGATATCCATCTCCTTCCCTTTCCAAACCTGAGACCCTGCCTATAGCATGAGATGTGATATCCAAGTCCTTCCCATTCCAATCCTGAGACCCTTCCTATAGCATGTGATGTGATATCTCAATGCTTATACCAAACCTGAGACCCTTCCTATGGCATGAGATGTCATATACAACTCCTTCCCATTCCAATCCTGAGACCCTTCCTATAGCATGAGATGTGATATCTCAATGCTTATACCAAACCTGAGACCCTTCCTATAGCATGAGATGTGATATCCAACTTCTTCCCATTCCAATCCAGAGAACCTTCCTATAGCATGAGATGTGATATCTCAATGCTTATACCAAACCTGAGACCCTTCCTATAGCTTGAGATGTGATATCCAACTCCTTCCCATTCCAATCCTGAGACCCTTCCGATAGCATGAGATGTGATATCTCAAGGCCTCTAATACCAAACCTGAGATCCTTCCTCTAACATGAAATGTGATATCCAACTCCTTCCCCTTCCAAACCTGAGAACCTTCCTATAGCATGAGATATGATTTCCAACTCCTTCCCATTCCAACCTGAGACCCTTCCTATAGCATGAGATGGGATATCCAACTCCTTCCAAATCCAATACTGATACCCTTCCGATAGCATGGGATGTGATATCCCAATGCTTCTACCAAACCTGAGAACCATACTATGGCATGAGATGTGATATCAAACTCCTTCCCATTCCAATCCTGAGACCCTTCCTATAGCATGAGATGTGATATCTCAATGCTTATACCAAACCTGAGAGCCTACCTATAGCATGAGATGTGATATCCAAGTCCATCCCATTCCAATCCTTAGACCCTTCCTACAGCATGCGATGTGATATCTCAATGATTCTAATACCAAACCAGAGACTCTTACTATAACATGAGATGTGATATCCAACTCCTTCCCATTCCAATCCTGAGCCGCTTCCGATAGCAGAGATGTGATATCTCAATGCTTATACCAAACCTGAGACCCTTCCTATAACATGAGATGTGATATCCAACTCCTTCCCGTTCCAAACCTGAGACACTAACTATAGCATATGTGATATCCAACTCCTTCCCATTCCAAACATGAGACCCTTCCTATAGCAAGAAAGTAATATCCAACTCCTACCCATTCCAATCCTGAGACCCTTCCTATAGCAAGAGATGTGATATCCAAATCCTTCCCATTCCAATACTGAGACCCTTCCTATAACATGAGATGTGATATCCAACTCCTTCCCATTCCAACCTGAGACACTTCCTATAGCATGAGAAGGGATATCCAACTCCTTCCCAATCCAATCCTGAGACCCTTCCGATAGCAGAGATGTGATATCTCAATGTTTATACCAAACCTGAGACCCTTCCTATGGCATGAGATGTGATATCCAACTCCTTGCCATTCAAATCCTGAGACCCTTCCTATAGCATGAGAAGGGATAGCCAACTCGTTCCCAATCCAATCCTGCGACCCTTCCGATAGCAGAGACGTGATATCTCAATGCTTCTACCAAACCTGAGACCCTTCCTATAGCATGAGATGTGATATCCAAATCCTTCACATTCCAATCCTGAGACCCTTCCTATAGCATGAGATGTGATATCTCAATGCTTCTAATACCAAACCTGAGATCCTTCCTATAACATGAGATGTGATATCCAATTCCTTCCCATTCCAAACCTGAGACCCTTCCTATTGGATGAGATGTGATATCCAACTCCTTCCCATTCCAACCCTGAGACCCTTCCTATAGCATGAGATGTGATGTCTCAATGCTTCTAATACCAAACCTGAGATCCTTCCTATAACATGAGATGTGATATCCAACTCCTTCCATTCCAATCCTGAGACCCGTCCTATAGCATGAGATGTGATATCTCAATGCTTATACTAAACCTGAGACCCTTCCTATAGCATGAGATGTGATATCCAACTACTTCCCATTCCAATCCTGAGACCCTTCCTATAGCATGAGATGTGATATCTCAATGCTTCTAATACCAAACCTGAGATCCTTCCTCTAACATGAAATGTGATATCCAACTCCTTCCCTTTCCAAACCTAAGAGCCTATCTATAGCATGAGATGTGATATCCAAGTCCTTCCCATTCCAACCCTTAGACCCTTCCTACAGCATGCAATATGATATCTCAATGATTCTAATAACAAACCTGAGACCCGTCCTATAACATGAGATGTGATATCCAACTCCTTCCCATTCCAATCCTGAGACACTTCCGATAGCAGAGATGTGATATCTCAATGCTTATACCAAACCTGAGACCCTTCCTATAACATGAGATGTGATATCCAAATCCTTCCCGTTCCAAACCTGAGACTCTTCCTTTAGCATGAGATGTGATATCCAGCTCCTTCCCATTCCAATCCTGAGACACTTCCGATAGCATGAGATGTGATATCTCAATGCTTCTAATATCAAAACTGAGACCCTCCCTATAGCATGATATGTGATATCTAAGTCCTTCCCATTCCAATCCTGAGACACTCCCTATAGCATGAGATGTGATATCCAACTCTTTCCCATTCCAATCCTGAGACCCTTCATATAGCATGAGATATGATATCTCAATACTTCTAATACCAAACGTGAGATCCTTCCGATAACATGAGATGTGATATCCAAATCCTTCCCCTTCCAAACCTGAGACCCTCCCTTTAGCATGAGATGTGATATCCAACTCCTTCCCATTCCAATCCTTAGACCCTTCTGATAGCATGAGATGGGATATCTCAATGCTTCTAATACCAAACCTGAGATCCTTCCGATAGCATGAGATGTGATATCTCAATGCTTCTAATACCAAACCTGAGATCCTTCCTATAACATGAGATGTGATATCCAAATCCTTCCCCTTCCAAACCTGAGACCCTCCCTTTAGCATGAGATGTGATATCCAACTCCTTCCCATTCCATTCCTGAGACCCTTCTGATAGCATGAGATGTGATATCTCAATGCCTCTAATACCAAACCTGAGATCCTACCTCTAACATGAAATGTGATATCCAACTCTTTCCCCTTCCAAACCTGAGAGCCTTCCTATAGCATGAGATGTGATATCCAAGTCCTTCCCATAGCAGAGATGTGATATCTCAATGCTTATAACAAACCTGAGACCCTTCCTATAACATGAGATGTGATATCCAACTCCTTCCCGTTCCAAACCTGAGACACTAACTATAGCATATGTGATATCCAACTCATTCCCATTCCAAACATGAGACCCTTCCTATAGCAAGAAAGTAATATCCAACTCCTACCCATTCCAATCCTGAGACCCTTCCTATAGCAAGAGATGTGATATCCAAATCCTTCCCATTCCAATCCTGAGACCCTTCCTATAACATGAGATGTGATATCCAACTCCTTCCCATTCAAACCTGAGACACTTCCTATAGCATGAGAAGGGATATCCAACTCCTTCCCAATCCAATCCTGAGACCCTTCCGATAGCAGAGATGTGATATCTCAATGCTTATACCAAACCTGAGACCCTTCCTATGGCATGAGATGTGATATCCAACTCCTTGCCATTCAAATCCTGAGACCCTTCCTATAGCATGAGAAGGGATATCCAACTCCTTCCCAATCCAATCCTGAGACCCTTCCGATAGCAGAGACGTGATATCTCAATGCTTCTACCAAACCTGAGACCCTTCCTTTAGCATGAGATGTGATATCCAAATCCTTCACATTCCAATCCTGAGACCCTTCCTATAGCATGAGATGTGCTATCTCAATGCTTCTAATACCAACCCTGAGATCCTTCCTATAACATGAGATGTGATATCCAATTCCTTCCCATTCCAAACCTGAGACCCTTCCTATTGGATGAGATGTGATATCCAACTCCTTCCCATTCCAACCCTGAGACCCTTCCTATAGCATGAGATGTGATGTCTCAATGCTTCTAATACCAAACCTGAGATCCTTCCTCTAACATGAAATGTGATATCCAACTCCTTCCCTTTCCAAACCTTAGACCCTTCCTACAGCATGCAATATGATATCTCAATGATTCTAATAACAAACCTGAGACCCGTCCTATAGCATGAGATATGATATCCAAGTCCTTCCCATTCCAATCCTGAGACCCTTCCTATAACATGAAATGTGATATCCAACTCCTTCCCATTCCAACCTGAGACCCTTCCTATAGCATGAGATGGGATATCCAACTTCTTCCAAATCCAATACTGATACCCTTCCGATAGCATGAGATGTGATGTCCCAATGCTTCTACCAAACCTGAGACCCATACTATGGCATGAGATGTGATATCAAACTCCTTCCCATTCCAATCCTGAGACCCTTCCTATAGCTTGAGGTGTGATATCCAACTCCTTCCCATTCCAATTCTGAGACCCTTCTTATACCATGAGACTTGATATCTCAATGCTTCTAATACCAAACCTGAGACCCGTCCTATAACATGAGATGTGATATCCAAATCCTTCCCCTTCCAAACCTTAGACCCTTCCTTTATCATGAGATATGGTATCCAACTCCATCCCATTCCAATCCTGAGACCCTTCCGATATCATGAGATTTGTTATCTCAATGCTTCTAATATCAAACTTGAGACCCTCCCTATAGCATGAGATGTGACATCCAAGTCCTTCCCATTCCAATCCTGAGACCCTTCCTATAGCATGAGATGTGATATCTCTATGCTTCTAATACCAAACCTGAGACCCTTCCTATAACATGAGATGGGATATCCAACTCCTTCCCATTCCAATCCTGAGACCCTTCCGATAGCAGAGATGTGATATCTCAATGCTTATACCAAACCTGAGACCCTTCCTATGGCCTGAGATGTCATATACAACTCCTTCCCATTCCAATCCTGAGACCCTTCCTTTAGCATGAGATGTGATATCTCAATGCTTATACCAAATCTGAGACCCTTCCTATAGCATGAGATGTGATATCTCAATGCTTATACCAAACCTGAGAGCCTACCTATAGCATGAGATGTGATATCCAAGTCCATCCCATTCCAATCCTTAGACCCTTCCTACAGCATGCGATGTGATATCTCAATGATTCTAATACCAAACCAGAGACTCTTACTATAACATGAGATGGGATATCCAACTCCTTCCCATTCCAATCCTGAGCCGCTTCCGATAGCAGAGATGTGATATCTCAATGCTTATAACAAACCTGAGACCCTTCCTATAACATGAGATGTGATATCCAACTCCTTCCCGTTCCAAACCTGAGACACTAACTATAGCATATGTGATATCCAACTCATTCCCATTCCAAACATGAGACCCTTCCTATAGCAAGAAAGTAATATCCAACTCCTACCCATTCCAATCCTGAGACCCTTCCTATAGCAAGAGATGTGATATCCAAATCCTTCCCATTCCAATCCTGAGACCCTTCCTATAACATGAGATGTGATATCCAACTCCTTCCCATTCCAACCTGAGACACTTCCTATAGCATGAGAAGGGATATCCAACTCCTTCCCAATCCAATCCTGAGACCCTTCCGATAGCAGAGATGTGATATCTCAATGCTTATACCAAACCTGAGACCCTTCCTATGGCATGAGATGTGATATCCAACTCCTTGCCATTCAAATCCTGAGACCCTTCCTATAGCATGAGATGTGATATCTCTATGCTTCTAATACCAAACCTGAGACCCTTCCTATAACATGAGATGGGATATCCAACTCCTTCCCAATCCAATCCTGAGACCCTTCCGATAGCAGAGATGTGATATCTCAATGCTTATACCAAACCTGAGAACCTTCCTATGGCCTGAGATGTCATATACAACTCCTTCCCATTCCAATCCTGCGACCCTTCCTTTAGCATGAGATGTGATATCTCAATGCTTATACCAAATCTGAGACCCTTCCTATAGCATGAGATCTGATATCCAATTCCTTCCCATTCCAATCCTGAGACCCTTCCTATAGCATGAGATGTGATATCTCAATGCTTATACCAAACCTGAGAGCCTACCTATAGCATGAGATGTGATATCCAAGTCCATCCCATTCCAATCCTTAGACCCTTCCTACAGCATGCGATGTGATATCTCAATGATTCTAATACCAAACCAGAGACTCTTCCTATAACATGAGATGGGATATCCAACTCCTTCCCATTCCAATCCTGAGCCGCTTCTGATAGCAGAGATGTGATATCTCAATGCTTATACCAAACCTGAGACCCTTCCTATAACATGAGATGTGATATCCAACTCCTTCCCGTTCCAAACCTGAGACACTAACTATAGCATATGTGATATCCAACTCCTTCCCATTCCAAACATGAGACCCTTCCTATAGCAAGAAAGTAATATCCAACTCCTACCCATTCCAATCCTGAGACCCTTCCTATAGCAAGAGATGTGATATCCAAATCCTTCCCATTCCAATCCTGAGACCCTTCCTATAACATGAGATGTGATATCCAACTCCTTCCCATTCCAACCTGAGACACTTCCTATAGCATGAGAAGGGATATCCAACTCCTTCCCAATCCAATCCTGAGACCCTTCCGATAGCAGAGATGTGATATCTCAATGCTTATACCAAACCTGAGACCCTTCCTATGGCATGAGATGTGATATCCAACTCCTTGCCATTCAAATCCTGAGACCCTTCCTATAGCATGAGATGTGATATCTCAATGCTTATACCAAACCTGAGACCCTTCCTATAACATGAGATGGGATATCCAACTCCTTCCCATTCCAATCCTGAGACCCTTCCGATAGCAGAGATGTGATATCTCAATGCTTATACCAAACCTGAGAACCTTCCTATGGCCTGAGATGTCGTATACAACTCCTTCCCATTCCAATCCTGAGACCCTTCCTTTAGCATGAGATGTGATATCTCAATGCTTATACCAAATCTGAGACCCTTCCTATAGCATGAGATGTGATATCCAATTCCTTCCCATTCCAATCCTGAGACCCTTCCTATAGCATGAGATGTGATATCTCAATGCTTATACCAAACCACCTGGAGCCTACCTATAGCATGAGATGTGATATCCAAGTCCATCCCATTCCAATCCTTAGACCCTTCCTACAGCATGCGATGTGATATCTCAATGATTCTAATACCAAACCAGAGACTCTTCCTATAACATGAGATGGGATATCCAACTCCTTCCCATTCCAATCCTGAGCCGCTTCCGATAGCAGAGATGTGATATCTCAATGCTTATACCAAACCTGAGACCCTTCCTATAACATGAGATGTGATATCCAACTCCTTCCCGTTGCAAACCTGAGACACTAACTATAGCATATGTGATATCCAACTCCTTCCCATTCCAAACATGAGACCCCTCCTATAGCAAGAAAGTAATATCCAACTCCTACCCATTCCAATCCTGAGACCCTTCCTATAGCAAGAGATGTGATATCCAAATCCTTCCCATTCCAATCCTGAGACCCTTCCTATAACATGAATGAGATGTGATATCCAACTCCTTCCCATTCCAACCTGAGACACTTCCTATAGCATGAGAAGGGATATCCAACTCCTTCCCAATCCAAACCTGAGACCCTTCCGATAGCAGAGATGTGATATCTCAATGCTTATACCAAACCTGAGACCCTTCCTATGGCATGAGATGTGATATCCAACTCCTTCCCAATCCAATCCTGAGACCCTTCCGATAGCAGAGGCGTGATATCTCAATGCTTCTACCAAACCTGAGACCCTTCCTTTAGCATGAGATGTGATATCCAAATCCTTCACATTCCAATCCTGAGACCCTTCCTATAGCATGAGATGTGATATCTCAATGCTTCTAATAACAAACCTGAGATCCTTCCTATAACATGAGATGTGATATCCAATTCCTTCCCATTCCAAACCTGAGGCCCTTCCTATTGGATGAGATGTGATATCCAACTCCTTCCCATTCCAACCCTGAGACCCTTCCTATAGCATGAGATGTGATGTCTCAATGCTTCTAATACCAAACCTGAGATCCTTCCTATAACATGAGATGTGATATCCAACTCCTTCCATTCCAATCCTGAGACCCGTCCTATAGCATGAGATGTGATATCTCAATGCTTATACCAAACCTGAGACCCTTCCTATAGCATGAGATGTGATATCCAATTGCTTCCCATTCCAATCCTGAGACCCTTCCTATAGCATGAGATGTGATATCTCAATGCTTCTAATACCAAACCTGAGATCCTTCCTCTAACATGAAATGTGATATCCAACTCCTTCCCTTTCCAAACCTAAGAGCCTATCTATAGCATGAGATGTGATATCCAAGTCCTTCCCATTCCAACCCTTAGACCCTTCCAACAGCATGCAATATGATATCTCAATGATTCTAATAACAAACCTGAGACCCGTCCTATAACTTGAGATGGGATATCCAACTCCTTCCCATTCCAATCCTGAGGCACTTCCGATAGCAGAGATGTGATATCTCAATGCTTATACCAAACCTGAGAACCTTCCTATGTCCTGAGATGTCATATACAACTCCTTCCCATTCCAATCCTGAGACCCTTCCTTTAGCAAGAGATGTGATATCTCAATGCTTATACCAAATCTGAGACCCTTCCTATAGCATGATGTGATATCCAATTCCTTCCCATTCCAATCCTGAGACCCTTCCTATAGCATGAGATGTGATATCTCAATGCTTATACCAAACCAGAGACTCTTCCTATAACATTAGATGGGATATCCAACTCCTTCCCATTCCGATCCTGAGCCGCTTCCGATAGCAGAGATGTGATATCTCAATGCTTATACCAAACCTGAGACCCTTCCTATAACATGAGATGTGATATCCAACTCCTTCCCGTTCCAAACCTGAGACACTAACTATAGCATATGTGATATCCAACTCCTTCCCATTCCAAACATGAGACCCTTCCAATAGCAAGAAAGTAATATCCAACTCCTACCCATTCCAATCCTGAGACCCTTCCTATAGCATGAGAAGGGATATCCAACTCCTTCCCAATCCAATCCTGAGACCCTTCCGATAACAGATATGTGATATCTCAATGCTTATAACAAACCTGAGACCCTTCCTATGGCATGAGATGTGATATCCAACTCCTTCCCATTCCAACCTGAGACACTTCCTATAGCATGAGAAGGGATATCCAACTCCTTCCCAATCCAATCCTGAGACCCTTCCGATAGCAGAGATGTGATATCTCAATGCTTATAACAAACCTGAGACCCTTCCTATGGCATGAGATGTGATATCCAACTCCTTGCCATTCAAATCCTGAGACTCTTCCTATAGCATGAGAAGGGATATCCAACTCCTTCCCAATCCAATCCTGAGACCCTTCCGATAGCAGAGACGTGATATCTCAATGCTTCTACCAAACCTGAGACCCTTCCTTTAGCATGAGATGTGATATCCAAATCCTTCACATTCCAATCCTGAGACCCTTCCTATAGCATGAGATGTGATATCTCAATGCTTCTAATACCAAACCTGAGATCCTTCCTATAACATGAGATGTGATATCCAATTCCTTCCCATTCCAAACCTGAGACCCTTCCTATTGGATGAGATGTGATATCCAACTCCTTCCCATTCCAACCCTGAGACCCTTCCTTTAGCATGAGATGTGATGTCTCAATGCTTCTAATACCAAACCTGAGATCCTTCCTTATAACATGAGATGTGATATCCAACTCCTTCCATTCCAATCCTGAGACCCGTCCTATAGCATGAGATGTGATATCTCAATGCTTATACCAAACCTGAGACCCTTCCTATAGCATGAGATGTGATATCCAACTGCTTCCCATTCCAATCCTGAGACCCTTCCTATAGCATGAGATGTGATATCTCAATGCTTCTAATATCAAAACTGAGACCCTCCCTATAGCATATGTGATATCTAAGTCCTTCCCATTCCAATCCTGAGACCCTCCCTATAGCATGAGATGTGATATCCAACTCCTTCCCATTCCAATCCTGAGACCCTTCCTATAGCTTGAGATATGATATCTCAATACTTCTAATACCAAACGTGAGATCCTTCCGATAACATGAGATGTGATATCCAAATCCTTCCCCTTCCAAACCTGAGACCCTCCCTTTAGCATGAGATGTGATATCCAACTCCTTCCTATTCCAATCCTGAGACTCTTCTGATAGCATGAGATGTGATATCTCAATGCTTCTAATACCAAACCTGAGATCCTTCCGATAGCATGAGATGTGATATCTCAATGCTTCTAATACCAAACCTGAGATCCTTCCTATAACATGAGATGTGATATCCAAATCCTTCCCCTTCCAAACCTGAGACCCTCCCTTTAGCATGAGATGTGATATCCAACTCCTTCCCATTCCAATCCTGAGACCCTTCCGATATCATGAGATGTGATATCTCAAAGCTTCTAATATCAAACTTGAGACCCTCCCTATAGCGTGAGATGTGATATCCAAGTCCTTCCCATTCCAATCCTGAGACCCTTCCTATAGCATGAGATATGATATCTCAATGCTTCTAATACCAAACCTGAGACCCTTCCTATAACATGAGATGGGAATATCCAACTCCTTCCCATTCCAATCCTGAGACCCTTCCGATAGCAGAGATGTGATATCTCAATGCTTATACCAAACCTGAGATCCTTCCTATAACATGAGATGTCCTGAGACACTTCCTATAGCATGAGATGTGATATCTCACTGCTTATACCAAACCTGAGACCCTTCCCATAGCATGAGATGTGATATCCAAGTCCTTCCCATTCCAATCCTGAGACACTTCCTATAGCATGAGATGTGATATCTCAATGCTTCTAATACCAAACCTGAGACTCTTCCTATAACATGAGATGGGGAATCCAACTCCTTCCCATTCCAATCCTGAGACCCTTTTGATAGCAGAGATGTGATATCTCAATGTTTATACCAAACCTGAGACCCTTCCTACGGCATGAGTTGTCATATTCAACTCCTTCCCATTCCAATCCTGAGACCCTTCCTATAGCATGAGATGTGATATCTCAATGGTTCTACCAAACCTGAGACCCTTCCTATAACATGAGATGTGATATCCAATTCCTTCCCATTCCAAACCTGAGACCCTTCCTATTGGATGAGATGCGATATCCAACTCCTTCCCATTCCAACCCTGAGACCCTTCCTATAGCATGAGATGTGATATCTCAATGCTTCTAATACCAAACCTGAGATCCTTCCTATAACATGAGATGTGATATCCAACTCCTTCCCATTCCAATCCTGAGACCCTTCTGATAGCATAAGATATATCTCAATGCTTCTATACCAAACCTGAGATCCTTCCGATAGCATGAGATGTGATATCTCAATACTTCTAATACCAAACCTGAGATCCTATAACATGAGATGTGATATCCAAATCCTTATCTTCCAAACCTGAGACCCTTCCTTTACCATGAGATGTGATATCCAACTCCTTCCCATTCCAATCCTGAGACTCTTCTGATAGCATAAGATATGATATCTCAATGCTTCTATACCAAACCTGAGATCCTTCTGATAGCATGAGATGTGATATCTCAATACTTCTAATACCAAACCTGAGATCCTACCTCTAACATGAAATGTGATATCCAACTCTTTCCCCTTGCAAACCTGAGAGCCTTCCTATAGCATGAGATGTGATATCCAAGTCCTTCCCATTCCAATCCTGAGACCCGTCCTATAACATGAGATGTGATATCCAACTCCTTCCCATTCCAACCTGAGACCCTTCCTAGAGCATGAGATGGGATATCCAACTCCTTCCAAATCCAATCCTGATAACCTTCCGATAGCATGAGATGTGATATCCCAATGCTTCTACCAAACCTGAGGACCATACTATGGCATGAGATGTGATATCAAACTCCTTCCCATTCTAATCCTGAGACCCTTCCTATAGCTTGAGATGTGATATCCAACTCCTTCCCATTCCAATTCTGAGACCCTTCCTATACCATGAGACTTGATATCTCAATGCTTCTAATACCAAACCTGAGACCCGTCCTATAACATGAGATGTGATATCCAAATCCTTCCCCTTCCAAACCTTAGACCCTTCCTTTATCATGAGATGTGATATCCAACTCCTTCCCATTCCAATCTTGAGACCCTTCCGATATCATGAAATGTGATATCTCAATGCTTCTAATATCAAACTTGAGACCCTCCTTATAGCATGAGATGTGATATCCAAGTCCTTCCCATTCCAATCCTGAGACCCTTCCTATAGCATGAGATGTGATATCTCAATGCTTCTAATACCAAACCTGAGATCCTTCCTACAACATGAGATGGGAATATCCAATGTGATATCCAACTCCTTCCCATTCCAATCCTGAGACCCTTCCTATAGCATGAGATGTGATATCCAACTCCTTCCCATTCCAATCCTGAGACCCTTCCTATAGC
This sequence comes from Ambystoma mexicanum, assembly GCF_040938575.1. Classification (NCBI taxonomy): domain Eukaryota; kingdom Metazoa; phylum Chordata; class Amphibia; order Caudata; family Ambystomatidae; genus Ambystoma; species Ambystoma mexicanum. The sequence goes on from NW_027182444.1 coordinate 13,887,208, forward strand.
CTGAGATGTGATATCTCAATGTTTATACCATACCTGAGACCCTTCCTATAACATGAGATGTGATATCCAACTCCTTCCCGTTCCAAACCTGAGACCCTTCCTTTAGCATGAGATGTGATATCCAGCTCCTTCCCATTCCAATCCTGAGACACTTCCGATAGCATGAGATGTGATATCTCAATGCTTCTAATATCTAAACTGAGACCCTCCCTATAGCATGATATGTGATATCTAAGTCCTTCCCATTCCAATCCTGAGACCCTTCCTATAGCATGAGATGTGATATCTCAATGCTTATCCTTGATTCCTGTAGTAAATTGATTTCCTTTGCAGGCCGACTCCTGTCACGAATGCCTTGTCTGCATGCATTCTCTCCTGGCCATTCTCTCACCGTGGCTATTTGCCTACCCCCTTCCTCCATCCTAGCCTCCTACCACTCAACTCCGCCTACTTGGAGAATTCAACATGAACCTGTATGCTTCCTGACCTGGACTTTTACGAGATCTGCAACTCTTCATGTCGCTGGCCCTACACACTGCAGGGAATACTCAGGATTTTCTGATCTCAGACCTCCCCCTCTGTAACCCTCTCAATAATCCTCTCCCGTGGTGATCAAGTTCTCATCTTCAAAGAAGGCTAACTGCCAGCTGTTCCTCCTCAGAGGAGTTCTCCCTTTCTGTCCCTGCTCCCTGCACCGTTTCGCGTTGCAAACACTCGCTTCCCTGCTCTCTTGTTTAGACGCTTTTCCTTCTCAGAGGCCTTCTTGCTTTCTGCCCTTTTCGCGTTGCAAGTACTCGCTTCCCAGCTCTCTGGTTTAGACGCGTGTTCCCTGCCTTCTCTCCTCTTCCCGCTGCCTTCAAATCAAAAAATGAGCTCCAAAAGATACACAGTGCTCAGAATGCTCTATAACACCCATTATTCAACATATAGCCGTAACCCGCTAGACGTATTGATACGTGCTGTAAACTAGCAAAAACAGCTAGAAAATGTACTTTCCTCGTGTTTTTGTAAATGCAAATTCTGATGGGTTCCCATGTATACTGTCCGTGCGTTTGTAGTCGAATGCTGAAGTTTTTAACCACTGTTCTCCCATACAAGGGAGGGGGGGGGGGGGGTCAACGTCTACTGCTGTTCATAGGCTGAATGTATACGGCTAAAATCTTCAAGGCATTATCAGCTTTCCTGACTGTTTTGGAACGTGTATTTGCCATCTGTTAATGCAGTCGCCCTGTGTTCATAGTCCCTTCTACTTTACAGGCTGCACTCCCCTGGTGATCACATTCTCCTCTCCAGAGCAGGCTGACTACCAGCTGCTCCTCCTCATAGGCGTTCATCCTTTCTGTCCCTGCTCCCTGCACCGTTTCGCGTTGCATGTACTCGCTTCCCAGCTCTCTGGTTTAGATGCGTGTTCCCTGCCTTCTCTCCTCTTCCTACAGCCTTTCAATGAGCTCCACAAGATACAGTGTTCAGAATGCTTTATAACACCCATTATTCAACATATAGCTGTAACCCGCTAGACGTATTGAAACGTGCTAAAAACGAGCAGAAACAGCTAGAACATGTACTTTCCTCGCGTTTTGGTAAATGCGAATTCTGGTGGATTCCCATTTTGTACTCTGTTCGTGCGTTTGTTCAGTCGAATCCTGGTCTTTTGAACCACTCTTCTCCCATACAAGGGAGGGTCAAAATGTGTTGTTCACAGGCTGAATTTATACTGCTGAAATGCTCGCTTCCCTGCTCTCTGGTTTAGACGTGTGTACCCTGCATTTACCAAAACGCGAGGGGAGTACATTTTCTAGCTGTTTTTGCTAGTTTTTAGCACGTTTCAATACGTCTATCGGGTTACAGCTATATGTTGAATAATGGGTGTTATAAAGCATTCTGAACACTGTATCTTGTGGAGCAAATTGGAAGGCTGTAGCAAGAGGAGAGAAGGCAGGGAACACGCATCTCAACCAGAGAGCTGGGAAGCGAGTACATGCAACGCGAAACGGTGCAGGGAGCAGGGACAGAAAGGATGAACACCTATGAGGAGGAGCAGCTGGTAGTTAGCCTGCATAGGAGAGAAGAATGTGATCACTAGGGGAGTGCAGCCTGTAAACTAGAAGGCACGATGAACAAAGGGCGACTGCATTAACAGATGGCAAATACACGTTCCAAAACAGTCAGGAAAGCTGATAATGCCTTGAAGATTTCAGCCGTATACATTCAGCCTGTGAACAGCAGATGTTGACCCCCCCCTCCCTAGTATGGGAGAATAGTGGTTAAAAACGTCAGGATTCGACACAAACGCACGGACACAGTACATACAACATGGGAACCCACCAGAATTCGCATTTACAAAAACGCGAGGGAAGTACATTTTCTAGCTATTTTTGCTAGTTTTTAGCACGTTTCAATACGTCTAGCGGGTTACAGCTATATGTTGAATAATGGGGTTATAAAGCATTCTGAACACTATCTAGTGGAGCTCATTGGAAGGCTGTAGGAAGAGGAGCGAAGGCAGGGAACACGCATCTAAACCAGAGAGCAGGGAAGCGAGCATTTCAGCAGTATAAATTCAGCCTGTGAACAACACATTTTGACCCTCCTTTGTATGGGAGAAGAGTGGTTCAAAAGACCAGGATTCGACTGAACAAACGCACGAACAGAGTACAAAATGGGAATCCACCAGAATTCGCATTTACCAAAACGCGAGAAAAGTACATTTTCGAGCTGTTTCTGCTCGTTTTTAGCACGTTTCAATACGTCTAGCGGGTTACAGCTATATGTTGAATAATGGGGTTATAAAGCATTCTGAACACTATCTTGTGGAGCTCATTGGAAGGCTGTAGGAAGAGGAGAGAAGGCAGGGAACACGCTTCTAAACCAGAGAGCTGGGAAGCGAGTACATGCAACGCGGAACGGTGCAGGGAGCAGGGACAGAAAGGATGAACGCCTATGAGGAGGAGCAGCTGGTAGTCAGCCTGCTCTGGAGAGGAGAATGTGATCACCAGAGGAGTGCAGCCTGTGAAGTAGAAGGGACGATGAACACAGGGCGACTGCATTAACAGATGGCAAATACACGTTCCAAAACAGTCAGGAAAGCTGATAAAGCCTTGAAGATTTCAGCCGTATACATTCAGCCTGTGAACAGCAGTAGACGTTGACCCCCCCTTGTATGGGAGAACAGTGGTTAAAAACTTCAGGATTCAACAACAAACGCACGGACAGTACATACATGGGAACCCATCAGAATTAGCATTTACAAAAACGCGAGGAAAGTACATTTTCTAGCTGTTTTTGCTAGTTTACAGCACGTTTCAATACGTCTAGCGGGTTACGGCTATATGTTGAATAATGGGTGTTATAGAGCATTCTGAGCACTGTGTATCTTTTGGAGCTCATTTTTTGATTTGAAGACAGCGGGAAGAGGAGAGAAGGCAGGGAACAGGCGTCTAAACCAGAGAGCTGGGAAGCGAGTACTTGCAACGCGAAAAGGGCAGAAAGGAAGAAGGCCTCTGAGAAGGAAAAGCGTCTAAGCCAGAGAGCAGGAAAGCGAGTGTTTGCATCGCGAAACTGTGCAGGGAGCAGGGACAGAAAGGGAGAACTCCTCTGAGGAGGAATAGCTGGCAGTTAGCCTTCTTTGGAGATGAGAACTTGATCACCACGGGAGAGGATTGTTGAGAGGGTTACTGAGGGGGAGGTCTGAGATCAGAAAATCCTGAGTATTCCCTGCAGTGTGTAGGGCCAGCGACATGAAGAGTTGCAGATCTCGTAAAAGTCCAGGTCAGGAAGCATACAGGTTCATGTTGAATTCTCCAAGTAGGCGGAGTTGAGTGGTAGGAGGCTAGGATGGAAAAGTCCATCCACTGAGAGAGGAAGGGGGTAGGCAAATAGCCACGGTGAGCGAATGGCCAGGAGAGAATGCATGCAGACAAGGCATTCGTGACAGGAGTCGGCCTGCAAAGGAAATCAATTTACTACAGGAATCAAGGATAAGCATTGAGATAGCACATCTCATGCTATAGGGTCTCAGGATTGGAATGGGAAGGATTTAGATATCACATATGCTATAGGGAGGGTCTCAGTTTTGATATTAGAAGCATTAAGATATCACATCTCATGCTATCGGAAGTTTCTCAGGATTGGAATGGGAAGGAGCTGGATATCACATCTCATGCTAAAGGAAGGGTCTCAGGTTTGGAACGGGAAGGAGTTGGATATCACATCTCATGTTATAGGAAGGGTCTCAGGTTTGGTATAAACATTGAGATATCACATCTCTGCTATCGGAAGTGTCTCAGGATTGGAATGGGAAGGAGTTGGATATCCCATCTCATGTTATAGGACGGGTCTCAGGTTTTTTATTAAAATCATTGAGATATCATATTGCATGCTGTAGGAAGGGTCTAAGGATTGGAATGGAAGGAGTTGGATATCACATCTCATGTTAAAGGAAGGATCTCAGGTTTGGTATTAGAAGCATTGAGTCATCACATCTCATGCTATAGGAAGGGTCTCAGGATTGGAATGGGATGGAGTTGGATATCACATCTCATGCTATAGGAAGGGTCTCAGGATTGGAATGGGAAGGAGTTGGATATCACATCTCGTGTTATAGGAAGGGTCTCAGGTTTGGTATAAACATTGAGATATCACATCTCTGCTATCGGAAGTGTCTCAGGATTGGAATGGGAAGGAGTTGGATATCCCATCTCATGTTATAGGACGGGTCTCAGGTTTTTTATTAAAATCATTGAGATATCATATTGCATGCTGTAGGAAGGGTCTAAGGATTGGAATGGGAAGGAGTTGGATATTCCCATCTCATGTTATAGGAAGGGTCTCAAGATTGTAATGGGAAGGAGTTGGATATCACATCTCATGATAAAGGAAGGGTCTAAGGTTTGGAAGGGGAAGGATTTGGATATCACATCTCATGTTATAGGACGGGTCTCAGGTTTGGTATTAGAAGCATTGAGATATCAAGTCTCATGGTATAGGAAGGGTCTCAGAATTGGAATGGGAAGGAGTTGGATATCACATTTCAAGCTATAGGAAGGGTCTCAGGATTAGAATGGGAAGGAGTTTGATATCACATCTCATGCCATAATATGGGTCTCAGGTTTGGTAGAAGCATTGGGTTATCACATCTCATGCTATCGGAAGGGTATCGGGATTGGATTTGGAAGGAGTTAGATATCCCATCTCATGCTATAGGAAGGGTCTCAGGTTGGAATGGGAAGGAGTTGGATATCACATCTCATGTTATAGGAAGGGTCTCAGGATTGGAATGGGAAGGACTTGGATATCACATCTCATGCTATAGGAAGGCTCTCAGGTTTGCAAGGGGAAAGAGTTGGATATCACATTTCATGTTAGAGGTAGGATCTCAGGTTTGGTATTAGAAGCATTGAGATATCACATCTCATGCTATCAGAAGGATCTCAGGTTTGGTATAGAAGCATTGAGATATCATATCTTATGCTATCAGAAGAGTCTCAGGATTGGAATGGGAAGGAGTTGAATATCACATTTCATGGTAAAGGGAGGGTCTCAGGTTTGGAAGATAAGGATTTGGATATCACATCTCATGTTATAGGAAGGTTCTCAGGTTTGGTATTAGAAGTATTGAGATATCACATCTCATGCTATCGGAAGGATCTCAGGTTTGGTATAGAAGCATTGAGATATCATATCTTATGCTATCAGAAGGGTCTCAGGATTGGAATGGGAAGGAGTTGGATATCACATCTCATGCTATAGGGAGGGTCTCAAGTTTGATAGAAGCATTGAGATATCACATTTCATGATATCGGAAGGGTCTCAAGATTGGAATGGGAAGGAGTTGGATATCACATCTCATGATAAAGGAAGGGTCTAAGGTTTGGAAGGGGAAGGATTTGGATATCACATCTCATGTTATAGGACGGGTCTCAGTTTTGGTATTAGAAGCATTGAGATATCAAGTCTCATGGTATAGGAAGGGTCTCAGAATTGGAATGGGAAGGAGTTGGATATCACATTTCAAGCTATAGGAAGGGTCTCAGGATTAGAATGGGAAGGAGTTTGATATCACATCTCATGCCATAATATGGGTCTCAGATTTGGTAGAAGCATTGGGTTATCACATCTCATGCTATCGGAAGGGTATCGGGATTGGATTTGGAAGGAGTTAGATATCCCATCTCATGCTATAGGAAGGGTCTCAGGTTGGAATGGGAAGGAGTTGGATATCACATCTCATGTTATAGGAAGGGTCTCAGGATTGGAATGGGAAGGACTTGGATATCACATCTCATGCTATAGGAAGGCTCTCAGGTTTGCAAGGGGAAAGAGTTGGATATCACATTTCATGTTAGAGGTAGGATCTCAGGTTTGGTATTAGAAGCATTGAGATATCACATCTCATGCTATCAGAAGGATCTCAGGTTTGGTATAGAAGCATTGAGATATCATATCTTATGCTATCAGAAGAGTCTCAGGATTGGAATGGGAAGGAGTTGGATATCACATCTCATGGTAAAAGGAGGGTCTCAGGTTTGGAAGATAAGGATTTGGATATCACATCTCATGTTATAGGAAGGATCTCAGGTTTGGTATTAGAAGTATTGAGATATCACATCTCATGCTATCGGAAGGATCTCAGGTTTGGTATAGAAGCATTGAGATATCATATCTTATGCTATCAGAAGGGTCTCAGGATTGGAATGGGAAGGAGTTGGATATCACATCTCATGCTAAAGGGAGGGTCTCAGGTTTGGAAGGGGAAGGATTTGGATATCACATCTCATGTTATAGGATGGATCTCAGGTTTGGTATTAGAAGTATTTAGATATCACATCTCATGCTATAGGAAGGGTCTCAGGATTGGAATGGGAAGGACTTAGATATCACATATCATGCTATAGGGAGGGTCTCAGTTTTGATATTAGAAGCATTGAGATATCACATCTCATGCTATCGGAAGTGTCTCAGGATTGGAATGGGAAGGAGCTGGATATCACATCTCATGCTAAAGGAAGGGTCTCAGGTTTGGAACGGGAAGGATTTGGATATCACATCTCATGTTATAGGAAGGGTCTCAGGTTTGGTATAAACATTGAGATATCACATCTCTGCTATCGGAATTGTCTCAGGATTGGAATGGGAAGGAGCTGGATATCACATCTCATGCTAAAGGAAGGGTCTCAGGTTTGGAACGGGAAGGATTTGGATATCACATCTCATGTTATAGGAAGGGTCTCAGGTTTGGTATAAACATTGAGATATCACATCTCTGCTATCGGAATTGTCTCAGGATTGGAATGGGAAGGAGTTGGATATCCCATCTCATGTTATAGGACGGGTCTCAGGTTTTTTATTAGAATCATTGAGATATCATATTGCATGCTGTAGGAAGGGTCTAAGGATTGGAATGCGAAGGACTTGGATATCACATCTCATGCTATAGATAGGCTCTCAGGTTTGGAAAGTGAAGGAGTTGGATATCACATTTCATGTTAGAGGAAGGATCTCAGGTTTGGTATTAGAGGCATTGAGATATCACATCTCAGGCTATAGGAAGGGTCTCAGGATTGGAATGGGAAGGAGTTGGATATCACATCTCATGCTATAGGAAGGGTTTCAGGTTTGGTATAAGCATTGAGATATCTCATCTCATGCTATAGGAAGGGTCTCAGGATTGGAATGGAAGGAGTTGGATATCACATCTCATGTTATAGGAAGGATCTGAGGTTTGGTATTAGAAGCATTGAGACATCACATCTCATGCTATAGGAAGGGTCTCAGGATTGGAATGGGAAGGAGTTGGATATCAAATCTCATGCTATAGGAAGGGTCTCAGGATTGGAATGGGAAGGAGTTGAATATGACATCTCATGCCGTAGGAAGGGTCTCAGGTTTGGTATAAACATTGAAATATCACATCTCTGCTATCAAAAGGGTCTCAGGATTGGAATTGGAAGGAGTTGGATATCCCATCTCATGTTATAGGAAGAGTCTCAGGTTTGGTATTAGAAGCATTGAGATATCACATCTCATGCTATAGGAAGTGTCTCAGGATTGGAATGGGAAGGACTTGGATATCACATCTCATGCTATAGGTAGGGTCTCAAGTTTGACATTAGAAGCATTGAGATATCACATCTCATGCTATAGGAAGGGTCTGAGGATTGGAATGGGAAGGAGTTGGATATCACATCTCCTGCTATGGGAAGGGTCTCAGGTTTGGTATAAGCAGTGAGATATCACATCTCATGCTATAGGAAGTGTCTCAGGATTGGAATGGGAAGGAGTTGGATATCACATCTCATGTTATAGGAAGGATCTCAGGTGTGGTATAAGCATTGAGATATCACATCTCTGCTATCGGAAGGGTCTCAAGATTGGAATGGGAAGGAGTTGGATATTCCCATCTCATGTTATAGGAAGGGTCTCAGGTTTGATATTAGAAGCATTGAGATATCACATCTCATGCTATAGGAAGGGTCTCAGGATTGGAATGGGAAGGACTTGGATATCACATCTCATGCTATAGGGAGGGTCTCAAGTTTGATATTAGAAGCTTTGAGATATCACATCTCATGATATCGGAAGGGTCTCAGGATTGGAATGGGAAGGAGTTGGATATCAAGTCTCATAGTATAGGAAGGGTCTCAGAATTGGAATGGGAAGGAGTTGGATATCCCATCTCATGTTATAGGAAGAGTCTCTGGTTTGGTATTAAAATCATTGAGATATCACATCGCATGCTGTAGGAAGGGTCTAAGGATTGGAATGGGATGGACTTGGATATCACATCTCATGCTATAGGTAGGCTCTCAGGTTTGGTATAAGCATTGAGATATCACATCTCATGCTATAGGAAGGGTCTCAGAATTGGAATGGGAAGGAGTTGGATATCACATCTCAAGCTGTAGGAAGGGTCTCAGTATTGGAATGGGAAGGACTTAGATATCACATCTCATGCTATAGGAAGGCTCTCAGGTTTGGAAGGGGAAAGAGTTGGATATCTCATTTCATGTTAGAGGTAGGATCTCAGGTTTGGCATTAGAGGCATTGAGATATCACATCTCATGCTATCAGAAGGGTCTCAGGAATGGAATGGGAAGGAGTTAGATATCACATCTCATGCTAAAGGGAGGGTCTCAGGTTTGGAAGGGGAAGGATTTGGATATCACATCTCATGTTATAGGAAGGATCTCGGGTTTGGTATTAGAAGCATTGAGATATCACATCTCATGCTATCAGAAGCGTCTCAGGATTGGAATAGGAAGGAGTTGGATATCACATTTCATGCTAAAGGGAGGGTCTCAGGTTTGGAAGGGGAAGGATTTGGATATCACATCTCATGTTATCGGAAGGATCTCACGTTTGGTATTAGAAGTATTGAGATATCATATCTCATGCTATAGGAAGGGTCTCAGGATTGGAATGGGAAGGAGTTGGATATCACATCTCATGCTATAGGGAGGGTCTCAGGATTGGAATGGGAAGGACTTAGATATCACATATCATGCTATAGGGAGGGTCTCAGTTTTGATATTAGAAGCATTGAGATATCACATATCATGCTATCGGAAGTGTCTCAGGATTGGAATGGGAAGGAGCTGGATATCACATCTCATGCTAAAGGAAGGGTCTCAGGTTTGGAACGGGAAGGATTTGGATATCACATCTCATGTTATAGGAAGGGTCTCAGGTTTGGTATAAGCATTGAGATATCACATCTCTGCTATCGGAAGGGTCTCAGGATTGGAATGGGAAGGAGTTGGATATCCCATCTCATGTTATAGGACGGGTCTCAGGTTTGTTATTAGAATCATTGAGATATCATATTGCATGCTGTAGGAAGGGTCTAAGGGTTGGAATGTGAAGGACTTGGATATCACATCTCATGCTATAGATAGGCTCTTAGGTTTGGAAAGGGAAGGAGTTGGATATCACATTTCATGTTAGAGGAAGGATCTCAGGTTTGGTATTAGAAGCATTGAGATATCACATCTCATGCTATAGGAAGGGTCTCAGGATTGGAATGGGAAGCAGTTGGATATCACATCTCATGCTATAGGAAGGGTCTCAGGTTTGGTATAAGCATTGAGATATCACATCTCATGCTATAGGACGGGTCTCAGGATTGGAATGGAAGGAGTTGGATATCACATCTCATGTTATAGGAAGGATCTCAGGTTTGGTATTAGACGTATTGAGACATCACATCTCATGCTATAGGAAGGGTCTCAGGGTTGGAATGGGAAGGAGTTGGATATCACATCTCATCCAATAGAAAGGGTCTCAGGTTTGGAATGGGAAGGAATTGGATATCACATCTCATGTTATAGGAAGGATCTCAGGTTTGGTTTTAGAAGCATTGAGATATCACATCTCATGCTATAGGAAGGGTCTCAGGATTGGAATGTGAAGGATTTGGATATCACATCTCATGCTAAAGGAAGGGTCTCAGGTTTGGTAGAAGCATTGAGATATCACGTCGCTGCTATCGGAAGGGTCTCAGGATTGGATTGGGAAGGAGTTGGATATCCCTTCTCATGCTATAGGAAGGGTCTCAGGATTTGAATGGCAAGGAGTTGGATATCACATCTCATGCCATAGGAAGGGTCTCAGGTTTGGTATAAGCATTGAGATATCACATCTCTGCTATCGGATGGGTCTCAGGATTGGATTGGGAAGGAGTTGGATATCCCTTCTCATGCTTTAGGAAGTGTCTCAGGTTGGAATGGGAAGGAGTTGGATATCACATCTCATGTTATAGGAAGGGTCTCAGGATTGGAATGGGAAGGATTTGGATATCACATCTCTTGCTATAGGAAGGGTCTCAGGATTGGAATGGGTAGGAGTTGGATATTACTTTCTTGCTATAGGAAGGGTCTCATGTTTGGAATGGGAAGGAGTTGGATATCACATATGCTATAGTTAGTGTCTCAGGTTTGGAACGGGAAGGAGTTGGATATCACATCTCATGTTATAGGAAGGGTCTCAGGTTTGGTATAAGCATTGAGATATCACATCTCTGCTATCGGAAGCGGCTCAGGATTGGAATGGGAAGGAGTTGGATATCCCATCTCATGTTATAGGAAGAGTCTCTGGTTTGGTATTAGAATCATTGAGATATCACATCGCATGCTGTAGGAAGGGTCTAAGGATTGGAATGGGATGGACTTGGATATCACATCTCATGTTATAGGTAGGCTCTCAGGTTTGGTATAAGCATTGAGATATCACATCTCATGCTATAGGGAGGGTCTCAGGATTGGAATGGGAAGGAATTGGATATCACATCTCATGCTATAGGAAGGGTCTCAGATTTGGTATAAGCATTGAGATATCACATCTCATGCTAAAGGAAGGGTCTCAGGATTGGAATGGGAAGGAGTTGTATATGACATCTCAGGCCATGAAATCTCAGGCCATAGGAAGGTTCTCAGGTTTGGTATAAGCATTGAGATATCATATTGCATGCTGTAGGAAGGGTCTAAGGATTGGAATGGGAAGGACCTGGATATCACATCTCATGCTATAGAACGGCTCTCAGGTTTGGAAAGGGAAGGAGTTGGATATCACATCTCATGTTATAGGATGGATCTCAGGTTTGGTATTAGAAGTATTGAGATATCACATCTCATGTTATCGGAAGGATCTCAGGTTTGGTATTAGAAGTATTGAGATATCACATCTCATGCTATAGGAAGGGTCTCAGGATTGGAATGGGAAGGAGTTGGATATCACATCTCATGCTAAAGGAAGGGTCTCAGGTTTGGTAGAAGCATTGAGATATCACATCTCATGCTATAGGAAGGGTCTCAGGATTGGAATGGGAAGGACTTAGATATCACATATCATGCTATAGGGAGGGTCTCAGTTTTGATATTAGAAGCATTGAGATATCACATCTCATGCTATCGGAAGTGTCTCAGGATTGGAATGGGAAGGAGCTGGATATCACATCTCATGCTAAAGGAAGGGTCTCAGGTTTGGAAGGGGAAGGAATTGGATATCACATCTCATGTTATAGGAAGGGTCTCAGGTTTGGTATAAACATTGAGATATCACATCTCTGCTATCGGAAGTGTCTCAGGATTGGAATGGGAAGGAGTTGGATTTCCCATCTCATGTTATAGGACGGGTCTCAGGTTTGTTATTGGAATCATTGAGATATCATATTGCATGCTGTAGGAAGGGTCTAAGGGTTGGAATGTGAAGGACTTGGATATCACATCTCATGCTATAGATAGGCTCTTAGGTTTGGAAAGGGAAAGAGTTGGATCTCACATTTCATGTTAGAGGAAGGATCTCAGGTTTGGTATTAGAAGCATTGAGATATCACATCTCATGCTATAGGAAGGGTCTCAGGATTGGAATGGGAAGGAGTTGGATATCACATCTCATGCTATAGGAAGGGTCTCAGGTTTGGTATAAGCATTGAGATATCACATCTCATGCTATAGGAAGGGTCTCAGGATTGGAATGGAAGGAGTTGGATATCACATCTCATGTTATAGGAAGGATCTCAGGTTTGGTATTAGAAGCATTGAGACATCACATCCCATGCTATAGGAAGGGTCTCAGGATTGGAATGGGATGGAGTTGGATATCACATCTCATGCTATAGGAAGGGTCTCAGGATTGGAATGGGAAGGAGTTGGATATCACATCTCGTGTTATAGGAAGGGTCTCAGGTTTGGTATAAACATTGAGATATCACATCTCTGCTATCGGAAGTGTCTCAGGATTGGAATGGGAAGGAGTTGGATATCCCATCTCATGTTATAGGACGGGTCTCAGGTTTTTTATTAAAATCATTGAGATATCATATTGCATGCTGTAGGAAGGGTCTAAGGATTGGAATGGGAGGGAGTTGGATATTCCCATCTCATGTTATAGGAAGGGTCTCAGGTTTGGTATTAGAAGCATTGAGATATCACATCTCATGCTATAGGAAGGGTCTCAGGATTGGAATGGGAAGGACTTGGATATCACATCTCATGCTATAGGGAGGGTCTCAAGTTTGATAGAAGCATTGAGATATCACATTTCATGATATCGGAAGGGTCTCAAGATTGGAATGGGAAGGAGTTGGATATCACATCTCATGATAAAGGAAGGGTCTAAGGTTTGGAAGGGGAAGGATTTGGATATCACATCTCATGTTATAGGACGGGTCTCAGGTTTGGTATTAGAAGCATTGAGATATCAAGTCTCATGGTATAGGAAGGGTCTCAGAATTGGAATGGGAAGGAGTTGGATATCACATTTCAAGCTATAGGAAGGGTCTCAGGATTAGAATGGGAAGGAGTTTGATATCACATCTCATGCCATAATATGGGTCTCAGGTTTGGTAGAAGCATTGGGTTATCACATCTCATGCTATCGGAAGGGTATCGGGATTGGATTTGGAAGGAGTTGGATATCCCATCTCATGCTATAGGAAGGGTCTCAGGTTGGAATGGGAAGGAGTTGGATATCACATCTCATGTTATAGGAAGGGTCTCAGGATTGGAATGGGAAGGACTTGGATATCACATCTCATGCTATAGGAAGGCTCTCAGGTTTGCAAGGGGAAAGAGTTGGATATCACATTTCATGTTAGAGGTAGGATCTCAGGTTTGGTATTAGAAGCATTGAGATATCACATCTCATGCTATCAGAAGGATCTCAGGTTTGGTATAGAAGCATTGAGATATCATATCTTATGCTATCAGAAGAGTCTCAGGATTGGAATGGGAAGGAGTTGAATATCACATCTCATGGTAAAGGGAGGGTCTCAGGTTTGGAAGATAAGGATTTGGATACCACATCTCATGTTATAGGAAGGATCTCAGGTTTGGTATTAGAAGTATTGAGATATCACATCTCATGCTATCGGAAGGATCTCAGGTTTGGTATAGAAGCATTGAGATATCATATCTTATGCTATCAGAAGGGTCTCAGGATTGGAATGGGAAGGAGTTGGATATCACATCTCATGATAAAGGAAGGGTCTAAGGTTTGGAAGGGGAAGGATTTGGATATCACATCTCATGTTATAGGACGGGTCTCAGGTTTGGTATTAGAAGCATTGAGATATCAAGTCTCATGGTATAGGAAGGGTCTCAGAATTGGAATGGGAAGGAGTTGGATATCACATTTCAAGCTATAGGAAGGGTCTCAGGATTAGAATGGGAAGGAGTTTGATATCACATCTCATGCCATAATATGGGTCTCAGGTTTGGTAGAAGCATTGGGTTATCACATCTCATGCTATCGGAAGGGTATCGGGATTGGATTTGGAAGGAGTTAGATATCCCATCTCATGCTATAGGAAGGGTCTCAGGTTGGAATGGGAAGGAGTTGGATATCACATCTCATGTTATAGGAAGGGTCTCAGGATTGGAATGGGAAGGACTTGGATATCACATCTCATGCTATAGGAAGGCTCTCAGGTTTGCAAGGGGAAAGAGTTGGATATCACATTTCATGTTAGAGGTAGGATCTCAGGTTTGGTATTAGAAGCATTGAGATATCACATCTCATGCTATCAGAAGGATCTCAGGTTTGGTATAGAAGCATTGAGATATCATATCTTATGCTATCAGAAGAGTCTCAGGATTGGAATGGGAAGGAGTTGGATATCACATCTCATGGTAAAAGGAGGGTCTCAGGTTTGGAAGATAAGGATTTGGATATCACATCTCATGTTATAGGAAGGATCTCAGGTTTGGTATTAGAAGTATTGAGATATCACATCTCATGCTATCGGAAGGATCTCAGGTTTGGTATAGAAGCATTGAGATATCATATCTTATGCTATCAGAAGGGTCTCAGGATTGGAATGGGAAGGAGTTGGATATCACATCTCATGCTAAAGGGAGGGTCTCAGGTTTGGAAGGGGAAGGATTTGGATATCACATCTCATGTTATAGGATGGATCTCAGGTTTGGTATTAGAAGTATTGAGATATCACATCTCATGTTATCGGAAGGATCTCAGGTTTGGTATTAGAAGTATTTAGATATCACATCTCATGCTATAGGAAGGGTCTCAGGATTGGAATGGGAAGGACTTAGATATCACATATCATGCTATAGGGAAGGTCTCAGTTTTGATATTAGAAGCATTGAGATATCACATCTCATGCTATCGGAAGTGTCTCAGGATTGGAATGGGAAGGAGCTGGATATCACATCTCATGCTAAAGGAAGGGTCTCAGGTTTGGAACGGGAAGGAGTTGGATATCACATCTCATGTTATAGGAAGGGTCTCAGGTTTGGTATAAACATTGAGATATCACATCTCTGCTATCGGAAGTGTCTCAGGATTGGAATGGGAAGGAGTTGGATATCCCATCTCATGTTATAGGACGGGTCTCAGGTTTGGTATTAGAAGCATTGAGACATCACATCTCATGCTATAGGAAGGGTCTCAGGATTGGAATGGGAAGGAGTTGGATATCAAATCTCATGCTATAGATAGGCTCTCAGGTTTGGAAAGGGAAGGAGTTGGATATCACATTTCATGTTAGAGGAAGGATCTCAGGTTTGGTATTAGAGGCATTGAGATATCACATCTCAGGCTATAGGAAGGGTCTCAGGATTGGAATGGGAAGGAGTTGGATATCACATCTCATGCTATAGGAAGGGTTTCAGGTTTGGTATAAGCATTGAGATATCACATCTCATGCTATAGGAAGGGTCTCAGGATTGGAATGGAAGGAGTTGGATATCACATCTCATGTTATAGGAAGGATCTGAGGTTTGGTATTAGAAGCATTGAGACATCACATCTCATGCTATAGGAAGGGTCTCAGGATTGGAATGGGAAGGAGTTGGATATCAAATCTCATGCTATAGGAAGGGTCTCAGGATTGGAATGGGAAGGAGTTGAATATGACATCTCATGCCGTAGGAAGGGTCTCAGGTTTGATATAAACATTGAGATATCACATCTCTGCTATCAAAAGGGTCTCAGGATTGGAATTGGAAGGAGTTGGATATCCCATCTCATGTTATAGGAAGAGTCTCAGGTTTGGTATTAGAAGCATTGAGATATCACATCTCATGCTATAGGAAGTGTCTCAGGATTGGAATGGGAAGGACTTGGATATCACATCTCATGCTATAGGTAGGGTCTCAAGTTTGACATTAGAAGCATTGAGATATCACATCTCATGCTATAGGAAGGGTCTGAGGATTGGAATGGGAAGGAGTTGGATATCACATCTCCTGCTATGGGAAGGGTCTCAGGTTTGGTATAAGCAGTGAGATATCACATCTCATGCTATAGGAAGTGTCTCAGGATTGGAATGGGAAGGAGTTGGATATCACATCTCATGTTATAGGAAGGATCTCAGGTGTGGTATAAGCATTGAGATATCACATCTCTGCTATCGGAAGGGTCTCAAGATTGGAATGGGAAGGAGTTGGATATTCCCATCTCATGTTATAGGAAGGGTCTCAGGTTTGATATTAGAAGCATTGAGATGTCACATCTCATGCTATAGGAAGGCTCTCAGGATTGGAATGGGAAGGACTTGGATATCACATCTCATGCTATAGGGAGGGTCTCAAGTTTGATATTAGAAGCTTTGAGATATCACATCTCATGATATCGGAAGGGTCTCAGGATTGGAATGGGAAGGAGTTGGATATCACATCTCATGATAAAGGAAGGGTCTAAGGTTTGGAAGGGGAAGGATTTGGATATCACATCTCATGTTATATTACGGGTCTCAGGTTTGGTATTAGAAGCATTGAGATATCAAGTCTCATAGTATAGGAAGGGTCTCAGAATTGGAATGGGAAGGAGTTGGATATCCCATCTCATGTTATAGGAAGAGTCTCTGGTTTGGTATTAGAATCATTGAGATATCACATCGCATGCTGTAGGAAGGGTCTAAGGATTGGAATGGGATGGACTTGGATATCACATCTCATGCTATAGGTAGGCTCTCAGGTTTGGTATAAGCATTGAGATATCACATCTCATGCTATAGGAAGGGTCTCAGAATTGGAATGGGAAGGAGTTGGATATCACATCTCAAGCTGTAGGAAGGGTCTCAGTATTGGAATGGGAAGGACTTGGATATCACATCTCATGCTATAGGAAGGCTCTCAGGTTTGGAAGGGGAAAGAGTTGGATATCTCATTTCATGTTAGAGGTAGGATCTCAGGTTTGGTATTAGAGGCATTGAGATATCACATCTCATGCTATCAGAAGGGTCTCAGGAATGGAATGGGAAGGAGTTAGATATCACATCTCATGCTAAAGGGAGGGTCTCAGGTTTGGAAGGGGAAGGATTTGGATATCACATCTCATGTTATAGGAAGGATCTCAGGTTTGGTATTAGAAGCATTGAGATATCACATCTCATGCTATCAGAAGAGTCTCAGGATTGGAATAGGAAGGAGTTGGATATCACATTTCATGCTAAAGGGAGGGTCTCAGGTTTGGAAGGGGAAGGATTTGGATATCACATCTCATGTTATCGGAAGGATCTCACGTTTGGTATTAGAAGTATTGAGATATCATATCTCATGCTATAGGAAGGGTCTCAAGATTGGAATGGGAAGGAGTTGGATATCACATCTCATGCTATAGGGAGGGTCTCAGGATTGGAATGGGAAGGACTTATATATCACATATCATGCTATAGGGAGGGTCTCAGTTTTGATATTAGAAGCATTGAGATATCACATCTCATGCTATCGGAAGTGTCTCAGGATTGGAATGGGAAGGAGCTGGATATCACATCACATGCTAAAGGAAGGGTCTCAGGTTTGGAACGGGAAGGATTTGGATATCACATCTCATGTTATAGGAAGGGTCTCAGGTTTGGTATAAGCATTGAGATATCACATCTCTGCTATCGGAAGTGTCTCAGGATTGGAATGGGAAGGAGTTGGATATCCCATGTCATGTTATAGGACGGGTCTCAGGTTTGTTATTAGAATCATTGAGATATCATATTGCATGCTGTAGGAAGGGTCTAAGGGTTGGAATGTGAAGGACTTGGATATCACATCTCATGCTATAGATAGGCTCTTAGGTTTGGAAAGGGAAGGAGTTGGATATCACATTTCATGTTAGAGGAAGGATCTCAGGTTTGGTATTAGAAGCATTGAGATATCACATCTCATGCTATAGGAAGGGTCTCAGGATTGGAATGGGAAGCAGTTGGATATCACATCTCATGCTATAGGAAGGGTCTCAGGTTTGGTATAAGCATTGAGATATCACATCTCATGCTATAGGACGGGTCTCAGGATTGGAATGGAAGGAGTTGGATATCACATCTCATGTTATAGGAAGGATCTCAGGTTTGGTATTAGACGCATTGAGACATCACATCTCATGCTATAGGAAGGGTCTCAGGGTTGGAATGGGAAGGAGTTGGATATCACATCTCATCCAATAGAAAGGGTCTCAGGTTTGGAATGGGAAGGAATTGGATATCACATCTCATGTTATAGGAAGGATCTCAGGTTTGGTATTAGAAGCATTGAGATATCACATCTCATGCTATAGGAAGGGTCTCAGGATTGGAATGTGAAGGATTTGGATATCACATCTCATGCTAAAGGAAGGGTCTCAGGTTTGGTAGAAGCATTGAGATATCACGTCGCTGCTATCGGAAGGGTCTCAGGATTGGATTGGGAAGGAGTTGGATATCCCTTCTCATGCTATAGGAAGGGTCTCAGGATTTGAATGGCAAGGAGTTGGATATCACATCTCATGCCATAGGAAGGGTCTCAGGTTTGGTATAAGCATTGAGATATCACATCTCTGCTATCGGAAGGGTCTCAGGATTGGATTGGGAAGGAGTTGGATATCCCTTCTCATGCTTTAGGAAGTGTCTCAGGTTGGAATGGGAAGGAGTTGGATATCACATCTCATGTTATAGGAAGGGTCTCAGGATTGGAATGGGAAGGATTTGGATATCACATCTCTTGCTATAGGAAGGGTCTCAGGATTGGAATGGGTAGGAGTTGGATATTACTTTCTTGCTATAGGAAGGGTCTCATGTTTGGAATGGGAAGGAGTTGGATATCACATATGCTATAGTTAGTGTCTCAGGTTTGGAACGGGAAGGAGTTGGATATCACATCTCATGTTATAGGAAGGGTCTCAGGTTTGGTATAAGCATTGAGATATCACATCTCTGCTATCGGAAGCGGCTCAGGATTGGAATGGGAAGGAGTTGGATATCCCATCTCATGTTATAGGAAGAGTCTCTGGTTTGGTATTAGAATCATTGAGATATCACATCGCATGCTGTAGGAAGGGTCTAAGGATTGGAATCGGATGGACTTGGATATCACATCTCATGTTATAGGTAGGCTCTCAGGTTTGGTATAAGCATTGAGATATCACATCTCATGCTATAGGGAGGGTCTCAGGATTGGAATGGGAAGGAATTGGATATCACATCTCATGCTATAGGAAGGGTCTCAGATTTGGTATAAGCATTGAGATATCACATCTCATGCTAAAGGAAGGGTCTCAGGATTGGAATGGGAAGGAGTTGTATATGACATCTCAGGCCATGACATCTCAGGCCATAGGAAGGTTCTCAGGTTTGGTATAAGCATTGAGATATCATATTGCATGCTGTAGGAAGGGTCTAAGGATTGGAATGGGAAGGACCTGGATATCACATCTCATGCTATAGAACGGCTCTCAGGTTTGGAAAGGGAAGGAGTTGGATATCACATCTCATGTTATAGGATGGATCTCAGGTTTGGTATTAGAAGTATTGAGATATCACATCTCATGTTATCGGAAGGATCTCAGGTTTGGTATTAGAAGTATTGAGATATCACATCTCATGCTATAGGAAGGGTCTCAGGATTGGAATGGGAAGGAGTTGGATATCACATCTCATGCTAAAGGAAGGGTCTCAGGTTTGGTAGAAGCATTGAGATATCACATCTCATGCTATAGGAAGGGTCTCAGGATTGGAATGGGAAGGACTTAGATATCACATATCATGCTATAGGGAGGGTCTCAGTTTTGATATTAGAAGCATTGAGATATCACATCTCATGCTATCGGAAGTGTCTCAGGATTGGAATGGGAAGTAGCTGGATATCACATCTCATGCTAAAGGAAGGGTCTCAGGTTTGGAACGGGAAGGAATTGGATATCACATCTCATGTTATAGGAAGGGTCTCAGGTTTGGTATAAACATTGAGATATCACATCTCTGCTATCGGAAGTGTCTCAGGATTGGAATGGGAAGGAGTTGGATTTCCCATCTCATGTTATAGGACGGGTCTCAGGTTTGTTATTGGAATCATTGAGATATCATATTGCATGCTGTAGGAAGGGTCTAAGGGTTGGAATGTGAAGGACTTGGATATCACATCTCATGCTATAGATAGGCTCTTAGGTTTGGAAAGGGAAGGAGTTGGATCTCACATTTCATGTTAGAGGAAGGATCTCAGGTTTGGTATTAGAAGCATTGAGATATCACATCTCATGCTATAGGAAGGGTCTCAGGATTGGAATGGGAAGGAGTTCTATATCACATCTCATGCTATAGGAAGGGTCTCAGGTTTGGTATAAGCATTGAGATATCACATCTCATGCTATAGGAAGGGTCTCAGGATTGGAATGGAAGGAGTTGGATATCACATCTCATGTTATAGGAAGGATCTCAGGTTTGGTATTAGAAGCATTGAGACATCACATCTCATGCTATAGGAAGGGTCTCAGGATTGGAATGGGAAGGAGTTGAATATGACATCTCATGCCGTAGGAAGGGTCTCAGGTTTGGTATAAACATTGAGATATCACATCTCTGCTATCAAAAGGGTCTCAGGATTGGAATGGGAAGGAGTTGGATATCCCATCTCATGTTATAGGAAGAGTCTCAAGTTTGGTATTAGAAGCATTGAGATATCACATCTCATGCTATAGGAAGTGTCTTAGGATTGGAATGGGAAGGACTTGGATATCACATCTCATGCTATAGGTAGGGTCTCAAGTTTGACATTAGAAGCATTGAGATATCACATCTCATGCTATAGGAAGGGTCTGAGGATTGGAATGGGAAGGAGTTGGATATCACATCTCCTGCTATGGGAAGGGTCTCAGGTTTGGTATAAGCAGTGAGATATCACATCTCATGCTATAGGAAGTGTCTCAGGATTGGAATGGGAAGGAGTTGGATATCACATCTCATGTTATAGGAAGGATCTCAGGTTTGGTATAAGCATTGAGATATCACATCTCTGCTATCGGAAGGGTCTCAAGATTGGAATGGGAAGGAGTTGGATATTCCCATCTCATGTTATAGGAAGGGTCTCAGGTTTGGTATTAGAAGCATTGAGATATCACATCTCATGCTATAGGAAGGGTCTCAGGATTGGAATGGGAAGGACTTGGATATCACATCTCATGCTATAGGGAGGGTCTCAAGTTTGATATTAGAAGCTTTGAGATATCACATCTCATGATATCGGAAGGGTCTCAGGATTAGAATGGGAAGGAGTTTGATATCACATCTCATGCCATAATATGGGTCTCAGGTTTGGTAGAAGCATTGGGTTATCACATCTCATGCTATCGGAAGGGTATCGGGATTGGATTTGGAAGGAGTTGGATATCCCATCTCATGCTATAGGAAGGGTCTCAGGTTGGAATGGGAAGGAGTTGGATATCACATCTCATGTTATAGGAAGGGTCTCAGGATTGGAATGGGAAGGACTTGGATATCACATCTCATGCTATAGGAAGGCTCTCAGGTTTGCAAGGGGAAAGAGTTGGATATCACATTTCATGTTAGAGGTAGGATCTCAGGTTTGGTATTAGAAGCATTGAGATATCACATCTCATGCTATCAGAAGGATCTCAGGTTTGGTATAGAAGCATTGAGATATCATATCTTATGCTATCAGAAGAGTCTCAGGATTGGAATGGGAAGGAGTTGAATATCACATCTCATGGTAAAGGGAGGGTCTCAGGTTTGGAAGATAATGATTTGGATATCACATCTCATGTTATAGGAAGGATCTCAGGTTTGGTATTAGAAGTATTGAGATATCACATCTCATGCTATCGGAAGGATCTCAGGTTTGGTATAGAAGCATTGAGATATCGTATCTTATGCTATCAGAAGGGTCTCAGGATTGGAATGGGAAGGAGTTGGATATCACATCTCATGCTATAGGGAGGGTCTCAAGTTTGATAGAAGCATTGAGATATCACATTTCATGATATCGGAAGGGTCTCAAGATTGGAATGGGAAGGAGTTGGATATCACATCTCATGATAAAGGAAGGGTCTAAGGTTTGGAAGGGGAAGGATTTGGATATCACATCTCCTGTTATAGGACGGGTCTCAGGTTTGGTATTAGAAGCATTGAGATATCAAGTCTCATGGTATAGGAAGGGTCTCAGAATTGGAATGGGAAGGAGTTGGATATCACATTTCAAGCTATAGGAAGGGTCTCAGGATTAGAATGGGAAGGAGTTTGATATCACATCTCATGCCATAATATGGGTCTCAGGTTTGGTAGAAGCATTGGGTTATCACATCTCATGCTATCGGAAGGGTATCGGGATTGGATTTGGAAGGAGTTAGATATCCCATCTCATGCTATAGGAAGGGTCTCAGGTTGGAATGGGAAGGAGTTGGATATCACATCTCATGTTATAGGAAGGGTCTCAGGATTGGAATGGGAAGGACTTGGATATCACATCTCATGCTATAGGAAGGCTCTCAGGTTTGCAAGGGGAAAGAGTTGGATATCACATTTCATGTTAGAGGTAGGATCTCAGGTTTGGTATTAGAAGCATTGAGATATCACATCTCATGCTATCAGAAGGATCTCAGGTTTGGTATAGAAGCATTGAGATATCATATCTTATGCTATCAGTAGAGTCTCAGGATTGGAATGGGAAGGAGTTGGATATCACATTTCATGGTAAAAGGAGGGTCTCAGGTTTGGAAGATAAGGATTTGGATATCACATCTCATGTTATAGGAAGGATCTCAGGTTTGGTATTAGAAGTATTGAGATATCACATCTCATGCTATCGGAAGGATCTCAGGTTTGGTATAGAAGCATTGAGATATCATATCTTATGCTATCAGAAGGGTCTCAGGATTGGAATGGGAAGGAGTTGGATATCACATCTCATGCTAAAGGGAGGGTCTCAGGTTTGGAAGGGGAAGGATTTGGATATCACATCTCATGTTATAGGATGGAGCTCAGGTTTGGTATTAGAAGTATTGAGATATCACATCTCATGTTATCGGAAGGATCTCAGGTTTGGTATTAGAAGTATTTAGATATCACATCTCATGCTATAGGAAGGGTCTCAGGATTGGAATGGGAAGGACTTAGATATCACATATCATGCTATAGGGAGGGTCTCAGTTTTGATATTAGAAGCATTGAGATATCACATCTCATGCTATCGGAAGTGTCTCAGGATTGGAATGGGAAGGAGCTGGATATCACATCTCATGCTAAAGGAAGGGTCTCAGGTTTGGAACGGGAAGGAGTTGGATATCACATCTCATGTTATAGGAAGGGTCTCAGGTTTGGTATAAACATTGAGATATCACATCTCTGCTATCGGAAGTGTCTCAGGATTGGAATGGGAAGGAGTTGGATATCCCATCTCATGTTATAGGACGGGTCTCAGGTTTTTTATTAGAATCATTGAGATATCATATTGCATGCTGTAGGAAGGGTCTAAGGATTGGAATGCGAAGGACTTGGATATCACATCTCATGCTATAGATAGGCTCTCAGGTTTGGAAAGTGAAGGAGTTGGATATCACATTTCATGTTAGAGGAAGGATCTCAGGTTTGGTATTAGAGGCATTGAGATATCACATCTCAGGCTATAGGAAGGGTCTCAGAATTGGAATGGGAAGGAGTTGGATATCACATCTCATGCTATAGGAAGGGTTTCAGGTTTGGTATAAGCATTGAGATATCACATCTCATGCTATAGGAAGGGTCTCAGGATTGGAATGGAAGGAGTTGGATATCACATCTCATGTTATAGGAAGGATCTGAGGTTTGGTATTAGAAGCATTGAGACATCACATCTCATGCTATAGGAAGGGTCTCAGGATTGGAATGGGAAGGAGTTGGATATCAAATCTCATGCTATAGGAAGGGTCTCAGGATTGGAATGGGAAGGAGTTGAATATGACATCTCATGCCGTAGGAAGGGTCTCAGGTTTGGTATAAACATTGAGATATCACATCTCTGCTATCAAAAGGGTCTCAGGATTGGAATTGGAAGGAGTTGGATATCCCATCTCATGTTATAGGAAGAGTCTCAGGTTTGGTATTAGAAGCATTGAGATATCACATCTCATGCTATAGGAAGTGTCTCAGGATTGGAATGGGAAGGACTTGGATATCACATCTCATGCTATAGGTAGGGTCTCAAGTTTGACATTAGAAGCATTGAGATATCACATCTCATGCTATAGGAAGGGTCTGAGGATTGGAATGGGAAGGAGTTGGATATCACATCTCCTGCTATGGGAAGGGTCTCAGGTTTGGTATAAGCAGTGAGATATCACATCTCATGCTATAGGAAGTGTCTCAGGATTGGAATGGGAAGGAGTTGGATATCACATCTCATGTTATAGGAAGGATCTCAGGTGTGGTATAAGCATTGAGATATCACATCTCTGCTATCGGAAGGGTCTCAAGATTGGAATGGGAAGGAGTTGGATATTCCCATCTCATGTTATAGGAAGGGTCTCAGGTTTGATATTAGAAGCATTGAGATGTCACATCTCATGCTATAGGAAGGCTCTCAGGATTGGAATGGGAAGGACTTGGATATCACATCTCATGCTATAGGGAGGGTCTCAAGTTTGATATTAGAAGCTTTGAGATATCACATCTCATGATATCGGAAGGGTCTCAGGATTGGAATGGGAAGGAGTTGGATATCACATCTCATGATAAAGGAAGGGTCTAAGGTTTGGAAGGGGAAGGATTTGGATATCACATCTCATGTTATATTACGGGTCTCAGGTTTGGTATTAGAAGCATTGAGATATCAAGTCTCATAGTATAGGAAGGGTCTCAGAATTGGAATGGGAAGGAGTTGGATATCCCATCTCATGTTATAGGAAGAGTCTCTGGTTTGGTATTAGAATCATTGAGATATCACATCGCATGCTGTAGGAAGGGTCTAAGGATTGGAATGGGATGGACTTGGATATCACATCTCATGCTATAGGTAGGCTCTCAGGTTTGGTATAAGCATTGAGATATCACATCTCATGCTATAGGAAGGGTCTCAGAATTGGAATGGGAAGGAGTTGGATATCACATCTCAAGCTGTAGGAAGGGTCTCAGTATTGGAATGGGAAGGACTTGGATATCACATCTCATGCTATAGGAAGGCTCTCAGGTTTGGAAGGGGAAAGAGTTGGATATCTCATTTCATGTTAGAGGTAGGATCTCAGGTTTGGTATTAGAGGCATTGAGATATCACATCTCATGCTATCAGAAGGGTCTCAGGAATGGAATGGGAAGGAGTTAGATATCACATCTCATGCTAAAGGGAGGGTCTCAGGTTTGGAAGGGGAAGGATTTGGATATCACATCTCATGTTATAGGAAGGATCTCAGGTTTGGTATTAGAAGCATTGAGATATCACATCTCATGCTATCAGAAGAGTCTCAGGATTGGAATAGGAAGGAGTTGGATATCACATTTCATGCTAAAGGGAGGGTCTCAGGTTTGGAAGGGGAAGGATTTGGATATCACATCTCATGTTATCGGAAGGATCTCACGTTTGGTATTAGAAGTATTGAGATATCATATCTCATGCTATAGGAAGGGTCTCAAGATTGGAATGGGAAGGAGTTGGATATCACATCTCATGCTATAGGGAGGGTCTCAGGATTGGAATGGGAAGGACTTACATATCACATATCATGCTATAGGGAGGGTCTCAGTTTTGATATTAGAAGCATTGAGATATCACATCTCATGCTATCGGAAGTGTCTCAGGATTGGAATGGGAAGGAGCTGGATATCACATCACATGCTAAAGGAAGGGTCTCAGGTTTGGAACGGGAAGGATTTGGATATCACATCTCATGTTATAGGAAGGGTCTCAGGTTTGGCATAAGCATTGAGATATCACATCTCTGCTATCGGAAGTGTCTCAGGATTGGAATGGGAAGGAGTTGGATATCCCATGTCATGTTATAGGACGGGTCTCAGGTTTGTTATTAGAATCATTGAGATATCATATTGCATGCTGTAGGAAGGGTCTAAGGGTTGGAATGTGAAGGACTTGGATATCACATCTCATGCTATAGATAGGCTCTTAGGTTTGGAAAGGGAAGGAGTTGGATATCACATTTCATGTTAGAGGAAGGATCTCAGGTTTGGTATTAGAAGCATTGAGATATCACATCTCATGCTATAGGAAGGGTCTCAGGATTGGAATGGGAAGCAGTTGGATATCACATCTCATGCTATAGGAAGGGTCTCAGGTTTGGTATAAGCATTGAGATATCACATCTCATGCTATAGGACGGGTCTCAGGATTGGAATGGAAGGAGTTGGATATCACATCTCATGTTATAGGAAGGATCTCAGGTTTGGTATTAGACGCATTGAGACATCACATCTCATGCTATAGGAAGGGTCTCAGGGTTGGAATGGGAAGGAGTTGGATATCACATCTCATCCAATAGAAAGGGTCTCAGGTTTGGAATGGGAAGGAATTGGATATCACATCTCATGTTATAGGAAGGATCTCAGGTTTGGTATTAGAAGCATTGAGATATCACATCTCATGCTATAGGAAGGGTCTCAGGATTGGAATGTGAAGGATTTGGATATCACATCTCATGCTAAAGGAAGGGTCTCAGGTTTGGTAGAAGCATTGAGATATCACGTCGCTGCTATCGGAAGGGTCTCAGGATTGGATTGGGAAGGAGTTGGATATCCCTTCTCATGCTATAGGAAGGGTCTCAGGATTTGAATGGCAAGGAGTTGGATATCACATCTCATGCCATAGGAAGGGTCTCAGGTTTGGTATAAGCATTGAGATATCACATCTCTGCTATCGGAAGGGTCTCAGGATTGGATTGGGAAGGAGTTGGATATCCCTTCTCATGCTTTAGGAAGTGTCTCAGGTTGGAATGGGAAGGAGTTGGATATCACATCTCATGTTATAGGAAGGGTCTCAGGATTGGAATGGGAAGGATTTGGATATCACATCTCTTGCTATAGGAAGGGTCTCAGGATTGGAATGGGTAGGAGTTGGATATTACTTTCTTGCTATAGGAAGGGTCTCATGTTTGGAATGGGAAGGAGTTGGATATCACATATGCTATAGTTAGTGTCTCAGGTTTGGAACGGGAAGGAGTTGGATATCACATCTCATGTTATAGGAAGGGTCTCAGGTTTGGTATAAGCATTGAGATATCACATCTCTGCTATCGGAAGCGGCTCAGGATTGGAATGGGAAGGAGTTGGATATCCCATCTCATGTTATAGGAAGAGTCTCTGGTTTGGTATTAGAATCATTGAGATATCACATCGCATGCTGTAGGAAGGGTCTAAGGATTGGAATCGGATGGACTTGGATATCACATCTCATGTTATAGGTAGGCTCTCAGGTTTGGTATAAGCATTGAGATATCACATCTCATGCTATAGGGAGGGTCTCAGGATTGGAATGGGAAGGAATTGGATATCACATCTCATGCTATAGGAAGGGTTTCAGATTTGGTATAAGCATTGAGATATCACATCTCATGCTAAAGGAAGGGTCTCAGGATTGGAATGGGAAGGAGTTGTATATGACATCTCAGGCCATGACATCTCAGGCCATAGGAAGGTTCTCAGGTTTGGTATAAGCATTGAGATATCATATTGCATGCTGTAGGAAGGGTCTAAGGATTGGAATGGGAAGGACCTGGATATCACATCTCATGCTATAGAACGGCTCTCAGGTTTGGAAAGGGAAGGAGTTGGATATCACATCTCATGTTATAGGATGGATCTCAGGTTTGGTATTAGAAGTATTGAGATATCACATCTCATGTTATCGGAAGGATCTCAGGTTTGGTATTAGAAGTATTGAGATATCACATCTCATGCTATAGGAAGGGTCTCAGGATTGGAATGGGAAGGAGTTGGATATCACATCTCATGCTAAAGGAAGGGTCTCAGGTTTGGTAGAAGCATTGAGATATCACATCTCATGCTATAGGAAGGGTCTCAGGATTGGAATGGGAAGGACTTAGATATCACATATCATGCTATAGTGAGGGTCTCAGTTTTGATATTAGAAGCATTGAGATATCACATCTCATGCTATCGGAAGTGTCTCAGGATTGGAATGGGAAGTAGCTGGATATCACATCTCATGCTAAAGGAAGGGTCTCAGGTTTGGAACGGGAAGGAATTGGATATCACATCTCATGTTATAGGAAGGGTCTCAGGTTTGGTATAAACATTGAGATATCACATCTCTGCTATCGGAAGTGTCTCAGGATTGGAATGGGAAGGAGTTGGATTTCCCATCTCATGTTATAGGACGGGTCTCAGGTTTGTTATTGGAATCATTGAGATATCATATTGCATGCTGTAGGAAGGGTCTAAGGGTTGGAATGTGAAGGACTTGGATATCACATCTCATGCTATAGATAGGCTCTTAGGTTTGGAAAGGGAAGGAGTTGGATCTCACATTTCATGTTAGAGGAAGGATCTCAGGTTTGGTATTAGAAGCATTGAGATATCACATCTCATGCTATAGGAAGGGTCTCAGGATTGGAATGGGAAGGAGTTGGATATCACATCTCATGCTATAGGAAGGGTCTCAGGTTTGGTATAAGCATTGAGATATCACATCTCATGCTATAGGAAGGGTCTCAGGATTGGAATGGAAGGAGTTGGATATCACATCTCATGTTATAGGAAGGATCTCAGGTTTGGTATTAGAAGCATTGAGACATCACATCTCATGCTATAGGAAGGGTCTTTGGATTGGAATGGGAAGGAGTTGAATATGACATCTCATGCCGTAGGAAGGGTCTCAGGTTTGGTATAAACATTGAGATATCACATCTCTGCTATCAAAAGGGTCTCAGGATTGGAATGGGAAGGAGTTGGATATCCCATCTCATGTTATAGGAAGAGTCTCAAGTTTGGTATTAGAAGCATTGAGATATCACATCTCATGCTATAGGAAGTGTCTTAGGATTGGAATGGGAAGGACTTGGATATCACATCTCATGCTATAGGTAGGGTCTCAAGTTTGACATTAGAAGCATTGAGATATCACATCTCATGCTATAGGAAGGGTCTGAGGATTGGAATGGGAAGGAGTTGGATATCACATCTCCTGCTATGGGAAGGGTCTCAGGTTTGGTATAAGCAGTGAGATATCACATCTCATGCTATAGGAAGTGTCTCAGGATTGGAATGGGAAGGAGTTGGATATCACATCTCATGTTATAGGAAGGATCTCAGGTTTGGTATAAGCATTGAGATATCACATCTCTGCTATCGGAAGGGTCTCAAGATTGGAATGGGAAGGAGTTGGATATTCCCATCTCATGTTATAGGAAGGGTCTCAGGCTTGGTATTAGAAGCATTGAGATATCACATCTCATGCTATAGGAAGGGTCTCAGGATTGGAATGGGAAGGACTTGGATATCACATCTCATGCTATAGGGAGGGTCTCAAGTTTGATATTAGAAGCTTTGAGATATCACATCTCATGATATCGGAAGGGTCTCAGGATTAGAATGGGAAGGAGTTTGATATCACATCTCATGCCATAATATGGGTCTCAGGTTTGGTAGAAGCATTGGGTTATCACATCTCATGCTATCGGAAGGGTATCGGGATTGGATTTGGAAGGAGTTGGATATCCCATCTCATGCTATAGGAAGGGTCTCAGGTTGGAATGGGAAGGAGTTGGATATCACATCTCATGTTATAGGAAGGGTCTCAGGATTGGAATGGGAAGGACTTGGATATCACATCTCATGCTATAGGAAGGCTCTCAGGTTTGCAAGGGGAAAGAGTTGGATATCACATTTCATGTTAGAGGTAGGATCTCAGGTTTGGTATTAGAAGCATTGAGATATCACATCTCATGCTATCAGAAGGATCTCAGGTTTGGTATAGAAGCATTGAGATATCATATCTTATGCTATCAGAAGAGTCTCAGGATTGGAATGGGAAGGAGTTGAATATCACATCTCATGGTAAAGGGAGGGTCTCAGGTTTGGAAGATAATGATTTGGATATCACATCTCATGTTATAGGAAGGATCTCAGGTTTGGTATTAGAAGTATTGAGATATCACATCTCATGCTATCGGAAGGATCTCAGGTTTGGTATAGAAGCATTGAGATATCGTATCTTATGCTATCAGAAGGGTCTCAGGATTGGAATGGGAAGGAGTTGGATATCACATCTCATGCTATAGGGAGGGTCTCAAGTTTGATAGAAGCATTGAGATATCACATTTCATGATATCGGAAGGGTCTCAAGATTGGAATGGGAAGGAGTTGGATATCACATCTCATGATAAAGGAAGGGTCTAAGGTTTGGAAGGGGAAGGATTTGGATATCACATCTCCTGTTATAGGACGGGTCTCAGGTTTGGTATTAGAAGCATTGAGATATCAAGTCTCATGGTATAGGAAGGGTCTCAGAATTGGAATGGGAAGGAGTTGGATATCACATTTCAAGCTATAGGAAGGGTCTCAGGATTAGAATGGGAAGGAGTTTGATATCACATCTCATGCCATAATATGGGTCTCAGGTTTGGTAGAAGCATTGGGTTATCACATCTCATGCTATCGGAAGGGTATCGGGATTGGATTTGGAAGGAGTTAGATATCCCATCTCATGCTATAGGAAGGGTCTCAGGTTGGAATGGGAAGGAGTTGGATATCACATCTCATGTTATAGGAAGGGTCTCAGGATTGGAATGGGAAGGACTTGGATATCACATCTCATGCTATAGGAAGGCTCTCAGGTTTGCAAGGGGAAAGAGTTGGATATCACATTTCATGTTAGAGGTAGGATCTCAGGTTTGGTATTAGAAGCATTGAGATATCACATCTCATGCTATCAGAAGGATCTCAGGTTTGGTATAGAAGCATTGAGATATCATATCTTATGCTATCAGTAGAGTCTCAGGATTGGAATGGGAAGGAGTTGGATATCACATTTCATGGTAAAAGGAGGGTCTCAGGTTTGGAAGATAAGGATTTGGATATCACATCTCATGTTATAGGAAGGATCTCAGGTTTGGTATTAGAAGTATTGAGATATCACATCTCATGCTATCGGAAGGATCTCAGGTTTGGTATAGAAGCATTGAGATATCATATCTTATGCTATCAGAAGGGTCTCAGGATTGGAATGGGAAGGAGTTGGATATCACATCTCATGCTAAAGGGAGGGTCTCAGGTTTGGAAGGGGAAGGATTTGGATATCACATCTCATGTTATAGGATGGAGCTCAGGTTTGGTATTAGAAGTATTGAGATATCACATCTCATGTTATCGGAAGGATCTCAGGTTTGGTATTAGAAGTATTTAGATATCACATCTCATGCTATAGGAAGGGTCTCAGGATTGGAATGGGAAGGACTTAGATATCACATATCATGCTATAGGGAGGGTCTCAGTTTTGATATTAGAAGCATTGAGATATCACATCTCATGCTATCGGAAGTGTCTCAGGATTGGAATGGGAAGGAGCTGGATATCACATCTCATGCTAAAGGAAGGGTCTCAGGTTTGGAACGGGAAGGAGTTGGATATCACATCTCATGTTATAGGAAGGGTCTCAGGTTTGGTATAAACATTGAGATATCACATCTCTGCTATCGGAAGTGTCTCAGGATTGGAATGGGAAGGAGTTGGATATCCCATCTCATGTTATAGGACGGGTCTCAGGTTTTTTATTAGAATCATTGAGATATCATATTGCATGCTGTAGGAAGGGTCTAAGGATTGGAATGCGAAGGACTTGGATATCACATCTCATGCTATAGATAGGCTCTCAGGTTTGGAAAGTGAAGGAGTTGGATATCACATTTCATGTTAGAGGAAGGATCTCAGGTTTGGTATTAGAGGCATTGAGATATCACATCTCAGGCTATAGGAAGGGTCTCAGAATTGGAATGGGAAGGAGTTGGATATCACATCTCATGCTATAGGAAGGGTTTCAGGTTTGGTATAAGCATTGAGATATCACATCTCATGCTATAGGAAGGGTCTCAGGATTGGAATGGAAGGAGTTGGATATCACATCTCATGTTATAGGAAGGATCTGAGGTTTGGTATTAGAAGCATTGAGACATCACATCTCATGCTATAGGAAGGGTCTCAGGATTGGAATGGGAAGGAGTTGGATATCAAATCTCATGCTATAGGAAGGGTCTCAGGATTGGAATGGGAAGGAGTTGAATATGACATCTCATGCCGTAGGAAGGGTCTCAGGTTTGGTATAAACATTGAGATATCACATCTCTGCTATCAAAAGGGTCTCAGGATTGGAATTGGAAGGAGTTGGATATCCCATCTCATGTTATAGGAAGAGTCTCAGGTTTGGTATTAGAAGCATTGAGATATCACATCTCATGCTATAGGAAGTGTCTCAGGATTGGAATGGGAAGGACTTGGATATCACATCTCATGCTATAGGTAGGGTCTCAAGTTTGACATTAGAAGCATTGAGATATCACATCTCATGCTATAGGAAGGGTCTGAGGATTGGAATGGGAAGGAGTTGGATATCACATCTCCTGCTATGGGAAGGGTCTCAGGTTTGGTATAAGCAGTGAGATATCACATCTCATGCTATAGGAAGTGTCTCAGGATTGGAATGGGAAGGAGTTGGATATCACATCTCATGTTATAGGAAGGATCTCAGGTGTGGTATAAGCATTGAGATATCACATCTCTGCTATCGGAAGGGTCTCAAGATTGGAATGGGAAGGAGTTGGATATTCCCATCTCATGTTATAGGAAGGGTCTCAGGTTTGATATTAGAAGCATTGAGATATCACATCTCATGCTATAGGAAGGGTCTCAGGATTGGAATGGGAAGGACTTGGATATCACATCTCATGCTATAGGGAGGGTCTCAAGTTTGATATTAGAAGCTTTGAGATATCACATCTCATGATATCGGAAGGGTCTCAGGATTGGAATGGGAAGGAGTTGGATATCACATCTCATGATAAAGGAAGGGACTACGGTTTGGAAGGGGAAGGATTTGGATATCACATCTCATGTTATATTACGGGTCTCAGGTTTGGTATTAGAAGCATTGAGATATCAAGTCTCATAGTATAGGAAGGGTCTCAGAATTGGAATGGGAAGGAGTTGGATATCCCATCTCATGTTATAGGAAGAGTCTCTGGTTTGGTATTAGAATCATTGAGATATCACATCGCATGCTGTAGGAAGGGTCTAAGGATTGGAATGGGATGGACTTGGATATCACATCTCATGCTATAGGTAGGCTCTCAGGTTTGGTATAAGCATTGAGATATCACATCTCATGCTATAGGAAGGGTCTCAGAATTGGAATGGGAAGGAGTTGGATATCACATCTCAAGCTGTAGGAAGGGTCTCAGTATTGGAATGGGAAGGACTTGGATATCACATCTCATGCTATAGGAAGGCTCTCAGGTTTGGAAGGGGAAAGAGTTGGATATCTCATTTCATGTTAGAGGTAGGATCTCAGGTTTGGTATTAGAGGCATTGAGATATCACATCTCATGCTATCAGAAGGGTCTCAGGAATGGAATGGGAAGGAGTTAGATATCACATCTCATGCTAAAGGGAGGGTCTCAGGTTTGGAAGGGGAAGGATTTGGATATCACATCTCATGTTATAGGAAGGATCTCAGGTTTGGTATTAGAAGCATTGAGATATCACATCTCATGCTATCAGAAGAGTCTCAGGATTGGAATAGGAAGGAGTTGGATATCACATTTCATGCTAAAGGGAGGGTCTCAGGTTTGGAAGGGGAAGGATTTGGATATCACATCTCATGTTATCGGAAGGATCTCACGTTTGGTATTAGAAGTATTGAGATATCATATCTCATGCTATAGGAAGGGTCTCAGGATTGGAATGGGAAGGAGTTGGATATCACATCTCATGCTATAGGGAGGGTCTCAGGATTGGAATGGGAAGGACTTAGATATCACATATCATGCTATAGGGAGGGTCTCAGTTTTGATATTAGAAGCATTGAGATATCACATCTCATGCTATCGGAAGTGTCTCAGGATTGGAATGGGAAGGAGCTGGATATCACATCTCATGCTAAAGGAAGGGTCTCAGGTTTGGAACGGGAAGGATTTGGATATCACATCTCATGTTATAGGAAGGGTCTCAGGTTTGGTATAAGCATTGAGATATCACATCTCTGCTATCGGAAGTGTCTCAGGATTGGAATGGGAAGGAGTTGGATATCCCATCTCATGTTATACGACGGGTCTCAGGTTTGTTATTAGAATCATTGAGATATCATATTGCATGCTGTAGGAAGGGTCTAAGGGTTGGAATGTGAAGGACTTGGATATCACATCTCATGCTATAGATAGGCTCTTAGGTTTGGAAAGGGAAGGAGTTGGATATCACATTTCATGTTAGAGGAAGGATCTCAGGTTTGGTATTAGAAGCATTGAGATATCACATCTCATGCTATAGGAAGGGTCTCAGGATTGGAATGGGAAGCAGTTGGATATCACATCTCATGCTATAGGAAGGGTCTCAGGTTTGGTATAAGCATTGAGATATCACATCTCATGCTATAGGACGGGTCTCAGGATTGGAATGGGAAGGAGTTGGATATCACATCTCATCCAATAGAAAGGGTCTCAGGTTTGGAATGGGAAGGAATTGGATATCACATCTCATGTTATAGGAAGGATCTCAGGTTTGGTATTAGAAGCATTGAGATATCACATCTCATGCTATAGGAAGGGTCTCAGGATTGGAATGTGAAGGATTTGGATATCACATCTCATGCTAAAGGAAGGGTCTCAGGTTTGGTAGAAGCATTGAGATATCACGTCGCTGCTATCGGAAGGGTCTCAGGATTGGATTGGGAAGGAGTTGGATATCCCTTCTCATGCTATAGGAAGGGTCTCAGGATTTGAATGGCAAGGAGTTGGATATCACATCTCATGCCATAGGAAGGGTCTCAGGTTTGGAATAAGCATTGAGATATCACATCTCTGCTATCGGAAGGGTCTCAGGATTGGATTGGGAAGGAGTTGGATATCCCTTCTCATGCTTTAGGAAGTGTCTCAGGTTGGAATGGGAAGGAGTTGGATATCACATCTCATGTTATAGGAAGGGTCTCAGGATTGGAATGGGAAGGATTTGGATATCACATCTCTTGCTATAGGAAGGGTCTCAGGATTGGAATGGGTAGGAGTTGGATATTACTTTCTTGCTATAGGAAGGGTCTCATGTTTGGAATGGGAAGGAGTTGGATATCACATATGCTATAGTTAGTGTCTCAGGTTTGGAACGGGAAGGAGTTGGATATCACATCTCATGTTATAGGAAGGGTCTCAGGTTTGGTATAAGCATTAAGATATCACATCTCTGCTATCGGAAGCGGCTCAGGATTGGAATGGGAAGGAGTTGGATATCCTATCTCATGTTATAGGAAGAGTCTCTGGTTTGGTATTAGAATCATTGAGATATCACATCGCATGCTGTAGGAAGGGTCTAAGGATTGGAATGGGATGGACTTGGATATCACATCTCATGTTATAGGTAGGCTCTCAGGTTTGGTATAAGCATTGAGATATCACATCTCATGCTATAGGGAGGGTCTCAGGATTGGAATGGGAAGGAATTGGATATCACATCTCATGCTATAGGAAGGGTCTCAGATTTGGTATAAGCATTGAGATATCACATCTCATGCTAAAGGAAGGGTCTCAGGATTGGAATGGGAAGGAGTTGTATATGACATCTCAGGCCATGACATCTCAGGCCATAGGAAGGTTCTCAGGTTTGGTATAAGCATTGAGATATCATATTGCATGCTGTAGGAAGGGTCTAAGGATTGGAATGGGAAGGACCTGGATATCACATCTCATGCTATAGAACGGCTCTCAGGTTTGGAAAGGGAAGGAGTTGGATATCACATCTCATGTTATAGGATGGATCTCAGGTTTGGTATTAGAAGTATTGAGATATCACATCTCATGTTATCGGAAGGATCTCAGGTTTGGTATTAGAAGTATTGAGATATCACATCTCATGCTATAGGAAGGGTCTCAGGATTGGAATGGGAAGGAGTTGGATATCACATCTCATGCTAAAGGAAGGGTCTCAGGTTTGGTAGAAGCATTGAGATATCACATCTCATGCTATAGGAAGGGTCTCAGGATTGGAATGGGAAGGACTTAGATATCACATATCATGCTATAGGGAGGGTCTCAGTTTTGATATTAGAAGCATTGAGATATCACATCTCATGCTATCGGAAGTGTCTCAGGATTGGAATGGGAAGGAGCTGGATATCACATCTCATGCTAAAGGAAGGGTCTCAGGTTTGGAACGGGAAGGAATTGGATATCACATCTCATGTTATAGGAAGGGTCTCAGGTTTGGTATAAACTTTGAGATATCACATCTCTGCTATCGGAAGTGTCTCAGGATTGGAATGGGAAGGAGTTGGATTTCCCATCTCATGTTATAGGACGGGTCTCAGGTTTGTTATTGGAATCATTGAGATATCATATTGCATGCTGTAGGAAGGGTCTAAGGGTTGGATTGTGAAGGAATTGGATATCACATCTCATGCTATAGATAGGCTCTTAGGTTTGGAAAGGGAAGGAGTTGGATCTCACATTTCATGTTAGAGGAAGGATCTCAGGTTTGGTATTAGAAGCATTGAGATATCACATCTCATGCTATAGGAAGGGTCTCAGGATTGGAATGGGAAGGAGTTGGATATCACATCTCATGCTATAGGAAGGGTCTCAGGTTTGGTATAAGCATTGAGATATCACATCTCATGCTATAGGAAGGGTCTCAGGATTGGAATGGAAGGAGTTGGATATCACATCTCATGTTATAGGAAGGATCTCAGGTTTGGTATTAGAAGCATTGAGACATCACATCTCATGCTATAGGAAGGGTCTCAGGATTGGAATGGGAAGGAGTTGAATATGACATCTCATGCCGTAGGAAGGGTCTCAGGTTTGGTATAAACATTGAGATATCACATCTCTGCTATCAAAAGGGTCTCAGGATTGGAATGGGAAGGAGTTGGATATCCCATCTCATGTTATAGGAAGAGTCTCAAGTTTGGTATTAGAAGCATTGAGATATCACATCTCATGCTATAGGAAGTGTCTTAGGATTGGAATGGGAAGGACTTGGATATCACATCTCATGCTATAGGTAGGGTCTCAAGTTTGACATTAGAAGCATTGAGATATCACATCTCATGCTATAGGAAGGGTCTGAGGATTGGAATGGGAAGGAGTTGGATATCACATCTCCTGCTATGGGAAGGGTCTCAGGTTTGGTATAAGCAGTGAGATATCACATCTCATGCTATAGGAAGTGTCTCAGGATTGGAATGGGAAGGAGTTGGATATCACATCTCATGTTATAGGAAGGATCTCAGGTTTGGTATAAGCATTGAGATATCACATCTCTGCTATCGGAAGGGTCTCAAGATTGGAATGGGAAGGAGTTGGATATTCCCATCTCATGTTATAGGAAGGGTCTCAGGTTTGGTATTAGAAGCATTGAGATATCACATCTCATGCTATAGGAAGGGTCTCAGGATTGGAATGGGAAGGACTTGGATATCACATCTCATGCTATAGGGAGGGTCTCAAGTTTGATATTAGAAGCTTTGAGATATCACATCTCATGATATCGGAAGGGTCTCAGGATTGGAATGGGAAGGAGTTGGATATCACATCTCATGATAAAGGAAGGGTCTAAGGTTTGGAAGGGGAAGGATTTGGATATCACATCTCATGTTATATTACGGGTCTCAGGTTTGGTATTAGAAGCATTGAGATATCAAGTCTCATAGTATAGGAAGGGTCTCAGAATTGGAATGGGAAGGAGTTGGATATCCCATCTCATGTTATAGGAAGAGTCTCTGGTTTGGTATTAGAATCATTGAGATATCACATCGCATGCTGTAGGAAGGGTCTAAGGATTGGAATGGGATGGACTTGGATATCACATCTCATGCTATAGGTAGGCTCTCAGGTTTGGTATAAGCATTGAGATATCACATCTCATGCTATAGGAAGGGTCTCAGAATTGGAATGGGAAGGAGTTGGATATCACATCTCAAGCTATAGGAAGGGTCTCAGTATTGGAATGGGAAGGACTTGGATATCACATCTCATGCTATAGGAAGGCTCTCAGGTTTGGAAGGGGAAAGAGTTGGATATCTCATTTCATGTTAGAGGTAGGATCTCAGGTTTGGTATTAGAGGCATTGAGATATCACATCTCATGCTATCAGAAGGGTCTCAGGAATGGAATGGGAAGGAGTTAGATATCACATCTCATGCTAAAGGGAGGGTCTCAGGTTTGGAAGGGGAAGGATTTGGATATCACATCTCATGTCATAGGAAGGATCTCAGGTTTGGTATTAGAAGCATTGAGATATCACATCTCATGCTATCGGAAGGATCTCAGGTTTGGTATTAGAAGCATTGAGATATCACATCTCATGCTATCAGAAGAGTCTCAGGATTGGAATAGGAAGGAGTTGGATATCACATTTCATGCTAAAGGGAGGGTCTCAGGTTTGGAAGGGGAAGGATTTGGATATCACATCTCATGTTATCGGAAGGATCTCACGTTTGGTATTAGAAGTATTGAGATATCATATCTCATGCTATAGGAAGGGTCTCAGGATTGGAATGGGAAGGAGTTGGATATCACATCTCATGCTATAGGGAGGGTCTCAGGATTGGAATGGGAAGGACTTAGATATCACATATCATGCTATAGGGAGGGTCTCAGTTTTGATATTAGAAGCATTGAGATATCACATCTCATGCTATCGGAAGTGTCTCAGGATTGGAATGGGAAGGAGCTGGATATCACATCTCATGCTAAAGGAAGGGTCTCAGGTTTGGAACGGGAAGGATTTGGATATCACATCTCATGTTATAGGAAGGGTCTCAGGTTTGGTATAAGCATTGAGATATCACATCTCTGCTATCGGAAGTGTCTCAGGATTGGAATGGGAAGGAGCTGGATATCACATCTCATGCTAAAGGAAGGGTCTCAGGTTTGTTATTAGAATCATTGAGATATCATATTGCATGCTGTAGGAAGGGTCTAAGGGTTGGAATGTGAAGGACTTGGATATCACATCTCATGCTATAGATAGGCTCTTAGGTTTGGAAAGGGAAGGAGTTGGATATCACATTTCATGTTAGAGGAAGGATCTCAGGTTTGGTATTAGAAGCATTGAGATATCACATCTCATGCTATAGGAAGGGTCTCAGGATTGGAATGGGAAGCAGTTGGATATCACATTTCATGCTATAGGAAGGGTCTCAGGTTTGGTATAAGCATTGAGATATCACATCTCATGCTATAGGACGGGTCTCAGGATTGGAATGGAAGGAGTTGGATATCACATCTCATGTTATAGGAAGGATCTCAGGTTTGGTATTAGACGCATTGAGACATCACATCTCATGCTATAGGAAGGGTCTCAGGGTTGGAATGGGAAGGAGTTGGATATCACATCTCATCCAATAGGAAGGGTCTCAGGTTTGGAATGGGAAGGAATTGGATATCACATCTCATGTTATAGGAAGGATCTCAGGTTTGGTATTAGAAGCATTGAGATATCACATCTCATGCTATAGGAAGGGTCTCAGGATTGGAATGGGAAGGACTTGGATATCACATCTCATGCTATAGGTATGGTCTCAAGTTTGACATTAGAAGCATTGAGATATCACATCTCATGCTATAGGAAGGGTCTCAGGATTGAAATGGAAGGAGTTGGATATCACATCTCATGTTATAGGAAGGATCTCAGGTTTGGTATTAGAAGCATTGAGACATCACATCTCATGCTATAAGAAGGGTCTCAGGATTGGAATGGGAAGGAGTTGAATATGACATCTCATGCCGTAGGAAGGGTCTCAGGTTTGGTATAAACATTGAGATATCACATCTCTGCTATCAAAAGGGTCTCAGGATTGGAATGGGAAGGAGTTGGATATCCCATCTCATGTTATAGGAAGAGTCTCAAGTTTGGTATTAGAAGCATTGAGATATCACATCTCATGCTATAGGAAGTGTCTTAGGATTGGAATGGGAAGGACTTGGATATCACATCTCATGCTATAGGTAGGGTCTCAAGTTTGACATTAGAAGCATTGAGATATCACATCTCATGCTATAGGAAGGGTCTGAGGATTGGAATGGGAAGGAGTTGGAAATCACATCTCCTGCTATGGGAAGGGTCTCAGGTTTGGTATAAGCAGTGAGATATCACATCTCATGCTATAGGAAGTGTCTCAGGATTGGAATGGGAAGGAGTTGGATATCACATCTCATGTTATAGGAAGGATCTCAGGTTTGGTATAAGCATTGAGATATCACATCTCTGCTATCGGAAGGGTCTCAAGATTGGAATGGGAAGGAGTTGGATATTCCCATCTCATGTTATAGGAAGGGTCTCAGGTTTGGTATTAGAAGCATTGAGATATCACATCTCATGCTATAGGAAGGGTCTCAGGATTAGAATGGGAAGGAGTTTGATATCACATCTCATGCCATAATATGGGTCTCAGGTTTGGTAGAAGCATTGGGTTATCACATCTCATGCTATCGGAAGGGTATCGGGATTGGATTTGGAAGGAGTTAGATATCCCATCTCATGCTATAGGAAGGGTCTCAGGTTGGAATGGGAAGGAGTTGGATATCACATCTCATGTTATAGGAAGGGTCTCAGGATTGGAATGGGAAGGACTTGGATATCACATCTCATGCTATAGGAAGGCTCTCAGGTTTGCAAGGGGAAAGAGTTGGATATCACATTTCATGTTAGAGGTAGGATCTCAGGTTTGGTATTAGAAGCATTGAGATATCACATCTCATGCTATCAGAAGGATCTCAGGTTTGGTATAGAAGCATTGAGATATCATATCTTATGCTATCAGAAGAGTCTCAGGATTGGAATGGGAAGGAGTTGAATATCACATTTCATGGTAAAGGGAGGGTCTCAGGTTTGGAAGATAAGGATTTGGATATCACATCTCATGTTATAGGAAGGTTCTCAGGTTTGGTATTAGAAGTATTGAGATATCACATCTCATGCTATCGGAAGGATCTCAGGTTTGGTATAGAAGCATTGAGATATCATATCTTATGCTATCAGAAGGGTCTCAGGATTGGAATGGGAAGGAGTTGGATATCACATCTCATGCTATAGGGAGGGTCTCAAGTTTGATAGAAGCATTGAGATATCACATTTCATGATATCGGAAGGGTCTCAAGATTGGAATGGGAAGGAGTTGGATATCACATCTCATGATAAAGGAAGGGTCTAAGGTTTGGAAGGGGAAGGATTTGGATATCACATCTCATGTTATAGGACGGGTCTCAGTTTTGGTATTAGAAGCATTGAGATATCAAGTCTCATGGTATAGGAAGGGTCTCAGAATTGGAATGGGAAGGAGTTGGATATCACATTTCAAGCTATAGGAAGGGTCTCAGGATTAGAATGGGAAGGAGTTTGATATCACATCTCATGCCATAATATGGGTCTCAGATTTGGTAGAAGCATTGGGTTATCACATCTCATGCTATCGGAAGGGTATCGGGATTGGATTTGGAAGGAGTTAGATATCCCATCTCATGCTATAGGAAGGGTCTCAGGTTGGAATGGGAAGGAGTTGGATATCACATCTCATGTTATAGGAAGGGTCTCAGGATTGGAATGGGAAGGACTTGGATATCACATCTCATGCTATAGGAAGGCTCTCAGGTTTGCAAGGGGAAAGAGTTGGATATCACATTTCATGTTAGAGGTAGGATCTCAGGTTTGGTATTAGAAGCATTGAGATATCACATCTCATGCTATCAGAAGGATCTCAGGTTTGGTATAGAAGCATTGAGATATCATATCTTATGCTATCAGAAGAGTCTCAGGATTGGAATGGGAAGGAGTTGGATATCACATCTCATGGTAAAAGGAGGGTCTCAGGTTTGGAAGATAAGGATTTGGATATCACATCTCATGTTATAGGAAGGATCTCAGGTTTGGTATTAGAAGTATTGAGATATCACATCTCATGCTATCGGAAGGATCTCAGGTTTGGTATAGAAGCATTGAGATATCATATCTTATGCTATCAGAAGGGTCTCAGGATTGGAATGGGAAGGAGTTGGATATCACATCTCATGCTAAAGGGAGGGTCTCAGGTTTGGAAGGGGAAGGATTTGGATATCACATCTCATGTTATAGGATGGATCTCAGGTTTGGTATTAGAAGTATTTAGATATCACATCTCATGCTATAGGAAGGGTCTCAGGATTGGAATGGGAAGGACTTAGATATCACATATCATGCTATAGGGAGGGTCTCAGTTTTGATATTAGAAGCATTGAGATATCACATCTCATGCTATCGGAAGTGTCTCAGGATTGGAATGGGAAGGAGCTGGATATCACATCTCATGCTAAAGGAAGGGTCTCAGGTTTGGAACGGGAAGGATTTGGATATCACATCTCATGTTATAGGAAGGGTCTCAGGTTTGGTATAAACATTGAGATATCACATCTCTGCTATCGGAATTGTCTCAGGATTGGAATGGGAAGGAGCTGGATATCACATCTCATGCTAAAGGAAGGGTCTCAGGTTTGGAACGGGAAGGATTTGGATATCACATCTCATGTTATAGGAAGGGTCTCAGGTTTGGTATAAACATTGAGATATCACATCTCTGCTATCGGAATTGTCTCAGGATTGGAATGGGAAGGAGTTGGATATCCCATCTCATGTTATAGGACGGGTCTCAGGTTTTTTATTAGAATCATTGAGATATCATATTGCATGCTGTAGGAAGGGTCTAAGGATTGGAATGCGAAGGACTTGGATATCACATCTCATGCTATAGATAGGCTCTCAGGTTTGGAAAGTGAAGGAGTTGGATATCACATTTCATGTTAGAGGAAGGATCTCAGGTTTGGTATTAGAGGCATTGAGATATCACATCTCAGGCTATAGGAAGGGTCTCAGGATTGGAATGGGAAGGAGTTGGATATCACATCTCATGCTATAGGAAGGGTTTCAGGTTTGGTATAAGCATTGAGATATCTCATCTCATGCTATAGGAAGGGTCTCAGGATTGGAATGGAAGGAGTTGGATATCACATCTCATGTTATAGGAAGGATCTGAGGTTTGGTATTAGAAGCATTGAGACATCACATCTCATGCTATAGGAAGGGTCTCAGGATTGGAATGGGAAGGAGTTGGATATCAAATCTCATGCTATAGGAAGGGTCTCAGGATTGGAATGGGAAGGAGTTGAATATGACATCTCATGCCGTAGGAAGGGTCTCAGGTTTGGTATAAACATTGAAATATCACATCTCTGCTATCAAAAGGGTCTCAGGATTGGAATTGGAAGGAGTTGGATATCCCATCTCATGTTATAGGAAGAGTCTCAGGTTTGGTATTAGAAGCATTGAGATATCACATCTCATGCTATAGGAAGTGTCTCAGGATTGGAATGGGAAGGACTTGGATATCACATCTCATGCTATAGGTAGGGTCTCAAGTTTGACATTAGAAGCATTGAGATATCACATCTCATGCTATAGGAAGGGTCTGAGGATTGGAATGGGAAGGAGTTGGAT
This sequence comes from Ambystoma mexicanum, assembly GCF_040938575.1. Taxonomy (NCBI): domain Eukaryota; kingdom Metazoa; phylum Chordata; class Amphibia; order Caudata; family Ambystomatidae; genus Ambystoma; species Ambystoma mexicanum. The sequence continues at coordinate 13,931,081 of NW_027182444.1, forward strand.
ATCACATCTCCTGCTATGGGAAGGGTCTCAGGTTTGGTATAAGCAGTGAGATATCACATCTCATGCTATGGGAAGTGTCTCAGGATTGGAATGGGAAGGAGTTGGATATCACATCTCATGTTATAGGAAGGATCTCAGGTGTGGTATAAGCATTGAGATATCACATCTCTGCTATCGGAAGGGTCTCAAGATTGGAATGGGAAGGAGTTGGATATTCCCATCTCATGTTATAGGAAGGGTCTCAGGTTTGATATTAGAAGCATTGAGATATCACATCTCATGCTATAGGAAGGGTCTCAGGATTGGAATGGGAAGGACTTGGATATCACATCTCATGCTATAGGGAGGGTCTCAAGTTTGATATTAGAAGCTTTGAGATATCACATCTCATGATATCGGAAGGGTCTCAGGATTGGAATGGGAAGGAGTTGGATATCAAGTCTCATAGTATAGGAAGGGTCTCAGAATTGGAATGGGAAGGAGTTGGATATCCCATCTCATGTTATAGGAAGAGTCTCTGGTTTGGTATTAAAATCATTGAGATATCACATCGCATGCTGTAGGAAGGGTCTAAGGATTGGAATGGGATGGACTTGGATATCACATCTCATGCTATAGGTAGGCTCTCAGGTTTGGTATAAGCATTGAGATATCACATCTCATGCTATAGGAAGGGTCTCAGAATTGGAATGGGAAGGAGTTGGATATCACATCTCAAGCTGTAGGAAGGGTCTCAGTATTGGAATGGGAAGGACTTAGATATCACATCTCATGCTATAGGAAGGCTCTCAGGTTTGGAAGGGGAAAGAGTTGGATATCTCATTTCATGTTAGAGGTAGGATCTCAGGTTTGGCATTAGAGGCATTGAGATATCACATCTCATGCTATCAGAAGGGTCTCAGGAATGGAATGGGAAGGAGTTAGATATCACATCTCATGCTAAAGGGAGGGTCTCAGGTTTGGAAGGGGAAGGATTTGGATATCACATCTCATGTTATAGGAAGGATCTCGGGTTTGGTATTAGAAGCATTGAGATATCACATCTCATGCTATCAGAAGCGTCTCAGGATTGGAATAGGAAGGAGTTGGATATCACATTTCATGCTAAAGGGAGGGTCTCAGGTTTGGAAGGGGAAGGATTTGGATATCACATCTCATGTTATCGGAAGGATCTCACGTTTGGTATTAGAAGTATTGAGATATCATATCTCATGCTATAGGAAGGGTCTCAGGATTGGAATGGGAAGGAGTTGGATATCACATCTCATGCTATAGGGAGGGTCTCAGGATTGGAATGGGAAGGACTTAGATATCACATATCATGCTATAGGGAGGGTCTCAGTTTTGATATTAGAAGCATTGAGATATCACATATCATGCTATCGGAAGTGTCTCAGGATTGGAATGGGAAGGAGCTGGATATCACATCTCATGCTAAAGGAAGGGTCTCAGGTTTGGAACGGGAAGGATTTGGATATCACATCTCATGTTATAGGAAGGGTCTCAGGTTTGGTATAAGCATTGAGATATCACATCTCTGCTATCGGAAGTGTCTCAGGATTGGAATGGGAAGGAGTTGGATATCCCATCTCATGTTATAGGACGGGTCTCAGGTTTGTTATTAGAATCATTGAGATATCATATTGCATGCTGTAGGAAGGGTCTAAGGGTTGGAATGTGAAGGACTTGGATATCACATCTCATGCTATAGATAGGCTCTTAGGTTTGGAAAGGGAAGGAGTTGGATATCACATTTCATGTTAGAGGAAGGATCTCAGGTTTGGTATTAGAAGCATTGAGATATCACATCTCATGCTATAGGAAGGGTCTCAGGATTGGAATGGGAAGCAGTTGGATATCACATCTCATGCTATAGGAAGGGTCTCAGGTTTGGTATAAGCATTGAGATATCACATCTCATGCTATAGGACGGGTCTCAGGATTGGAATGGAAGGAGTTGGATATCACATCTCATGTTATAGGAAGGATCTCAGGTTTGGTATTAGACGTATTGAGACATCACATCTCATGCTATAGGAAGGGTCTCAGGGTTGGAATGGGAAGGAGTTGGATATCACATCTCATCCAATAGAAAGGGTCTCAGGTTTGGAATGGGAAGGAATTGGATATCACATCTCATGTTATAGGAAGGATCTCAGGTTTGGTTTTAGAAGCATTGAGATATCACATCTCATGCTATAGGAAGGGTCTCAGGATTGGAATGTGAAGGATTTGGATATCACATCTCATGCTAAAGGAAGGGTCTCAGGTTTGGTAGAAGCATTGAGATATCACGTCGCTGCTATCGGAAGGGTCTCAGGATTGGATTGGGAAGGAGTTGGATATCCCTTCTCATGCTATAGGAAGGGTCTCAGGATTTGAATGGCAAGGAGTTGGATATCACATCTCATGCCATAGGAAGGGTCTCAGGTTTGGTATAAGCATTGAGATATCACATCTCTGCTATCGGAAGGGTCTCAGGATTGGATTGGGAAGGAGTTGGATATCCCTTCTCATGCTTTAGGAAGTGTCTCAGGTTGGAATGGGAAGGAGTTGGATATCACATCTCATGTTATAGGAAGGGTCTCAGGATTGGAATGGGAAGGATTTGGATATCACATCTCTTGCTATAGGAAGGGTCTCAGGATTGGAATGGGTAGGAGTTGGATATTACTTTCTTGCTATAGGAAGGGTCTCATGTTTGGAATGGGAAGGAGTTGGATATCACATATGCTATAGTTAGTGTCTCAGGTTTGGAACGGGAAGGAGTTGGATATCACATCTCATGTTATAGGAAGGGTCTCAGGTTTGGTATAAGCATTGAGATATCACATCTCTGCTATCGGAAGCGGCTCAGGATTGGAATGGGAAGGAGTTGGATATCCCATCTCATGTTATAGGAAGAGTCTCTGGTTTGGTATTAGAATCATTGAGATATCACATCGCATGCTGTAGGAAGGGTCTAAGGATTGGAATGGGATGGACTTGGATATCACATCTCATGTTATAGGTAGGCTCTCAGGTTTGGTATAAGCATTGAGATATCACATCTCATGCTATAGGGAGGGTCTCAGGATTGGAATGGGAAGGAATTGGATATCACATCTCATGCTATAGGAAGGGTCTCAGATTTGGTATAAGCATTGAGATATCACATCTCATGCTAAAGGAAGGGTCTCAGGATTGGAATGGGAAGGAGTTGTATATGACATCTCAGGCCATGAAATCTCAGGCCATAGGAAGGTTCTCAGGTTTGGTATAAGCATTGAGATATCATATTGCATGCTGTAGGAAGGGTCTAAGGATTGGAATGGGAAGGACCTGGATATCACATCTCATGCTATAGAACGGCTCTCAGGTTTGGAAAGGGAAGGAGTTGGATATCACATCTCATGTTATAGGATGGATCTCAGGTTTGGTATTAGAAGTATTGAGATATCACATCTCATGTTATCGGAAGGATCTCAGGTTTGGTATTAGAAGTATTGAGATATCACATCTCATGCTATAGGAAGGGTCTCAGGATTGGAATGGGAAGGAGTTGGATATCACATCTCATGCTAAAGGAAGGGTCTCAGGTTTGGTAGAAGCATTGAGATATCACATCTCATGCTATAGGAAGGGTCTCAGGATTGGAATGGGAAGGACTTAGATATCACATATCATGCTATAGGGAGGGTCTCAGTTTTGATATTAGAAGCATTGAGATATCACATCTCATGCTATCGGAAGTGTCTCAGGATTGGAATGGGAAGGAGCTGGATATCACATCTCATGCTAAAGGAAGGGTCTCAGGTTTGGAAGGGGAAGGAATTGGATATCACATCTCATGTTATAGGAAGGGTCTCAGGTTTGGTATAAACATTGAGATATCACATCTCTGCTATCGGAAGTGTCTCAGGATTGGAATGGGAAGGAGTTGGATTTCCCATCTCATGTTATAGGACGGGTCTCAGGTTTGTTATTGGAATCATTGAGATATCATATTGCATGCTGTAGGAAGGGTCTAAGGGTTGGAATGTGAAGGACTTGGATATCACATCTCATGCTATAGATAGGCTCTTAGGTTTGGAAAGGGAAAGAGTTGGATCTCACATTTCATGTTAGAGGAAGGATCTCAGGTTTGGTATTAGAAGCATTGAGATATCACATCTCATGCTATAGGAAGGGTCTCAGGATTGGAATGGGAAGGAGTTGGATATCACATCTCATGCTATAGGAAGGGTCTCAGGTTTGGTATAAGCATTGAGATATCACATCTCATGCTATAGGAAGGGTCTCAGGATTGGAATGGAAGGAGTTGGATATCACATCTCATGTTATAGGAAGGATCTCAGGTTTGGTATTAGAAGCATTGAGACATCACATCCCATGCTATAGGAAGGGTCTCAGGATTGGAATGGGATGGAGTTGGATATCACATCTCATGCTATAGGAAGGGTCTCAGGATTGGAATGGGAAGGAGTTGGATATCACATCTCGTGTTATAGGAAGGGTCTCAGGTTTGGTATAAACATTGAGATATCACATCTCTGCTATCGGAAGTGTCTCAGGATTGGAATGGGAAGGAGTTGGATATCCCATCTCATGTTATAGGACGGGTCTCAGGTTTTTTATTAAAATCATTGAGATATCATATTGCATGCTGTAGGAAGGGTCTAAGGATTGGAATGGGAGGGAGTTGGATATTCCCATCTCATGTTATAGGAAGGGTCTCAGGTTTGGTATTAGAAGCATTGAGATATCACATCTCATGCTATAGGAAGGGTCTCAGGATTGGAATGGGAAGGACTTGGATATCACATCTCATGCTATAGGGAGGGTCTCAAGTTTGATAGAAGCATTGAGATATCACATTTCATGATATCGGAAGGGTCTCAAGATTGGAATGGGAAGGAGTTGGATATCACATCTCATGATAAAGGAAGGGTCTAAGGTTTGGAAGGGGAAGGATTTGGATATCACATCTCATGTTATAGGACGGGTCTCAGGTTTGGTATTAGAAGCATTGAGATATCAAGTCTCATGGTATAGGAAGGGTCTCAGAATTGGAATGGGAAGGAGTTGGATATCACATTTCAAGCTATAGGAAGGGTCTCAGGATTAGAATGGGAAGGAGTTTGATATCACATCTCATGCCATAATATGGGTCTCAGGTTTGGTAGAAGCATTGGGTTATCACATCTCATGCTATCGGAAGGGTATCGGGATTGGATTTGGAAGGAGTTGGATATCCCATCTCATGCTATAGGAAGGGTCTCAGGTTGGAATGGGAAGGAGTTGGATATCACATCTCATGTTATAGGAAGGGTCTCAGGATTGGAATGGGAAGGACTTGGATATCACATCTCATGCTATAGGAAGGCTCTCAGGTTTGCAAGGGGAAAGAGTTGGATATCACATTTCATGTTAGAGGTAGGATCTCAGGTTTGGTATTAGAAGCATTGAGATATCACATCTCATGCTATCAGAAGGATCTCAGGTTTGGTATAGAAGCATTGAGATATCATATCTTATGCTATCAGAAGAGTCTCAGGATTGGAATGGGAAGGAGTTGAATATCACATCTCATGGTAAAGGGAGGGTCTCAGGTTTGGAAGATAAGGATTTGGATACCACATCTCATGTTATAGGAAGGATCTCAGGTTTGGTATTAGAAGTATTGAGATATCACATCTCATGCTATCGGAAGGATCTCAGGTTTGGTATAGAAGCATTGAGATATCATATCTTATGCTATCAGAAGGGTCTCAGGATTGGAATGGGAAGGAGTTGGATATCACATCTCATGATAAAGGAAGGGTCTAAGGTTTGGAAGGGGAAGGATTTGGATATCACATCTCATGTTATAGGACGGGTCTCAGGTTTGGTATTAGAAGCATTGAGATATCAAGTCTCATGGTATAGGAAGGGTCTCAGAATTGGAATGGGAAGGAGTTGGATATCACATTTCAAGCTATAGGAAGGGTCTCAGGATTAGAATGGGAAGGAGTTTGATATCACATCTCATGCCATAATATGGGTCTCAGGTTTGGTAGAAGCATTGGGTTATCACATCTCATGCTATCGGAAGGGTATCGGGATTGGATTTGGAAGGAGTTAGATATCCCATCTCATGCTATAGGAAGGGTCTCAGGTTGGAATGGGAAGGAGTTGGATATCACATCTCATGTTATAGGAAGGGTCTCAGGATTGGAATGGGAAGGACTTGGATATCACATCTCATGCTATAGGAAGGCTCTCAGGTTTGCAAGGGGAAAGAGTTGGATATCACATTTCATGTTAGAGGTAGGATCTCAGGTTTGGTATTAGAAGCATTGAGATATCACATCTCATGCTATCAGAAGGATCTCAGGTTTGGTATAGAAGCATTGAGATATCATATCTTATGCTATCAGAAGAGTCTCAGGATTGGAATGGGAAGGAGTTGGATATCACATCTCATGGTAAAAGGAGGGTCTCAGGTTTGGAAGATAAGGATTTGGATATCACATCTCATGTTATAGGAAGGATCTCAGGTTTGGTATTAGAAGTATTGAGATATCACATCTCATGCTATCGGAAGGATCTCAGGTTTGGTATAGAAGCATTGAGATATCATATCTTATGCTATCAGAAGGGTCTCAGGATTGGAATGGGAAGGAGTTGGATATCACATCTCATGCTAAAGGGAGGGTCTCAGGTTTGGAAGGGGAAGGATTTGGATATCACATCTCATGTTATAGGATGGATCTCAGGTTTGGTATTAGAAGTATTGAGATATCACATCTCATGTTATCGGAAGGATCTCAGGTTTGGTATTAGAAGTATTTAGATATCACATCTCATGCTATAGGAAGGGTCTCAGGATTGGAATGGGAAGGACTTAGATATCACATATCATGCTATAGGGAAGGTCTCAGTTTTGATATTAGAAGCATTGAGATATCACATCTCATGCTATCAGAAGTGTCTCAGGATTGGAATGGGAAGGAGCTGGATATCACATCTCATGCTAAAGGAAGGGTCTCAGGTTTGGAACGGGAAGGAGTTGGATATCACATCTCATGTTATAGGAAGGGTCTCAGGTTTGGTATAAACATTGAGATATCACATCTCTGCTATCGGAAGTGTCTCAGGATTGGAATGGGAAGGAGTTGGATATCCCATCTCATGTTATAGGACGGGTCTCAGGTTTTTTATTAGAATCATTGAGATATCATATTGCATGCTGTAGGAAGGGTCTAAGGATTGGAATGCGAAGGACTTGGATATCACATCTCATGCTATAGATAGGCTCTCAGGTTTGGAAAGGGAAGGAGTTGGATATCACATTTCATGTTAGAGGAAGGATCTCAGGTTTGGTATTAGAGGCATTGAGATATCACATCTCAGGCTATAGGAAGGGTCTCAGGATTGGAATGGGAAGGAGTTGGATATCACATCTCATGCTATAGGAAGGGTTTCAGGTTTGGTATAAGCATTGAGATATCACATCTCATGCTATAGGAAGGGTCTCAGGATTGGAATGGAAGGAGTTGGATATCACATCTCATGTTATAGGAAGGATCTGAGGTTTGGTATTAGAAGCATTGAGACATCACATCTCATGCTATAGGAAGGGTCTCAGGATTGGAATGGGAAGGAGTTGGATATCAAATCTCATGCTATAGGAAGGGTCTCAGGATTGGAATGGGAAGGAGTTGAATATGACATCTCATGCCGTAGGAAGGGTCTCAGGTTTGATATAAACATTGAGATATCACATCTCTGCTATCAAAAGGGTCTCAGGATTGGAATTGGAAGGAGTTGGATATCCCATCTCATGTTATAGGAAGAGTCTCAGGTTTGGTATTAGAAGCATTGAGATATCACATCTCATGCTATAGGAAGTGTCTCAGGATTGGAATGGGAAGGACTTGGATATCACATCTCATGCTATAGGTAGGGTCTCAAGTTTGACATTAGAAGCATTGAGATATCACATCTCATGCTATAGGAAGGGTCTGAGGATTGGAATGGGAAGGAGTTGGATATCACATCTCCTGCTATGGGAAGGGTCTCAGGTTTGGTATAAGCAGTGAGATATCACATCTCATGCTATAGGAAGTGTCTCAGGATTGGAATGGGAAGGAGTTGGATATCACATCTCATGTTATAGGAAGGATCTCAGGTGTGGTATAAGCATTGAGATATCACATCTCTGCTATCGGAAGGGTCTCAAGATTGGAATGGGAAGGAGTTGGATATTCCCATCTCATGTTATAGGAAGGGTCTCAGGTTTGATATTAGAAGCATTGAGATGTCACATCTCATGCTATAGGAAGGCTCTCAGGATTGGAATGGGAAGGACTTGGATATCACATCTCATGCTATAGGGAGGGTCTCAAGTTTGATATTAGAAGCTTTGAGATATCACATCTCATGATATCGGAAGGGTCTCAGGATTGGAATGGGAAGGAGTTGGATATCACATCTCATGATAAAGGAAGGGTCTAAGGTTTGGAAGGGGAAGGATTTGGATATCACATCTCATGTTATATTACGGGTCTCAGGTTTGGTATTAGAAGCATTGAGATATCAAGTCTCATAGTATAGGAAGGGTCTCAGAATTGGAATGGGAAGGAGTTGGATATCCCATCTCATGTTATAGGAAGAGTCTCTGGTTTGGTATTAGAATCATTGAGATATCACATCGCATGCTGTAGGAAGGGTCTAAGGATTGGAATGGGATGGACTTGGATATCACATCTCATGCTATAGGTAGGCTCTCAGGTTTGGTATAAGCATTGAGATATCACATCTCATGCTATAGGAAGGGTCTCAGAATTGGAATGGGAAGGAGTTGGATATCACATCTCAAGCTGTAGGAAGGGTCTCAGTATTGGAATGGGAAGGACTTGGATATCACATCTCATGCTATAGGAAGGCTCTCAGGTTTGGAAGGGGAAAGAGTTGGATATCTCATTTCATGTTAGAGGTAGGATCTCAGGTTTGGTATTAGAGGCATTGAGATATCACATCTCATGCTATCAGAAGGGTCTCAGGAATGGAATGGGAAGGAGTTAGATATCACATCTCATGCTAAAGGGAGGGTCTCAGGTTTGGAAGGGGAAGGATTTGGATATCACATCTCATGTTATAGGAAGGATCTCAGGTTTGGTATTAGAAGCATTGAGATATCACATCTCATGCTATCAGAAGAGTCTCAGGATTGGAATAGGAAGGAGTTGGATATCACATTTCATGCTAAAGGGAGGGTCTCAGGTTTGGAAGGGGAAGGATTTGGATATCACATCTCATGTTATCGGAAGGATCTCACGTTTGGTATTAGAAGTATTGAGATATCATATCTCATGCTATAGGAAGGGTCTCAAGATTGGAATGGGAAGGAGTTGGATATCACATCTCATGCTATAGGGAGGGTCTCAGGATTGGAATGGGAAGGACTTATATATCACATATCATGCTATAGGGAGGGTCTCAGTTTTGATATTAGAAGCATTGAGATATCACATCTCATGCTATCGGAAGTGTCTCAGGATTGGAATGGGAAGGAGCTGGATATCACATCACATGCTAAAGGAAGGGTCTCAGGTTTGGAACGGGAAGGATTTGGATATCACATCTCATGTTATAGGAAGGGTCTCAGGTTTGGTATAAGCATTGAGATATCACATCTCTGCTATCGGAAGTGTCTCAGGATTGGAATGGGAAGGAGTTGGATATCCCATGTCATGTTATAGGACGGGTCTCAGGTTTGTTATTAGAATCATTGAGATATCATATTGCATGCTGTAGGAAGGGTCTAAGGGTTGGAATGTGAAGGACTTGGATATCACATCTCATGCTATAGATAGGCTCTTAGGTTTGGAAAGGGAAGGAGTTGGATATCACATTTCATGTTAGAGGAAGGATCTCAGGTTTGGTATTAGAAGCATTGAGATATCACATCTCATGCTATAGGAAGGGTCTCAGGATTGGAATGGGAAGCAGTTGGATATCACATCTCATGCTATAGGAAGGGTCTCAGGTTTGGTATAAGCATTGAGATATCACATCTCATGCTATAGGACGGGTCTCAGGATTGGAATGGAAGGAGTTGGATATCACATCTCATGTTATAGGAAGGATCTCAGGTTTGGTATTAGACGCATTGAGACATCACATCTCATGCTATAGGAAGGGTCTCAGGGTTGGAATGGGAAGGAGTTGGATATCACATCTCATCCAATAGAAAGGGTCTCAGGTTTGGAATGGGAAGGAATTGGATATCACATCTCATGTTATAGGAAGGATCTCAGGTTTGGTATTAGAAGCATTGAGATATCACATCTCATGCTATAGGAAGGGTCTCAGGATTGGAATGTGAAGGATTTGGATATCACATCTCATGCTAAAGGAAGGGTCTCAGGTTTGGTAGAAGCATTGAGATATCACGTCGCTGCTATCGGAAGGGTCTCAGGATTGGATTGGGAAGGAGTTGGATATCCCTTCTCATGCTATAGGAAGGGTCTCAGGATTTGAATGGCAAGGAGTTGGATATCACATCTCATGCCATAGGAAGGGTCTCAGGTTTGGTATAAGCATTGAGATATCACATCTCTGCTATCGGAAGGGTCTCAGGATTGGATTGGGAAGGAGTTGGATATCCCTTCTCATGCTTTAGGAAGTGTCTCAGGTTGGAATGGGAAGGAGTTGGATATCACATCTCATGTTATAGGAAGGGTCTCAGGATTGGAATGGGAAGGATTTGGATATCACATCTCTTGCTATAGGAAGGGTCTCAGGATTGGAATGGGTAGGAGTTGGATATTACTTTCTTGCTATAGGAAGGGTCTCATGTTTGGAATGGGAAGGAGTTGGATATCACATATGCTATAGTTAGTGTCTCAGGTTTGGAACGGGAAGGAGTTGGATATCACATCTTATGTTATAGGAAGGGTCTCAGGTTTGGTATAAGCATTGAGATATCACATCTCTGCTATCGGAAGCGGCTCAGGATTGGAATGGGAAGGAGTTGGATATCCCATCTCATGTTATAGGAAGAGTCTCTGGTTTGGTATTAGAATCATTGAGATATCACATCGCATGCTGTAGGAAGGGTCTAAGGATTGGAATCGGATGGACTTGGATATCACATCTCATGTTATAGGTAGGCTCTCAGGTTTGGTATAAGCATTGAGATATCACATCTCATGCTATAGGGAGGGTCTCAGGATTGGAATGGGAAGGAATTGGATATCACATCTCATGCTATAGGAAGGGTCTCAGATTTGGTATAAGCATTGAGATATCACATCTCATGCTAAAGGAAGGGTCTCAGGATTGGAATGGGAAGGAGTTGTATATGACATCTCAGGCCATGACATCTCAGGCCATAGGAAGGTTCTCAGGTTTGGTATAAGCATTGAGATATCATATTGCATGCTGTAGGAAGGGTCTAAGGATTGGAATGGGAAGGACCTGGATATCACATCTCATGCTATAGAACGGCTCTCAGGTTTGGAAAGGGAAGGAGTTGGATATCACATCTCATGTTATAGGATGGATCTCAGGTTTGGTATTAGAAGTATTGAGATATCACATCTCATGTTATCGGAAGGATCTCAGGTTTGGTATTAGAAGTATTGAGATATCACATCTCATGCTATAGGAAGGGTCTCAGGATTGGAATGGGAAGGAGTTGGATATCACATCTCATGCTAAAGGAAGGGTCTCAGGTTTGGTAGAAGCATTGAGATATCACATCTCATGCTATAGGAAGGGTCTCAGGATTGGAATGGGAAGGACTTAGATATCACATATCATGCTATAGGGAGGGTCTCAGTTTTGATATTAGAAGCATTGAGATATCACATCTCATGCTATCGGAAGTGTCTCAGGATTGGAATGGGAAGTAGCTGGATATCACATCTCATGCTAAAGGAAGGGTCTCAGGTTTGGAACGGGAAGGAATTGGATATCACATCTCATGTTATAGGAAGGGTCTCAGGTTTGGTATAAACATTGAGATATCACATCTCTGCTATCGGAAGTGTCTCAGGATTGGAATGGGAAGGAGTTGGATTTCCCATCTCATGTTATAGGACGGGTCTCAGGTTTGTTATTGGAATCATTGAGATATCATATTGCATGCTGTAGGAAGGGTCTAAGGGTTGGAATGTGAAGGACTTGGATATCACATCTCATGCTATAGATAGGCTCTTAGGTTTGGAAAGGGAAGGAGTTGGATCTCACATTTCATGTTAGAGGAAGGATCTCAGGTTTGGTATTAGAAGCATTGAGATATCACATCTCATGCTATAGGAAGGGTCTCAGGATTGGAATGGGAAGGAGTTGGATATCACATCTCATGCTATAGGAAGGGTCTCAGGTTTGGTATAAGCATTGAGATATCACATCTCATGCTATAGGAAGGGTCTCAGGATTGGAATGGAAGGAGTTGGATATCACATCTCATGTTATAGGAAGGATCTCAGGTTTGGTATTAGAAGCATTGAGACATCACATCTCATGCTATAGGAAGGGTCTCAGGATTGGAATGGGAAGGAGTTGAATATGACATCTCATGCCGTAGGAAGGGTCTCAGGTTTGGTATAAACATTGAGATATCACATCTCTGCTATCAAAAGGGTCTCAGGATTGGAATGGGAAGGAGTTGGATATCCCATCTCATGTTATAGGAAGAGTCTCAAGTTTGGTATTAGAAGCATTGAGATATCACATCTCATGCTATAGGAAGTGTCTTAGGATTGGAATGGGAAGGACTTGGATATCACATCTCATGCTATAGGTAGGGTCTCAAGTTTGACATTAGAAGCATTGAGATATCACATCTCATGCTATAGGAAGGGTCTGAGGATTGGAATGGGAAGGAGTTGGATATCACATCTCCTGCTATGGGAAGGGTCTCAGGTTTGGTATAAGCAGTGAGATATCACATCTCATGCTATAGGAAGTGTCTCAGGATTGGAATGGGAAGGAGTTGGATATCACATCTCATGTTATAGGAAGGATCTCAGGTTTGGTATAAGCATTGAGATATCACATCTCTGCTATCGGAAGGGTCTCAAGATTGGAATGGGAAGGAGTTGGATATTCCCATCTCATGTTATAGGAAGGGTCTCAGGTTTGGTATTAGAAGCATTGAGATATCACATCTCATGCTATAGGAAGGGTCTCAGGATTGGAATGGGAAGGACTTGGATATCACATCTCATGCTATAGGGAGGGTCTCAAGTTTGATATTAGAAGCTTTGAGATATCACATCTCATGATATCGGAAGGGTCTCAGGATTAGAATGGGAAGGAGTTTGATATCACATCTCATGCCATAATATGGGTCTCAGGTTTGGTAGAAGCATTGGGTTATCACATCTCATGCTATCGGAAGGGTATCGGGATTGGATTTGGAAGGAGTTGGATATCCCATCTCATGCTATAGGAAGGGTCTCAGGTTGGAATGGGAAGGAGTTGGATATCACATCTCATGTTATAGGAAGGGTCTCAGGATTGGAATGGGAAGGACTTGGATATCACATCTCATGCTATAGGAAGGCTCTCAGGTTTGCAAGGGGAAAGAGTTGGATATCACAATCATGTTAGAGGTAGGATCTCAGGTTTGGTATTAGAAGCATTGAGATATCACATCTCATGCTATCAGAAGGATCTCAGGTTTGGTATAGAAGCATTGAGATATCATATCTTATGCTATCAGAAGAGTCTCAGGATTGGAATGGGAAGGAGTTGAATATCACATCTCATGGTAAAGGGAGGGTCTCAGGTTTGGAAGATAATGATTTGGATATCACATCTCATGTTATAGGAAGGATCTCAGGTTTGGTATTAGAAGTATTGAGATATCACATCTCATGCTATCGGAAGGATCTCAGGTTTGGTATAGAAGCATTGAGATATCGTATCTTATGCTATCAGAAGGGTCTCAGGATTGGAATGGGAAGGAGTTGGATATCACATCTCATGCTATAGGGAGGGTCTCAAGTTTGATAGAAGCATTGAGATATCACATTTCATGATATCGGAAGGGTCTCAAGATTGGAATGGGAAGGAGTTGGATATCACATCTCATGATAAAGGAAGGGTCTAAGATTTGGAAGGGGAAGGATTTGGATATCACATCTCCTGTTATAGGACGGGTCTCAGGTTTGGTATTAGAAGCATTGAGATATCAAGTCTCATGGTATAGGAAGGGTCTCAGAATTGGAATGGGAAGGAGTTGGATATCACATTTCAAGCTATAGGAAGGGTCTCAGGATTAGAATGGGAAGGAGTTTGATATCACATCTCATGCCATAATATGGGTCTCAGGTTTGGTAGAAGCATTGGGTTATCACATCTCATGCTATCGGAAGGGTATCGGGATTGGATTTGGAAGGAGTTAGATATCCCATCTCATGCTATAGGAAGGGTCTCAGGTTGGAATGGGAAGGAGTTGGATATCACATCTCATGTTATAGGAAGGGTCTCAGGATTGGAATGGGAAGGACTTGGATATCACATCTCATGCTATAGGAAGGCTCTCAGGTTTGCAAGGGGAAAGAGTTGGATATCACATTTCATGTTAGAGGTAGGATCTCAGGTTTGGTATTAGAAGCATTGAGATATCACATCTCATGCTATCAGAAGGATCTCAGGTTTGGTATAGAAGCATTGAGATATCATATCTTATGCTATCAGTAGAGTCTCAGGATTGGAATGGGAAGGAGTTGGATATCACATTTCATGGTAAAAGGAGGGTCTCAGGTTTGGAAGATAAGGATTTGGATATCACATCTCATGTTATAGGAAGGATCTCAGGTTTGGTATTAGAAGTATTGAGATATCACATCTCATGCTATCGGAAGGATCTCAGGTTTGGTATAGAAGCATTGAGATATCATATCTTATGCTATCAGAAGGGTCTCAGGATTGGAATGGGAAGGAGTTGGATATCACATCTCATGCTAAAGGGAGGGTCTCAGGTTTGGAAGGGGAAGGATTTGGATATCACATCTCATGTTATAGGATGGAGCTCAGGTTTGGTATTAGAAGTATTGAGATATCACATCTCATGTTATCGGAAGGATCTCAGGTTTGGTATTAGAAGTATTTAGATATCACATCTCATGCTATAGGAAGGGTCTCAGGATTGGAATGGGAAGGACTTAGATATCACATATCATGCTATAGGGAGGGTCTCAGTTTTGATATTAGAAGCATTGAGATATCACATCTCATGCTATCGGAAGTGTCTCAGGATTGGAATGGGAAGGAGCTGGATATCACATCTCATGCTAAAGGAAGGGTCTCAGGTTTGGAACGGGAAGGAGTTGGATATCACATCTCATGTTATAGGAAGGGTCTCAGGTTTGGTATAAACATTGAGATATCACATCTCTGCTATCGGAAGTGTCTCAGGATTGGAATGGGAAGGAGTTGGATATCCCATCTCATGTTATAGGACGGGTCTCAGGTTTTTTATTAGAATCATTGAGATATCATATTGCATGCTGTAGGAAGGGTCTAAGGATTGGAATGCGAAGGACTTGGATATCACATCTCATGCTATAGATAGGCTCTCAGGTTTGGAAAGTGAAGGAGTTGGATATCACATTTCATGTTAGAGGAAGGATCTCAGGTTTGGTATTAGAGGCATTGAGATATCACATCTCAGGCTATAGGAAGGGTCTCAGAATTGGAATGGGAAGGAGTTGGATATCACATCTCATGCTATAGGAAGGGTTTCAGGTTTGGTATAAGCATTGAGATATCACATCTCATGCTATAGGAAGGGTCTCAGGATTGGAATGGAAGGAGTTGGATATCACATCTCATGTTATAGGAAGGATCTGAGGTTTGGTATTAGAAGCATTGAGACATCACATCTCATGCTATAGGAAGGGTCTCAGGATTGGAATGGGAAGGAGTTGGATATCAAATCTCATGCTATAGGAAGGGTCTCAGGATTGGAATGGGAAGGAGTTGAATATGACATCTCATGCCGTAGGAAGGGTCTCAGGTTTGGTATAAACATTGAGATATCACATCTCTGCTATCAAAAGGGTCTCAGGATTGGAATTGGAAGGAGTTGGATATCCCATCTCATGTTATAGGAAGAGTCTCAGGTTTGGTATTAGAAGCATTGAGATATCACATCTCATGCTATAGGAAGTGTCTCAGGATTGGAATGGGAAGGACTTGGATATCACATCTCATGCTATAGGTAGGGTCTCAAGTTTGACATTAGAAGCATTGAGATATCACATCTCATGCTATAGGAAGGGTCTGAGGATTGGAATGGGAAGGAGTTGGATATCACATCTCCTGCTATGGGAAGGGTCTCAGGTTTGGTATAAGCAGTGAGATATCACATCTCATGCTATAGGAAGTGTCTCAGGATTGGAATGGGAAGGAGTTGGATATCACATCTCATGTTATAGGAAGGATCTCAGGTGTGGTATAAGCATTGAGATATCACATCTCTGCTATCGGAAGGGTCTCAAGATTGGAATGGGAAGGAGTTGGATATTCCCATCTCATGTTATAGGAAGGGTCTCAGGTTTGATATTAGAAGCATTGAGATGTCACATCTCATGCTATAGGAAGGCTCTCAGGATTGGAATGGGAAGGACTTGGATATCACATCTCATGCTATAGGGAGGGTCTCAAGTTTGATATTAGAAGCTTTGAGATATCACATCTCATGATATCGGAAGGGTCTCAGGATTGGAATGGGAAGGAGTTGGATATCACATCTCATGATAAAGGAAGGGTCTAAGGTTTGGAAGGGGAAGGATTTGGATATCACATCTCATGTTATATTACGGGTCTCAGGTTTGGTATTAGAAGCATTGAGATATCAAGTCTCATAGTATAGGAAGGGTCTCAGAATTGGAATGGGAAGGAGTTGGATATCCCATCTCATGTTATAGGAAGAGTCTCTGGTTTGGTATTAGAATCATTGAGATATCACATCGCATGCTGTAGGAAGGGTCTAAGGATTGGAATGGGATGGACTTGGATATCACATCTCATGCTATAGGTAGGCTCTCAGGTTTGGTATAAGCATTGAGATATCACATCTCATGCTATAGGAAGGGTCTCAGAATTGGAATGGGAAGGAGTTGGATATCACATCTCAAGCTGTAGGAAGGGTCTCAGTATTGGAATGGGAAGGACTTGGATATCACATCTCATGCTATAGGAAGGCTCTCAGGTTTGGAAGGGGAAAGAGTTGGATATCTCATTTCATGTTAGAGGTAGGATCTCAGGTTTGGTATTAGAGGCATTGAGATATCACATCTCATGCTATCAGAAGGGTCTCAGGAATGGAATGGGAAGGAGTTAGATATCACATCTCATGCTAAAGGGAGGGTCTCAGGTTTGGAAGGGGAAGGATTTGGATATCACATCTCATGTTATAGGAAGGATCTCAGGTTTGGTATTAGAAGCATTGAGATATCACATCTCATGCTATCAGAAGAGTCTCAGGATTGGAATAGGAAGGAGTTGGATATCACATTTCATGCTAAAGGGAGGGTCTCAGGTTTGGAAGGGGAAGGATTTGGATATCACATCTCATGTTATCGGAAGGATCTCACGTTTGGTATTAGAAGTATTGAGATATCATATCTCATGCTATAGGAAGGGTCTCAAGATTGGAATGGGAAGGAGTTGGATATCACATCTCATGCTATAGGGAGGGTCTCAGGATTGGAATGGGAAGGACTTACATATCACATATCATGCTATAGGGAGGGTCTCAGTTTTGATATTAGAAGCATTGAGATATCACATCTCATGCTATCGGAAGTGTCTCAGGATTGGAATGGGAAGGAGCTGGATATCACATCACATGCTAAAGGAAGGGTCTCAGGTTTGGAACGGGAAGGATTTGGATATCACATCTCATGTTATAGGAAGGGTCTCAGGTTTGGTATAAGCATTGAGATATCACATCTCTGCTATCGGAAGTGTCTCAGGATTGGAATGGGAAGGAGTTGGATATCCCATGTCATGTTATAGGACGGGTCTCAGGTTTGTTATTAGAATCATTGAGATATCATATTGCATGCTGTAGGAAGGGTCTAAGGGTTGGAATGTGAAGGACTTGGATATCACATCTCATGCTATAGATAGGCTCTTAGGTTTGGAAAGGGAAGGAGTTGGATATCACATTTCATGTTAGAGGAAGGATCTCAGGTTTGGTATTAGAAGCATTGAGATATCACATCTCATGCTATAGGAAGGGTCTCAGGATTGGAATGGGAAGCAGTTGGATATCACATCTCATGCTATAGGAAGGGTCTCAGGTTTGGTATAAGCATTGAGATATCACATCTCATGCTATAGGACGGGTCTCAGGATTGGAATGGAAGGAGTTGGATATCACATCTCATGTTATAGGAAGGATCTCAGGTTTGGTATTAGACGCATTGAGACATCACATCTCATGCTATAGGAAGGGTCTCAGGGTTGGAATGGGAAGGAGTTGGATATCACATCTCATCCAATAGAAAGGGTCTCAGGTTTGGAATGGGAAGGAATTGGATATCACATCTCATGTTATAGGAAGGATCTCAGGTTTGGTATTAGAAGCATTGAGATATCACATCTCATGCTATAGGAAGGGTCTCAGGATTGGAATGTGAAGGATTTGGATATCACATCTCATGCTAAAGGAAGGGTCTCAGGTTTGGTAGAAGCATTGAGATATCACGTCGCTGCTATCGGAAGGGTCTCAGGATTGGATTGGGAAGGAGTTGGATATCCCTTCTCATGCTATAGGAAGGGTCTCAGGATTTGAATGGCAAGGAGTTGGATATCACATCTCATGCCATAGGAAGGGTCTCAGGTTTGGTATAAGCATTGAGATATCACATCTCTGCTATCGGAAGGGTCTCAGGATTGGATTGGGAAGGAGTTGGATATCCCTTCTCATGCTTTAGGAAGTGTCTCAGGTTGGAATGGGAAGGAGTTGGATATCACATCTCATGTTATAGGAAGGGTCTCAGGATTGGAATGGGAAGGATTTGGATATCACATCTCTTGCTATAGGAAGGGTCTCAGGATTGGAATGGGTAGGAGTTGGATATTACTTTCTTGCTATAGGAAGGGTCTCATGTTTGGAATGGGAAGGAGTTGGATATCACATATGCTATAGTTAGTGTCTCAGGTTTGGAACGGGAAGGAGTTGGATATCACATCTCATGTTATAGGAAGGGTCTCAGGTTTGGTATAAGCATTGAGATATCACATCTCTGCTATCGGAAGCGGCTCAGGATTGGAATGGGAAGGAGTTGGATATCCCATCTCATGTTATAGGAAGAGTCTCTGGTTTGGTATTAGAATCATTGAGATATCACATCGCATGCTGTAGGAAGGGTCTAAGGATTGGAATCGGATGGACTTGGATATCACATCTCATGTTATAGGTAGGCTCTCAGGTTTGGTATAAGCATTGAGATATCACATCTCATGCTATAGGGAGGGTCTCAGGATTGGAATGGGAAGGAATTGGATATCACATCTCATGCTATAGGAAGGGTCTCAGATTTGGTATAAGCATTGAGATATCACATCTCATGCTAAAGGAAGGGTCTCAGGATTGGAATGGGAAGGAGTTGTATATGACATCTCAGGCCATGACATCTCAGGCCATAGGAAGGTTCTCAGGTTTGGTATAAGCATTGAGATATCATATTGCATGCTGTAGGAAGGGTCTAAGGATTGGAATGGGAAGGACCTGGATATCACATCTCATGCTATAGAACGGCTCTCAGGTTTGGAAAGGGAAGGAGTTGGATATCACATCTCATGTTATAGGATGGATCTCAGGTTTGGTATTAGAAGTATTGAGATATCACATCTCATGTTATCGGAAGGATCTCAGGTTTGGTATTAGAAGTATTGAGATATCACATCTCATGCTATAGGAAGGGTCTCAGGATTGGAATGGGAAGGAGTTGGATATCACATCTCATGCTAAAGGAAGGGTCTCAGGTTTGGTAGAAGCATTGAGATATCACATCTCATGCTATAGGAAGGGTCTCAGGATTGGAATGGGAAGGACTTAGATATCACATATCATGCTATAGGGAGGGTCTCAGTTTTGATATTAGAAGCATTGAGATATCACATCTCATGCTATCGGAAGTGTCTCAGGATTGGAATGGGAAGTAGCTGGATATCACATCTCATGCTAAAGGAAGGGTCTCAGGTTTGGAACGGGAAGGAATTGGATATCACATCTCATGTTATAGGAAGGGTCTCAGGTTTGGTATAAACATTGAGATATCACATCTCTGCTATCGGAAGTGTCTCAGGATTGGAATGGGAAGGAGTTGGATTTCCCATCTCATGTTATAGGACGGGTCTCAGGTTTGTTATTGGAATCATTGAGATATCATATTGCATGCTGTAGGAAGGGTCTAAGGGTTGGAATGTGAAGGACTTGGATATCACATCTCATGCTATAGATAGGCTCTTAGGTTTGGAAAGGGAAGGAGTTGGATCTCACATTTCATGTTAGAGGAAGGATCTCAGGTTTGGTATTAGAAGCATTGAGATATCACATCTCATGCTATAGGAAGGGTCTCAGGATTGGAATGGGAAGGAGTTGGATATCACATCTCATGCTATAGGAAGGGTCTCAGGTTTGGTATAAGCATTGAGATATCACATCTCATGCTATAGGAAGGGTCTCAGGATTGGAATGGAAGGAGTTGGATATCACATCTCATGTTATAGGAAGGATCTCAGGTTTGGTATTAGAAGCATTGAGACATCACATCTCATGCTATAGGAAGGGTCTTTGGATTGGAATGGGAAGGAGTTGAATATGACATCTCATGCCGTAGGAAGGGTCTCAGGTTTGGTATAAACATTGAGATATCACATCTCTGCTATCAAAAGGGTCTCAGGATTGGAATGGGAAGGAGTTGGATATCCCATCTCATGTTATAGGAAGAGTCTCAAGTTTGGTATTAGAAGCATTGAGATATCACATCTCATGCTATAGGAAGTGTCTTAGGATTGGAATGGGAAGGACTTGGATATCACATCTCATGCTATAGGTAGGGTCTCAAGTTTGACATTAGAAGCATTGAGATATCACATCTCATGCTATAGGAAGGGTCTGAGGATTGGAATGGGAAGGAGTTGGATATCACATCTCCTGCTATGGGAAGGGTCTCAGGTTTGGTATAAGCAGTGAGATATCACATCTCATGCTATAGGAAGTGTCTCAGGATTGGAATGGGAAGGAGTTGGATATCACATCTCATGTTATAGGAAGGATCTCAGGTTTGGTATAAGCATTGAGATATCACATCTCTGCTATCGGAAGGGTCTCAAGATTGGAATGGGAAGGAGTTGGATATTCCCATCTCATGTTATAGGAAGGGTCTCAGGCTTGGTATTAGAAGCATTGAGATATCACATCTCATGCTATAGGAAGGGTCTCAGGATTGGAATGGGAAGGACTTGGATATCACATCTCATGCTATAGGGAGGGTCTCAAGTTTGATATTAGAAGCTTTGAGATATCACATCTCATGATATCGGAAGGGTCTCAGGATTAGAATGGGAAGGAGTTTGATATCACATCTCATGCCATAATATGGGTCTCAGGTTTGGTAGAAGCATTGGGTTATCACATCTCATGCTATCGGAAGGGTATCGGGATTGGATTTGGAAGGAGTTGGATATCCCATCTCATGCTATAGGAAGGGTCTCAGGTTGGAATGGGAAGGAGTTGGATATCACATCTCATGTTATAGGAAGGGTCTCAGGATTGGAATGGGAAGGACTTGGATATCACATCTCATGCTATAGGAAGGCTCTCAGGTTTGCAAGGGGAAAGAGTTGGATATCACATTTCATGTTAGAGGTAGGATCTCAGGTTTGGTATTAGAAGCATTGAGATATCACATCTCATGCTATCAGAAGGATCTCAGGTTTGGTATAGAAGCATTGAGATATCATATCTTATGCTATCAGAAGAGTCTCAGGATTGGAATGGGAAGGAGTTGAATATCACATCTCATGGTAAAGGGAGGGTCTCAGGTTTGGAAGATAATGATTTGGATATCACATCTCATGTTATAGGAAGGATCTCAGGTTTGGTATTAGAAGTATTGAGATATCACATCTCATGCTATCGGAAGGATCTCAGGTTTGGTATAGAAGCATTGAGATATCGTATCTTATGCTATCAGAAGGGTCTCAGGATTGGAATGGGAAGGAGTTGGATATCACATCTCATGCTATAGGGAGGGTCTCAAGTTTGATAGAAGCATTGAGATATCACATTTCATGATATCGGAAGGGTCTCAAGATTGGAATGGGAAGGAGTTGGATATCACATCTCATGATAAAGGAAGGGTCTAAGGTTTGGAAGGGGAAGGATTTGGATATCACATCTCCTGTTATAGGACGGGTCTCAGGTTTGGTATTAGAAGCATTGAGATATCAAGTCTCATGGTATAGGAAGGGTCTCAGAATTGGAATGGGAAGGAGTTGGATATCACATTTCAAGCTATAGGAAGGGTCTCAGGATTAGAATGGGAAGGAGTTTGATATCACATCTCATGCCATAATATGGGTCTCAGGTTTGGTAGAAGCATTGGGTTATCACATCTCATGCTATCGGAAGGGTATCGGGATTGGATTTGGAAGGAGTTAGATATCCCATCTCATGCTATAGGAAGGGTCTCAGGTTGGAATGGGAAGGAGTTGGATATCACATCTCATGTTATAGGAAGGGTCTCAGGATTGGAATGGGAAGGACTTGGATATCACATCTCATGCTATAGGAAGGCTCTCAGGTTTGCAAGGGGAAAGAGTTGGATATCACATTTCATGTTAGAGGTAGGATCTCAGGTTTGGTATTAGAAGCATTGAGATATCACATCTCATGCTATCAGAAGGATCTCAGGTTTGGTATAGAAGCATTGAGATATCATATCTTATGCTATCAGTAGAGTCTCAGGATTGGAATAGGAAGGAGTTGGATATCACATTTCATGGTAAAAGGAGGGTCTCAGGTTTGGAAGATAAGGATTTGGATATCACATCTCATGTTATAGGAAGGATCTCAGGTTTGGTATTAGAAGTATTGAGATATCACATCTCATGCTATCGGAAGGATCTCAGGTTTGGTATAGAAGCATTGAGATATCATATCTTATGCTATCAGAAGGGTCTCAGGATTGGAATGGGAAGGAGTTGGATATCACATCTCATGCTAAAGGGAGGGTCTCAGGTTTGGAAGGGGAAGGATTTGGATATCACATCTCATGTTATAGGATGGAGCTCAGGTTTGGTATTAGAAGTATTGAGATATCACATCTCATGTTATCGGAAGGATCTCAGGTTTGGTATTAGAAGTATTTAGATATCACATCTCATGCTATAGGAAGGGTCTCAGGATTGGAATGGGAAGGACTTAGATATCACATATCATGCTATAGGGAGGGTCTCAGTTTTGATATTAGAAGCATTGAGATATCACATCTCATGCTATCGGAAGTGTCTCAGGATTGGAATGGGAAGGAGCTGGATATCACATCTCATGCTAAAGGAAGGGTCTCAGGTTTGGAACGGGAAGGAGTTGGATATCACATCTCATGTTATAGGAAGGGTCTCAGGTTTGGTATAAACATTGAGATATCACATCTCTGCTATCGGAAGTGTCTCAGGATTGGAATGGGAAGGAGTTGGATATCCCATCTCATGTTATAGGACGGGTCTCAGGTTTTTTATTAGAATCATTGAGATATCATATTGCATGCTGTAGGAAGGGTCTAAGGATTGGAATGCGAAGGACTTGGATATCACATCTCATGCTATAGATAGGCTCTCAGGTTTGGAAAGTGAAGGAGTTGGATATCACATTTCATGTTAGAGGAAGGATCTCAGGTTTGGTATTAGAGGCATTGAGATATCACATCTCAGGCTATAGGAAGGGTCTCAGAATTGGAATGGGAAGGAGTTGGATATCACATCTCATGCTATAGGAAGGGTTTCAGGTTTGGTATAAGCATTGAGATATCACATCTCATGCTATAGGAAGGGTCTCAGGATTGGAATGGAAGGAGTTGGATATCACATCTCATGTTATAGGAAGGATCTGAGGTTTGGTATTAGAAGCATTGAGACATCACATCTCATGCTATAGGAAGGGTCTCAGGATTGGAATGGGAAGGAGTTGGATATCAAATCTCATGCTATAGGAAGGGTCTCAGGATTGGAATGGGAAGGAGTTGAATATGACATCTCATGCCGTAGGAAGGGTCTCAGGTTTGGTATAAACATTGAGATATCACATCTCTGCTATCAAAAGGGTCTCAGGATTGGAATTGGAAGGAGTTGGATATCCCATCTCATGTTATAGGAAGAGTCTCAGGTTTGGTATTAGAAGCATTGAGATATCACATCTCATGCTATAGGAAGTGTCTCAGGATTGGAATGGGAAGGACTTGGATATCACATCTCATGCTATAGGTAGGGTCTCAAGTTTGACATTAGAAGCATTGAGATATCACATCTCATGCTATAGGAAGGGTCTGAGGATTGGAATGGGAAGGAGTTGGATATCACATCTCCTGCTATGGGAAGGGTCTCAGGTTTGGTATAAGCAGTGAGATATCACATCTCATGCTATAGGAAGTGTCTCAGGATTGGAATGGGAAGGAGTTGGATATCACATCTCATGTTATAGGAAGGATCTCAGGTGTGGTATAAGCATTGAGATATCACATCTCTGCTATCGGAAGGGTCTCAAGATTGGAATGGGAAGGAGTTGGATATTCCCATCTCATGTTATAGGAAGGGTCTCAGGTTTGATATTAGAAGCATTGAGATATCACATCTCATGCTATAGGAAGGGTCTCAGGATTGGAATGGGAAGGACTTGGATATCACATCTCATGCTATAGGGAGGGTCTCAAGTTTGATATTAGAAGCTTTGAGATATCACATCTCATGATATCGGAAGGGTCTCAGGATTGGAATGGGAAGGAGTTGGATATCACATCTCATGATAAAGGAAGGGACTACGGTTTGGAAGGGGAAGGATTTGGATATCACATCTCATGTTATATTACGGGTCTCAGGTTTGGTATTAGAAGCATTGAGATATCAAGTCTCATAGTATAGGAAGGGTCTCAGAATTGGAATGGGAAGGAGTTGGATATCCCATCTCATGTTATAGGAAGAGTCTCTGGTTTGGTATTAGAATCATTGAGATATCACATCGCATGCTGTAGGAAGGGTCTAAGGATTGGAATGGGATGGACTTGGATATCACATCTCATGCTATAGGTAGGCTCTCAGGTTTGGTATAAGCATTGAGATATCACATCTCATGCTATAGGAAGGGTCTCAGAATTGGAATGGGAAGGAGTTGGATATCACATCTCAAGCTGTAGGAAGGGTCTCAGTATTGGAATGGGAAGGACTTGGATATCACATCTCATGCTATAGGAAGGCTCTCAGGTTTGGAAGGGGAAAGAGTTGGATATCTCATTTCATGTTAGAGGTAGGATCTCAGGTTTGGTATTAGAGGCATTGAGATATCACATCTCATGCTATCAGAAGGGTCTCAGGAATGGAATGGGAAGGAGTTAGATATCACATCTCATGCTAAAGGGAGGGTCTCAGGTTTGGAAGGGGAAGGATTTGGATATCACATCTCATGTTATAGGAAGGATCTCAGGTTTGGTATTAGAAGCATTGAGATATCACATCTCATGCTATCAGAAGAGTCTCAGGATTGGAATAGGAAGGAGTTGGATATCACATTTCATGCTAAAGGGAGGGTCTCAGGTTTGGAAGGGGAAGGATTTGGATATCACATCTCATGTTATCGGAAGGATCTCACGTTTGGTATTAGAAGTATTGAGATATCATATCTCATGCTATAGGAAGGGTCTCAGGATTGGAATGGGAAGGAGTTGGATATCACATCTCATGCTATAGGGAGGGTCTCAGGATTGGAATGGGAAGGACTTAGATATCACATATCATGCTATAGGGAGGGTCTCAGTTTTGATATTAGAAGCATTGAGATATCACATCTCATGCTATCGGAAGTGTCTCAGGATTGGAATGGGAAGGAGCTGGATATCACATCTCATGCTAAAGGAAGGGTCTCAGGTTTGGAACGGGAAGGATTTGGATATCACATCTCATGTTATAGGAAGGGTCTCAGGTTTGGTATAAGCATTGAGATATCACATCTCTGCTATCGGAAGTGTCTCAGGATTGGAATGGGAAGGAGTTGGATATCCCATCTCATGTTATAGGACGGGTCTCAGGTTTGTTATTAGAATCATTGAGATATCATATTGCATGCTGTAGGAAGGGTCTAAGGGTTGGAATGTGAAGGACTTGGATATCACATCTCATGCTATAGATAGGCTCTTAGGTTTGGAAAGGGAAGGAGTTGGATATCACATTTCATGTTAGAGGAAGGATCTCAGGTTTGGTATTAGAAGCATTGAGATATCACATCTCATGCTATAGGAAGGGTCTCAGGATTGGAATGGGAAGCAGTTGGATATCACATCTCATGCTATAGGAAGGGTCTCAGGTTTGGTATAAGCATTGAGATATCACATCTCATGCTATAGGACGGGTCTCAGGATTGGAATGGGAAGGAGTTGGATATCACATCTCATCCAATAGAAAGGGTCTCAGGTTTGGAATGGGAAGGAATTGGATATCACATCTCATGTTATAGGAAGGATCTCAGGTTTGGTATTAGAAGCATTGAGATATCACATCTCATGCTATAGGAAGGGTCTCAGGATTGGAATGTGAAGGATTTGGATATCACATCTCATGCTAAAGGAAGGGTCTCAGGTTTGGTAGAAGCATTGAGATATCACGTCGCTGCTATCGGAAGGGTCTCAGGATTGGATTGGGAAGGAGTTGGATATCCCTTCTCATGCTATAGGAAGGGTCTCAGGATTTGAATGGCAAGGAGTTGGATATCACATCTCATGCCATAGGAAGGGTCTCAGGTTTGGAATAAGCATTGAGATATCACATCTCTGCTATCGGAAGGGTCTCAGGATTGGATTGGGAAGGAGTTGGATATCCCTTCTCATGCTTTAGGAAGTGTCTCAGGTTGGAATGGGAAGGAGTTGGATATCACATCTCATGTTATAGGAAGGGTCTCAGGATTGGAATGGGAAGGATTTGGATATCACATCTCTTGCTATAGGAAGGGTCTCAGGATTGGAATGGGTAGGAGTTGGATATTACTTTCTTGCTATAGGAAGGGTCTCATGTTTGGAATGGGAAGGAGTTGGATATCACATATGCTATAGTTAGTGTCTCAGGTTTGGAACGGGAAGGAGTTGGATATCACATCTCATGTTATAGGAAGGGTCTCAGGTTTGGTATAAGCATTAAGATATCACATCTCTGCTATCGGAAGCGGCTCAGGATTGGAATGGGAAGGAGTTGGATATCCTATCTCATGTTATAGGAAGAGTCTCTGGTTTGGTATTAGAATCATTGAGATATCACATCGCATGCTGTAGGAAGGGTCTAAGGATTGGAATGGGATGGACTTGGATATCACATCTCATGTTATAGGTAGGCTCTCAGGTTTGGTATAAGCATTGAGATATCACATCTCATGCTATAGGGAGGGTCTCAGGATTGGAATGGGAAGGAATTGGATATCACATCTCATGCTATAGGAAGGGTCTCAGATTTGGTATAAGCATTGAGATATCACATCTCATGCTAAAGGAAGGGTCTCAGGATTGGAATGGGAAGGAGTTGTATATGACATCTCAGGCCATGACATCTCAGGCCATAGGAAGGTTCTCAGGTTTGGTATAAGCATTGAGATATCATATTGCATGCTGTAGGAAGGGTCTAAGGATTGGAATGGGAAGGACCTGGATATCACATCTCATGCTATAGAACGGCTCTCAGGTTTGGAAAGGGAAGGAGTTGGATATCACATCTCATGTTATAGGATGGATCTCAGGTTTGGTATTAGAAGTATTGAGATATCACATCTCATGTTATCGGAAGGATCTCAGGTTTGGTATTAGAAGTATTGAGATATCACATCTCATGCTATAGGAAGGGTCTCAGGATTGGAATGGGAAGGAGTTGGATATCACATCTCATGCTAAAGGAAGGGTCTCAGGTTTGGTAGAAGCATTGAGATATCACATCTCATGCTATAGGAAGGGTCTCAGGATTGGAATGGGAAGGACTTAGATATCACATATCATGCTAAAGGGAGGGTCTCAGTTTTGATATTAGAAGCATTGAGATATCACATCTCATGCTATCGGAAGTGTCTCAGGATTGGAATGGGAAGGAGCTGGATATCACATCTCATGCTAAAGGAAGGGTCTCAGGTTTGGAACGGGAAGGAATTGGATATCACATCTCATGTTATAGGAAGGGTCTCAGGTTTGGTATAAACTTTGAGATATCACATCTCTGCTATCGGAAGTGTCTCAGGATTGGAATGGGAAGGAGTTGGATTTCCCATCTCATGTTATAGGACGGGTCTCAGGTTTGTTATTGGAATCATTGAGATATCATATTGCATGCTGTAGGAAGGGTCTAAGGGTTGGAATGTGAAGGAATTGGATATCACATCTCATGCTATAGATAGGCTCTTAGGTTTGGAAAGGGAAGGAGTTGGATCTCACATTTCATGTTAGAGGAAGGATCTCAGGTTTGGTATTAGAAGCATTGAGATATCACATCTCATGCTATAGGAAGGGTCTCAGGATTGGAATGGGAAGGAGTTGGATATCACATCTCATGCTATAGGAAGGGTCTCAGGTTTGGTATAAGCATTGAGATATCACATCTCATGCTATAGGAAGGGTCTCAGGATTGGAATGGAAGGAGTTGGATATCACATCTCATGTTATAGGAAGGATCTCAGGTTTGGTATTAGAAGCATTGAGACATCACATCTCATGCTATAGGAAGGGTCTCAGGATTGGAATGGGAAGGAGTTGAATATGACATCTCATGCCGTAGGAAGGGTCTCAGGTTTGGTATAAACATTGAGATATCACATCTCTGCTATCAAAAGGGTCTCAGGATTGGAATGGGAAGGAGTTGGATATCCCATCTCATGTTATAGGAAGAGTCTCAAGTTTGGTATTAGAAGCATTGAGATATCACATCTCATGCTATAGGAAGTGTCTTAGGATTGGAATGGGAAGGACTTGGATATCACATCTCATGCTATAGGTAGGGTCTCAAGTTTGACATTAGAAGCATTGAGATATCACATCTCATGCTATAGGAAGGGTCTGAGGATTGGAATGGGAAGGAGTTGGATATCACATCTCCTGCTATGGGAAGGGTCTCAGGTTTGGTATAAGCAGTGAGATATCACATCTCATGCTATAGGAAGTGTCTCAGGATTGGAATGGGAAGGAGTTGGATATCACATCTCATGTTATAGGAAGGATCTCAGGTTTGGTATAAGCATTGAGATATCACATCTCTGCTATCGGAAGGGTCTCAAGATTGGAATGGGAAGGAGTTGGATATTCCCATCTCATGTTATAGGAAGGGTCTCAGGTTTGGTATTAGAAGCATTGAGATATCACATCTCATGCTATAGGAAGGGTCTCAGGATTGGAATGGGAAGGACTTGGATATCACATCTCATGCTATAGGGAGGGTCTCAAGTTTGATATTAGAAGCTTTGAGATATCACATCTCATGATATCGGAAGGGTCTCAGGATTGGAATGGGAAGGAGTTGGATATCACATCTCATGATAAAGGAAGGGTCTAAGGTTTGGAAGGGGAAGGATTTGGATATCACATCTCATGTTATATTACGGGTCTCAGGTTTGGTATTAGAAGCATTGAGATATCAAGTCTCATAGTATAGGAAGGGTCTCAGAATTGGAATGGGAAGGAGTTGGATATCCCATCTCATGTTATAGGAAGAGTCTCTGGTTTGGTATTAGAATCATTGAGATATCACATCGCATGCTGTAGGAAGGGTCTAAGGATTGGAATGGGATGGACTTGGATATCACATCTCATGCTATAGGTAGGCTCTCAGGTTTGGAATAAGCATTGAGATATCACATCTCATGCTATAGGAAGGGTCTCAGAATTGGAATGGGAAGGAGTTGGATATCACATCTCAAGCTATAGGAAGGGTCTCAGTATTGGAATGGGAAGGACTTGGATATCACATCTCATGCTATAGGAAGGCTCTCAGGTTTGGAAGGGGAAAGAGTTGGATATCTCATTTCATGTTAGAGGTAGGATCTCAGGTTTGGTATTAGAGGCATTGAGATATCACATCTCATGCTATCAGAAGGGTCTCAGGAATGGAATGGGAAGGAGTTAGATATCACATCTCATGCTAAAGGGAGGGTCTCAGGTTTGGAAGGGGAAGGATTTGGATATCACATCTCATGTCATAGGAAGGATCTCAGGTTTGGTATTAGAAGCATTGAGATATCACATCTCATGCTATCGGAAGGATCTCAGGTTTGGTATTAGAAGCATTGAGATATCACATCTCATGCTATCAGAAGAGTCTCAGGATTGGAATAGGAAGGAGTTGGATATCACATTTCATGCTAAAGGGAGGGTCTCAGGTTTGGAAGGGGAAGGATTTGGATATCACATCTCATGTTATCGGAAGGATCTCACGTTTGGTATTAGAAGTATTGAGATATCATATCTCATGCTATAGGAAGGGTCTCAGGATTGGAATGGGAAGGAGTTGGATATCACATCTCATGCTATAGGGAGGGTCTCAGGATTGGAATGGGAAGGACTTAGATATCACATATCATGCTATAGGGAGGGTCTCAGTTTTGATATTAGAAGCATTGAGATATCACATCTCATGCTATCGGAAGTGTCTCAGGATTGGAATGGGAAGGAGCTGGATATCACATCTCATGCTAAAGGAAGGGTCTCAGGTTTGGAACGGGAAGGATTTGGATATCACATCTCATGTTATAGGAAGGGTCTCAGGTTTGGTATAAGCATTGAGATATCACATCTCTGCTATCGGAAGTGTCTCAGGATTGGAATGGGAAGGAGTTGGATATCCCATCTCATGTTATAGGACGGGTCTCAGGTTTGTTATTAGAATCATTGAGATATCATATTGCATGCTGTAGGAAGGGTCTAAGGGTTGGAATGTGAAGGACTTGGATATCACATCTCATGCTATAGATAGGCTCTTAGGTTTGGAAAGGGAAGGAGTTGGATATCACATTTCATGTTAGAGGAAGGATCTCAGGTTTGGTATTAGAAGCATTGAGATATCACATCTCATGCTATAGGAAGGGTCTCAGGATTGGAATGGGAAGCAGTTGGATATCACATTTCATGCTATAGGAAGGGTCTCAGGTTTGGTATAAGCATTGAGATATCACATCTCATGCTATAGGACGGGTCTCAGGATTGGAATGGAAGGAGTTGGATATCACATCTCATGTTATAGGAAGGATCTCAGGTTTGGTATTAGACGCATTGAGACATCACATCTCATGCTATAGGAAGGGTCTCAGGGTTGGAATGGGAAGGAGTTGGATATCACATCTCATCCAATAGGAAGGGTCTCAGGTTTGGAATGGGAAGGAATTGGATATCACATCTCATGTTATAGGAAGGATCTCAGGTTTGGTATTAGAAGCATTGAGATATCACATCTCATGCTATAGGAAGGGTCTCAGGATTGGAATGGGAAGGACTTGGATATCACATCTCATGCTATAGGTATGGTCTCAAGTTTGACATTAGAAGGATTGAGATATCACATCTCATGCTATAGGAAGGGTCTCAGGATTGAAATGGAAGGAGTTGGATATCACATCTCATGTTATAGGAAGGATCTCAGGTTTGGTATTAGAAGCATTGAGACATCACATCTCATGCTATAAGAAGGGTCTCAGGATTGGAATGGGAAGGAGTTGAATATGACATCTCATGCCGTAGGAAGGGTCTCAGGTTTGGTATAAACATTGAGATATCACATCTCTGCTATCAAAAGGGTCTCAGGATTGGAATGGGAAGGAGTTGGATATCCCATCTCATGTTATAGGAAGAGTCTCAAGTTTGGTATTAGAAGCATTGAGATATCACATCTCATGCTATAGGAAGTGTCTTAGGATTGGAATGGGAAGGACTTGGATATCACATCTCATGCTATAGGTAGGGTCTCAAGTTTGACATTAGAAGCATTGAGATATCACATCTCATGCTATAGGAAGGGTCTGAGGATTGGAATGGGAAGGAGTTGGAAATCACATCTCCTGCTATGGGAAGGGTCTCAGGTTTGGTATAAGCAGTGAGATATCACATCTCATGCTATAGGAAGTGTCTCAGGATTGGAATGGGAAGGAGTTGGATATCACATCTCATGTTATAGGAAGGATCTCAGGTTTGGTATAAGCATTGAGATATCACATCTCTGCTATCGGAAGGGTCTCAAGATTGGAATGGGAAGGAGTTGGATATTCCCATCTCATGTTATAGGAAGGGTCTCAGGTTTGGTATTAGAAGCATTGAGATATCACATCTCATGCTATAGGAAGGGTCTCAGGATTGGAATGGGAAGGACTTGGATATCACATCTCATGCTATAGGGAGGGTCTCAAGTTTGATATTAGAAGCTTTGAGATATCACATCTCATGATATCGGAAGGGTCTCAGGATTAGAATGGGAAGGAGTTTGATATCACATCTCATGCCATAATATGGGTCTCAGGTTTGGTAGAAGCATTGGGTTATCACATCTCATGCTATCGGAAGGGTATCGGGATTGGATTTGGAAGGAGTTGGATATCCCATCTCATGCTATAGGAAGGGTCTCAGGTTGGAATGGGAAGGAGTTGGATATCACATCTCATGTTATAGGAAGGGTCTCAGGATTGGAATGGGAAGGACTTGGATATCACATCTCATGCTATAGGAAGGCTCTCAGGTTTGCAAGGGGAAAGAGTTGGATATCACATTTCATGTTAGAGGTAGGATCTCAGGTTTGGTATTAGAAGCATTGAGATATCACATCTCATGCTATCAGAAGGATCTCAGGTTTGGTATAGAAGCATTGCGATATATCTTATGCTATCAGAAGAGTCTCAGGATTGGAATGGGAAGGAGTTGAATATCACATCTCATGGTAAAGGGAGGGTCTCAGGTTTGGAAGATAAGGATTTGGATATCACATCTCATGTTATAGGAAGGATCTCAGGTTTGGTATTAGAAGTATTGAGATATCACATCTCATGCTATCGGAAGGATCTCAGGTTTGGTATAGAAGCATTGAGATATCACATTTCATGATATCGGAAGGGTCTCAAGATTGGAATGGGAAGGAGTTGGATATCACATCTCATGATAAAGGAAGGGTCTAAGGTTTGGAAGGGGAAAGATTTGGATATCACATCTCATGTTATAGGAAGGATCTCAGGTTTGGTATTAGAAGTATTGAGATATCACATCTCATGCTATCGGAAGGATCTCAGGTTTGGTATAGAAGCATTGAGATATCACATTTCAAGCTATAGGAAGGGTCTCAGGATTAGAATGGGAAGGAGTTTGATATCACATCTCATGCCATAATATGGGTCTCAGGTTTGGTAGAAGCATTGGGTTATCACATCTCATGCTATCGGAAGGGTATCGGGATTGGATTTGGAAGGAGTTGGATATCCCATCTCATGCTATAGGAAGGGTCTCAGGTTGGAATGGGAAGGAGTTGGATATCACATCTCATGTTATAGGAAGGGTCTCAGGATTGGAATGGGAAGGACTTGGATATCACATCTCATGCTATAGGAAGGCTCTCAGGTTTGCAAGGGGAAAGAGTTGGATATCACATTTCATGTTAGAGGTAGGATCTCAGGTTTGGTATTAGAAGCATTGAGATATCACATCTCAAGCTATCAGAAGGATCTCAGGTTTGGTATAGAAGCATTGAGATATCATATCTTATGCTATCAGAAGAGTCTCAGGATTGGAATGGGAAGGAGTTGGATATCACATCTCATGGTAAAAGGAGGGTCTCAGGTTTGGAAGATAAGGATTTGGATATCACATCTCATGTTATAGGAAGGATCTCAGGTTTGGTATTAGAAGTATTGAGATATCACATCTCATGCTATCGGAAGGATCTCAGGTTTGGTATAGAAGCATTGAGATATCATATCTTATGCTATCAGAAGGGTCTCAGGATTGGAATGGGAAGGAGTTGGATATCACATCTCATGCTAAAGGGAGGGTCTCAGGTTTGGAAGGGGAAGGATTTGGATATCACATCTCATGTTATAGGATGGATCTCAGGTTTGGTATTAGAAGTATTGAGATATCACATCTCATGTTATCGGAAGGATCTCAGGTTTGGTATTAGAAGTATTTAGATATCACATCTCATGCTATAGGAAGGGTCTCAGGATTGGAATGGGAAGGACTTAGATATCACATATCATGCTATAGGGAGAGTCTCAGTTTTGATATTAGAAGCATTGAGATATCACATCTCATGCTATCGGAAGTGTCTCAGGATTGGAATGGGAAGGAGCTGGATATCACATCTCATGCTAAAGGAAGGGTCTCAGGTTTGGAACGGGAAGGAGTTGGATATCACATCTCATGTTATAGGAAGGGTCTCAGGTTTGGTATAAACATTGAGATATCACATCTCTGCTATCGGAAGTGTCTCAGGATTGGAATGGGAAGGAGTTGGATATCCCATCTCATGTTATAGGACGGGTCTCAGGTTTTTTATTAGAATCATTGAGATATCATATTGCATGCTGTAGGAAGGGTCTAAGGATTGGAATGCGAAGGACTTGGATATCACATCTCATGCTATAGATAGGCTCTCAGGTTTGGAAAGTGAAGGAGTTGGATATCACATTTCATGTTAGAGGAAGGATCTCAGGTTTGGTATTAGAGGCATTGAGATATCACATCTCAGGCTATAGGAAGGGTCTCAGGATTGGAATGGAAGGAGTTGGATATCACATCTCATGTTATAGGAAGGATCTGAGGTTTGGTATTAGAAGCATTGAGACATCACATCTCATGCTATAGGAAGGGTCTCAGGATTGGAATGGGAAGGAGTTGGATATCAAATCTCATGCTATAGGAAGGGTCTCAGGATTGGAATGGGAAGGAGTTGAATATGACATCTCATGCCGTAGGAAGGGTCTCAGGTTTGGTATAAACATTGAGATATCACATCTCTGCTATCAAAAGGGTCTCAGGATTGGAATTGGAAGGAGTTGGATATCCCATCTCATGTTATAGGAAGAGTCTCAGGTTTGGTATTAGAAGCATTGAGATATCACATCTCATGCTATAGGAAGTGTCTCAGGATTGGAATGGGAAGGACTTGGATATCACATCTCATGCTATAGGTAGGGTCTCAAGTTTGACATTAGAAGCATTGAGATATCACATCTCATGCTATAGGAAGGGTCTGAGGATTGGAATGGGAAGGAGTTGGATATCACATCTCCTGCTATGGGAAGGGTCTCAGGTTTGGTATAAGCAGTGAGATATCACATCTCATGCTATAGGAAGTGTCTCAGGATTGGAATGGGAAGGAGTTGGATATCACATCTCATGTTATAGGAAGGATCTCAGGTGTGGTATAAGCATTGAGATATCACATCTCTGCTATCGGAAGGGTCTCAAGATTGGAATGGGAAGGAGTTGGATATTCCCATCTCATGTTATAGGAAGGGTCTCAGGTTTGATATTAGAAGCATTGAGATATCACATCTCATGCTATAGGAAGGGTCTCAGGATTGGAATGGGAAGGACTTGGATATCACATCTCATGCTATAGGGAGGGTCTCAAGTTTGATATTAGAAGCTTTGAGATATCACATCTCATGATATCGGAAGGGTCTCAGGATTGGAATGGGAAGGAGTTGGATATCACATCTCATGATAAAGGAAGGGTCTAAGGTTTGGAAGGGGAAGGATTTGGATATCACATCTCATGTTATATTACGGGTCTCAGGTTTGGTATTAGAAGCATTGAGATATCAAGTCTCATAGTATAGGAAGGGTCTCAGAATTGGAATGGGAAGGAGTTGGATATCCCATCTCATGTTATAGGAAGAGTCTCTGGTTTGGTATTAGAATCATTGAGATATCACATCGCATGCTGTAGGAAGGGTCTAAGGATTGGAATGGGATGGACTTGGATATCACATCTCATGCTATAGTTAGGCTCTCAGGTTTGGTATAAGCATTGAGATATCACATCTCATGCTATAGGAAGGGTCTCAGAATTGGAATGGGAAGGAGTTGGATATCACATCTCAAGCTGTAGGAAGGGTCTCAGTATTGGAATGGGAAGGACTTGGATATCACATCTCATGCTATAGGAAGGCTCTCAGGTTTGGAAGGGGAAAGAGTTGGATATCTCATTTCATGTTAGAGGTAGGATCTCAGGTTTGGTATTAGAGGCATTGAGATATCACATCTCATGCTATCAGAAGGGTCTCAGGAATGGAATGGGAAGGAGTTAGATATCAC
Organism: Ambystoma mexicanum; assembly: GCF_040938575.1. Taxonomy (NCBI): domain Eukaryota; kingdom Metazoa; phylum Chordata; class Amphibia; order Caudata; family Ambystomatidae; genus Ambystoma; species Ambystoma mexicanum. Next base: position 13,967,602 of record NW_027182444.1, read on the forward strand.
ATCTCATGCTAAAGGGAGGGTCTCAGGTTTGGAAGGGGAAGGATTTGGATATCACATCTCATGTTATAGGAAGGATCTCAGGTTTGGTATTAGAAGCATTGAGATATCACATCTCATGCTATCAGAAGAGTCTCAGGATTGGAATAGGAAGGAGTTGGATATCACATTTCATGCTAAAGGGAGGGTCTCAGGTTTGGAAGGGGAAGGATTTGGATATCACATCTCATGTTATCGGAAGGATCACACGTTTGGTATTATAAGTATTGAGATATCATATCTCATGCTATAGGGAGGGTCTCAGGATTGGAATGGGAAGGACTTAGATATCACATATCATGCTATAGGGAGGGTCTCAGTTTTGATATTAGAAGCATTGAGATATCACATCTCATGCTATCGGAAGTGTCTCAGGATTGGAATGGGAAGGAGCTGGATATCACATCTCATGCTAAAGGAAGGGTCTCAGGTTTGGAACGGGAAGGATTTGGATATCACATCTCATGTTATAGGAAGGATCTCAGGTTTGGTATAAGCATTGAGATATCACATCTCTGCTATCGGAAGTGTCTCAGGATTGGAATGGGAAGGAGTTGGATATCCCATCTCATGTTATAGGACGGGTCTCAGGTTTGTTATTAGAATCATTGAGATATCATATTGCATGCTGTAGGAAGGGTCTAAGGGTTGGAATGTGAAGGACTTGGATATCACATCTCATGCTATAGATAGGCTCTTAGGTTTGGAAAGGGAAGGAGTTGGATATCACATTTCATGTTAGAGGAAGGATCTCAGGTTTGGTATTAGAAGCATTGAGATATCACATCTCATGCTATAGGAAGGGTCTCAGGATTGGAATGGGAAGCAGTTGGATATCACATCTCATGCTATAGGAAGGGTCTCAGGTTTGGTATAAGCATTGAGATATCACATCTCATGCTATAGGACGGATCTCAGGATTGGAATGGAAGGAGTTGGATATCACATCTCATGTTATAGGAAGGATCTCAGGTTTGGTATTAGACGCATTGAGACATCACATCTCATGCTATAGGAAGGGTCTCAGGGTTGGAATGGGAAGGAGTTGGATATCACATCTCATCCAATAGAAAGGGTCTCAGGTTTGGAATGGGAAGGAATTGGATATCACATCTCATGTTATAGGAAGGATCTCAGGTTTGGTATTAGAAGCATTGAGATATCACATCTCATGCTATAGGAAGGGTCTCAGGATTGGAATGTGAAGGATTTGGATATCACATCTCATGCTAAAGGAAGGGTCTCAGGTTTGGTAGAAGCATTGAGATATCACGTTGCTGCTATCGGAAGGGTCTCAGGATTGGATTGGGAAGGAGTTGGATATCCCTTCTCATGCTATAGGAAGGGTCTCAGGATTTGAATGGCAAGGAGTTGGATATCACATCTCATGCCATAGGAAGGGTCTCAGGTTTGGAATAAGCATTGAGATATCACATCTCTGCTATCGGAAGGGTCTCAGGATTGGATTGGGAAGGAGTTGGATATCCCTTCTCATGCTTTAGGAAGTGTCTCAGGTTGGAATGGGAAGGAGTTGGATATCACATCTCATGTTATAGGAAGGGTCTCAGGATTGGAATGGGAAGGATTTGGATATTACTTTCTTGCTATAGGAAGGGTCTCATGTTTGGAATGGGAAGGAGTTGGATATCACATATGCTATAGTTAGTGTCTCAGGTTTGGAACGGGAAGGAGTTGGATATCACATCTCATGTTATAGGAAGGGTCTCAGGTTTGGTATAAGCATTGAGATATCACATCTCTGCTATCGGAAGCGGCTCAGGATTGGAATGGGAAGGAGTTGGATATCCCATCTCATGTTATAGGAAGAGTCTCTGGTTTGGTATTAGAATCATTGAGATATCACATCGCATGCTGTAGGAAGGGTCTAAGGATTGGAATGGGATGGACTTGGATATCACATCTCATGTTATAGGTAGGCTCTCAGGTTTGGTATAAGCATTGAGATATCACATCTCATGCTATAGGGAGGGTCTCAGGATTGGAATGGGAAGGAATTGGATATCACATCTCATGCTATAGGAAGGGTCTCAGATTTGGTATAAGCATTGAGATATCACATCTCATGCTAAAGGAAGGGTCTCAGGATTGGAATGGGAAGGAGTTGTATATGACATCTCAGGCCATGACATCTCAGGCCATAGGAAGGTTCTCAGGTTTGGTATAAGCATTGAGATATCATATTGCATGCTGTAGGAAGGGTCTAAGGATTGGAATGGGAAGGACCTGGATATCACATCTCATGCTATAGAACGGCTCTCAGGTTTGGAAAGGGAAGGAGTTGGATATCACATCTCATGTTATAGGATGGATCTCAGGTTTGGTATTAGAAGTATTGAGATATCACATCTCATGTTATCGGAAGGATCTCAGGTTTGGTATTAGAAGTATTGAGATATCACATCTCATGCTATAGGAAGGGTCTCAGGATTGGAATGGGAAGGAGTTGGATATCACATCTCATGCTAAAGGAAGGGTCTCAGGTTTGGTAGAAGCATTGAGATATCACATCTCATGCTATAGGAAGGGTCTCAGGATTGGAATGGGAAGGACTTAGATATCACATATCATGCTATAGGGAGGGTCTCAGTTTTGATATTAGAAGCATTGAGATATCACATCTCATGCTATCGGAAGTGTCTCAGGATTGGAATGGGAAGGAGCTGGATATCACATCTCATGCTAAAGGAAGGGTCTCAGGTTTGGAACGGGAAGGAATTGGATATCACATCTCATGTTATAGGAAGGGTCTCAGGTTTGGTATAAACATTGAGATATCACATCTCTGCTATCGGAAGTGTCTCAGGATTGGAATGGGAAGGAGTTGGATTTCCCATCTCATGTTATAGGACGGGTCTCAGGTTTGTTATTGGAATCATTGAGATATCATATTGCATGCTGTAGGAAGGGTCTAAGGGTTGGAATGTGAAGGACTTGGATATCACATCTCATGCTATAGATAGGCTCTTAGGTTTGGAAAGGGAAGGAGTTGGATCTCACATTTCATGTTAGAGGAAGGATCTCAGGTTTGGTATTAGAAGCATTGAGATATCACATCTCATGCTATAGGAAGGGTCTCAGGATTGGAATGGGAAGGAGTTGGATATCACATCTCATGCTATAGGAAGGGTCTCATGTTTGGTATAAGCATTGAGATATCACATCTCATGCTATAGGAAGGGTCTCAGGATTGGAATGGAAGGAGTTGGATATCACATCTCATGTTATAGGAAGGATCTCAGGTTTGGTATTAGAAGCATTGAGACATCACATCTCTTGCTATAGGAAGGGTCTCAGGATTGGAATGGGAAGGAGTTGAATATGACATCTCATGCCGTAGGAAGGGTCTCAGGTTTGGTATAAACATTGAGATATCACATCTCTGCTATCAAAAGGCTCTCAGGATTGGAATGGGAAGGAGTTGGATATCCCATCTCATGTTATAGGAAGAGTCTCAAGTTTGGTATTAGAAGCATTGAGATATCACATCTCATGCTATAGGAAGTGTCTTAGGATTGGAATGGGAAGGACTTGGATATCACATCTCATGCTATAGGTAGGGTCTCAAGTTTGACATTAGAAGCATTGAGATATCACATCTCATGCTATAGAAAGGGTCTGAGGATTGGAATGGGAAGGAGTTGGATATCACATCTCCTGCTATGGGAAGGGTCTCAGGTTTGGTATAAGCAGTGAGATATCACATCTCATGCTATAGGAAGTGTCTCAGGATTGGAATGGGAAGGAGTTGGATATCACATCTCATGTTATAGGAAGGATCTCAGGTTTGGTATAAGCATTGAGATATCACATCTCTGCTATCGGAAGGGTCTCAAGATTGGAATGGGAAGGAGTTGGATATTCCCATCTCATGTTATAGGAAGGGTCTCAGGTTTGGTATTAGAAGCATTGAGATATCACATCTCATGCTATAGGAAGGGTCTCAGGATTGGAATGGGAAGGACTTGGATATCACATCTCATGCTATAGGGAGGGTCTCAAGTTTGATATTAGAAGCTTTGAGATATCACATCTCATGATATCGGAAGGGTCTCAGGATTGGAATGGGAAGGAGTTGGATATCACATCTCATGATAAAGGAAGGGTCTAAGGTTTGGAAGGGGAAGGATTTGGATATCACATCTCATGTTATATTACGGGTCTCAGGTTTGGTATTAGAAGCATTGAGATATCAAGTCTCATAGTATAGGAAGGGTCTCAGAATTGGAATGGGAAGGAGTTGGATATCCCATCTCATGTTATAGGAAGAGTCTCTGGTTTGGTATTAGAATCATTGAGATATCACATCGCATGCTGTAGGAAGGGTCTAAGGATTGGAATGGGATGGACTTGGATATCACATCTCATGCTATAGGTAGGCTCTCAGGTTTGGTATAAGCATTGAGATATCACATCTCATGCTATAGGAAGGGTCTCAGAATTGGAATGGGAAGGAGTTGGATATCACATCTCAAGCTATAGGAAGGGTCTCAGTATTGGAATGGGAAGGACTTGGATATCACATCTCATGCTATAGGAAGGCTCTCAGGTTTGGAAGGGGAAAGAGTTGGATATCTCATTTCATGTTAGAGGTAGGATCTCAGGTTTGGTATTAGAGGCATTGAGATATCACATCTCATGCTATCAGAAGGGTCTCAGGAATGGAATGGGAAGGAGTTAGATATCACATCTCATGCTAAAGGGAGGGTCTCAGGTTTGGAAGGGGAAGGATTTGGATATCACATCTCATGTTATAGGAAGGATCTCAGGTTTGGTATTAGAAGCATTGAGATATCACATCTCATGCTATCGGAAGGATCTCAGGTTTGGTATTAGAAGCATTGAGATATCACATCTCATGCTATCAGAAGAGTCTCAGGATTGGAATAGGAAGGAGTTGGATATCACATTTCATGCTAAAGGGAGGGTCTCAGGTTTGGAAGGGGAAGGATTTGGATATCACATCTCATGTTATCGGAAGGATCTCACGTTTGGTATTAGAAGTATTGAGATATCATATCTCATGCTATAGGAAGGGTCTCAGGATTGGAATGGGAAGGAGTTGGATATCACATCTCATGCTATAGGGAGGGTCTCAGGATTGGAATGGGAAGGACTTAGATATCATATATCATGCTATAGGGAGGGTCTCAGTTTTGATATTAGAAGCATTGAGATATCACATCTCATGCTATCGGAAGTGTCTCAGGATTGGAATGGGAAGGAGCTGGATATCACATCTCATGCTAAAGGAAGGGTCTCAGGTTTGGAACGGGAAGGATTTGGATATCACATCTCATGTTATAGGAAGGGTCTCAGGTTTGGTATAAGCATTGAGATATCACATCTCTGCTATCGGAAGTGTCTCAGGATTGGAATGGGAAGGAGTTGGATATCCCATCTCATGTTATAGGACGGGTCTCAGGTTTGTTATTAGAATCATTGAGATATCATATTGCATGCTGTAGGAAGGGTCTAAGGGTTGGAATGTGAAGGACTTGGATATCACATCTCATGCTATAGATAGGCTCTTAGGTTTGGAAAGGGAAGGAGTTGGATATCACATTTCATGTTAGAGGAAGGATCTCAGGTTTGGTATTAGAAGCATTGAGATATCACATCTCATGCTATAGGAAGGGTCTCAGGATTGGAATGGGAAGCAGTTGGATATCACATTTCATGCTATAGGAAGGGTCTCAGGTTTGGTATAAGCATTGAGATATCACATCTCATGCTATAGGACGGGTCTCAGGATTGGAATGGAAGGAGTTGGATATCACATCTCATGTTATAGGAAGGATCTCAGGTTTGGTATTAAGACGCATTGAGACATCACATCTCATGCTATAGGAAGGGTCTCAGGGTTGGAATGGGAAGGAGTTGGATATCACATCTCATCCAATAGGAAGGGTCTCAGGTTTGGATTGGGAAGGAATTGGATATCACATCTCATGTTATAGGAAGGATCTCAGGTTTGGTATTAGAAGCATTGAGATATCACATCTCATGCTATAGGAAGGGTCTCAGGATTGGAATGGGAAGGACTTGGATATCACATCTCATGCTATAGGTAGGGTCTCAAGTTTGACATTAGAAGCATTGAGATATCACATCTCATGCTATAGGAAGGGTCTGAGGATTGGAATGGGAAGGAGTTGGATATCACATCTCCTGCTATGGGAAGGGTCTCAGGTTTCATATAAGCAGTGAGATATCACATCACATGCTATAGGAAGTGTCTCAGGATTGGAATGGGAAGGAGTTGGATATCACATCTCATGTTATAGGAAGGATCTCAGGTTTGGTATAAGCATTGAGATATCACATCTCTGCTATCGGAAGGGTCTCAAGATTGGAATGGGAAGGAGTTGGATATTCCTATCTCATGTTATAGGAAGGGTCTCAGGTTTGGTATTAGAAGCATTGAGATATCACATCTCATGCTATAGGAAGGGTCTCAGGATTGGAATGGGAAGGACTTGGATATCACATCTCATGCTATAGGGAGGGTCTCAAGTTTGATATTAGAAGCTTTGAGATATCACATCTCATGATATCGGAAGGGTCTCAGGATTGGAATGGGAAGGAGTTGGATATCACATCTCATGATAAAGGAAGGGTCTAAGGTTTGGAAGGGGAAGGATTTGGATATCACATCTCATGTTATATTACGGGTCTCAGGTTTGGTATTAGAAGCATTGAGATATCAAGTCTCATAGTATAGGAAGGGTCTCAGAATTGGAATGGGAAGGAGTTGGATATCCCATCTCATGTTATAGGATGAGTCTCTGGTTTGGTATTAGAATCATTGAGATATCACATCGCATGCTGTAGGAAGGGTCTAAGGATTGGAATGGGATGGACTTGGATATCACATCTCATGCTATAGGTAGGCTCTCAGGTTTGGTATAAGCATTGAGATATCACATCTCATGCTATAGGAAGGGTCTCAGAATTGGAATGGGAAGGAGTTGGATATCACATCTCAAGCTATAGGAAGGGTCTCAGTATTGGAATGGGAAGGACTTGGATATCACATCTCATGCTATAGGAAGGCTCTCAGGTTTGGAAGGGGAAAGAGTTGGATATCTCATTTCATGTTAGAGGTAGGATCTCAGGTTTGGTATTAGAAGCATTGAGATATCACATCTCATGCTATCAGAAGGGTCTCAGGAATGGAATGGGAAGGAGTTAGATATCACATCTCATGCTAAAGGGAGGGTCTCAGGTTTGGAAGGGGAAGGATTTGGATATCACATCTCATGTTATAGGAAGGATCTCAGGTTTGGTATTAGAAGCATTGAGATATCACATCTCATGCTATCGGAAGGATCTCAGGTTTGGTATTAGAAGCATTGAGATATCACATCTCATGCTATCAGAAGAGTCTCAGGATTGGAATAGGAAGGAGTTGGATATCACATTTCATGCTAAAGGGAGGGTCTCAGGTTTGGAAGGGGAAGGATTTGGATATCACATCTCATGTTATCGGAAGGATCTCACGTTTGGTATTAGAAGTATTGAGATATCATATCTCATGCTATAGGAAGGGTCTCAGGATTGGAATGGGAAGGAGTTGGATATCATATATGCTATAGTTAGTGTCTCAGGTTTGGAACGGGAAGGAGTTGGATATCACATCTCATGTTATAGGAAGGGTCTCAGGTTTGGTATAAGCATTGAGATATCACATCTCTGCTATCGGAAGCGGCTCAGGATTGGAATGGGAAGGAGTTGGATATCCCATCTCATGTTATAGGAAGAGTCTCTGGTTTGGTATTAGAATCATTGAGATATCACATCGCATGCTGTAGGAAGGGTCTAAGGATTGGAATGGGATGGACTTGGATATCACATCTCATGTTATAGGTAGGCTCTCAGGTTTGGTATAAGCATTGAGATATCACATCTCATGCTATAGGGAGGGTCTCAGGATTGGAATGGGAAGGAATTGGATATCACATCTCATGCTATAGGAAGGGTCTCAGATTTGGTATAAGCATTGAGATATCACATCTCATGCTAAAGGAAGGGTCTCAGGATTGGAATGGGAAGGAGTTGTATATGACATCTCAGGCCATGACATCTCAGGCCATAGGAAGGTTCTCAGGTTTGGTATAAGCATTGAGATATCATATTGCATGCTGTAGGAAGGGTCTAAGGATTGGAATGGGAAGGACCTGGATATCACATCTCATGCTATAGAACGGCTCTCAGGTTTGGAAAGGGAAGGAGTTGGATATCACATCTAATGTTATAGGATGGATCTCAGGTTTGGTATTAGAAGTATTGAGATATCACATCTCATGTTATTGGAAGGATCTCAGGTTTGGTATTAGAAGTATTGAGATATCACATCTCATGCTATAGGAAGGGTCTCAGGATTGGAATGGGAAGGAGTTGGATATCACATCTCATGCTAAAGGAAGGGTCTCAGGTTTGGTAGAAGCATTGAGATATCACATCTCATGCTATAGGAAGGGTCTCAGGATTGGAATGGGAAGGACTTAGATATCACATATCATGCTATAGGGAGGGTCTCAGTTTTGATATTAGAAGCATTGAGATATCACATCTCATGCTATCGGAAGTGTCTCAGGATTGGAATGGGAAGGAGCTGGATATCACATCTCATGCTAAAGGAAGGGTCTCAGGTTTGGAACGGGAAGGAGTTGGATATCACATCTCATGTTATAGGAAGGGTCTCAGGTTTGGTATAAACATTGAGATATCACATCTCTGCTATCGGAAGTGTCTCAGGATTGGAATGGGAAGGAGTTGGATATCCCATCTCATGTTATAGGACGGGTCTCAGGTTTGTTATTGGAATCATTGAGATATCATATTGCATGCTGTAGGAAGGGTCTAAGGGTTGGAATGTGAAGGACTTGGATATCACATCTCATGCTATAGATAGGCTCTTAGGTTTGGAAAGGGAAGGAGTTGGATCTCACATTTCATGTTAGAGGAAGGATCTCAGGTTTGGTATTAGAAGCATTGAGATATCACATCTCATGCTATAGGAAGGGTCTCAGGATTGGAATGGGAAGGAGTTGGATATCACATCTCATGCTATAGGAAGGGTCTCAGGTTTGGTATAAGCATTGATATATCACATCTCATGCTATAGGAAGGGTCTCAGGATTGGAATGGAAGGAGTTGGATATCACATCTCATGTTATAGGAAGGATCTCAGGTTTGGTATTAGAAGCATTGAGACATCACATCTCATGCTATAGGAAGGGTCTCAGGATTGGAATGGGAAGGAGTTGGATATCAAATCTCATGCTATAGGAAGGGTCTCAGGATTGGAATGGGAAGGAGTTGAATATGACATCTCATGCCGTAGGAAGGGTCTCAGGTTTGGTATAAACATTGAGATATCACATCTCTGCTATCAAAAGGGTCTCAGGATTGGAATGGGAAGGAGTTGGATATCCCATCTCATGTTATAGGAAGAGTCTCAAGTTTGGTATTAGAAGCATTGAGATATCACATCTCATGCTATAGGAAGTGTCTTAGGATTGGAATGGGAAGGACTTGGATATCACATCTCATGCTATAGGTAGGGTCTCAAGTTTGACATTAGAAGCATTGAGATATCACATCTCATGCTATAGGAAGGGTCTGAGGATTGGAATGGGAAGGAGTTGGATATCACATCTCCTGCTATGGGAAGGGTCTCAGGTTTGGTATAAGCAGTGAGATATCACATCTCATGCTATAGGAAGTGTCTCAGGATTGGAATGGGAAGGAGTTGGATATCACATCTCATGTTATAGGAAGGATCTCAGGTTTGGTATAAGCATTGAGATATCACATCTCTGCTATCGGAAGGGTCTCAAGATTGGAATGGGAAGGAGTTGGATATTCCCATCTCATGTTATAGGAAGGGTCTCAGGTTTGGTATTAGAAGCATTGAGATATCACATCTCATGCTATAGGAAGGGTCTCAGGATTGGAATGGGAAGGACTTGGATATCACATCTCATGCTATAGGGAGGGTCTCAAGTTTGATATTAGAAGCTTTGAGATATCACATCTCATGATATCGGAAGGGTCTCAGGATTGGAATGGGAAGGAGTTGGATATCACATCTCATGATAAAGGAAGGGTCTAAGGTTTGGAAGGGGAAGGATTTGGATATCACATCTCATGTTATATTACGGGTCTCAGGTTTGGTATTAGAAGCATTGAGATATCAAGTCTCATAGTATAGGAAGGGTCTCAGAATTGGAATGGGAAGGAGTTGGATATCCCATCTCATGTTATAGGAAGAGTCTCTGGTTTGGTATTAGAATCATTGAGATATCACATCGCATGCTGTAGGAAGGGTCTAAGGATTGGAATGGGATGGACTTGGATATCACATCTCATGCTATAGGTAGGCTCTCAGGTTTGGTATAAGCATTGAGATATCACATCTCATGCTATAGGAAGGGTCTCAGAATTGGAATGGGAAGGAGTTGGATATCACATCTCAAGCTATAGGAAGGGTCTCATTATTGGAATGGGAAGGACTTGGATATCACATCTCATGCTATAGGAAGGCTCTCAGGTTTGGAAGGGGAAAGAGTTGGATATCTCATTTCATGTTAGAGGTAGGATCTCAGGTTTGGTATTAGAGGCATTGAGATATCACATCTCATGCTATCAGAAGGGTCTCAGGAATGGAATGGGAAGGAGTTAGATATCACATCTCATGCTAAAGGGAGGGTCTCAGGTTTGGAAGGGGAAGGATTTGGATATCACATCTCATGTTATAGGAAGGATCTCAGGTTTGGTATTAGAAGCATTGAGATGGGGGGCGCTGTTGAGCAGCCGACAAGATGGCTGCCTAGCCTTTCAGCTCCGTGTGCTGCCGCTTTACATCTGCTTCCATCTGCGGTTTGCTACTCTGCCCCGTCTCTGGACTTGGCCCACGCATAGCTGACACTCGGGGCCACCCGCCTGTGAAATCTGGCCCTGAATCGGACCTTCTGACCCTGTGTTCGCGGTGCCTCGAACCAGGCCCGTGCGCTGCCGGTCGACGCCGCGGACGGTGTCGCAGACTTCCTTCCGTCGCAGCTGACGACCCGGCGGGCCGCCTCCCTATCTATCGCCACCGCGCCCACCTGCTTTGCGACTGGGGCCGGGGCCGGGGCACGGGGGCCGCCTGTGCGGCCTACGCCGATACGCGTGGGCCGACCCGGCGCGGCGCCGCGGAAGGCTCTGCTGAAGACCCCGCTGAAGACGCTCCTGGCCTGAACCAACTAACGACTGCGAACCGAGCCTGAGGTGAGGAGCTGGTGGGCCCTGTATGTGCGGCATTTCTCCACAACCCCTTGGGTCTATCTGTATGCCGCCCTAAGAGCCGTGCGGGGCTCCGTCAGAACGAACCTCTCGCCCGCTACCTCCGGCACTCGGTTTTAAGGTCCTCCACGCCGCGCCGGTGCATTGCCCCGTCTCACGATAACCTCACGAGTCTGACTCCCTGGAACACGCCACGATGTCCAACAGGTCCAGGAACACCGGTAAATCTGGCGCCATGGACAAGTTTGCTAAGGCCACCCCGAGGCCCGACTCGGCCCATACATCATGCGATCAAATCGAAGCACCGCTCCCTGCAGAGGCCCCCCCCGCAGACCTGACGGTCGTTATGGAATCCATGGCCAGAAACTTCGCAGCTTTTCACGAGAAGCTAGATGACATTAATGCAAATGTGGCATCTCTACGAACCAAACTGGACCAACAAGGGTCGCGTATCACCGAAACCGAAAACAGGATCAGCTCCAACGAGGACAATATCAACACGCTGCAAAGCACGGTGTCCACCCTTGCCACGGACATGAAACTAGTGCGCGCTAAATGCGACGACCTCGAATCTAGATCACGGAGGAATAACATACGCATCATTGGAGTCCCGGAAAATGCACTGAAGGGCCGACTTGAATCCGCAGTCGAGAACCTCCTGAAAGACCTATTGGGCAATCCGGAATTGTCCCCCTTCTTCACAATCGAAAGGGCCCACAGGGCGTTGGCCCCACGCCCCAAACCAGGAGACTTCCCGCGGCCCATCATCGCCAAAATTCTGAGTTTTAGAGATCGGGACCAAATCCTCTGCCTTGCGCGGGAGAAGGGTGAACTCAGATTGGACTCGCAGGTGATCCGAATCTTCCCCGACTTCTCGATTGCAGTACAGCAGGAGCGCCGCCAATTTCTCGGGGTCAAGAACCTGCTCAGGGAGAGAAGCATTCCATACGCCATCCTGTTCCCGGCCCGTCTAAAGTTCACATTTAACAACAAACTTTATTTCTTCACGGTGCCCTCAGAAGCGGTGAAATTCATAGAGGCACACATCCCTCTGCATCCACCTGCCGGAGATGATATGGAAAATGACTGAACTTATTTTGAAACTTGCTCTCCCGGATCGCCGCCTACTCGAGCGGTCTGAGGGCTTCATCATCCACTACCACCCTGCTGTTTTATTCCTACTTTTCACGCTCTCCGGGCTGCACTCACAGCTCCTTAGCCCTCAGATACGCACTTTCTATTTTGCATGTTGTTGGTCCACTCATAGTGATCATGTTGATTCCTGTCTTCATCAAATGCAATATCTCCCCATTTCGCATTCAGGACGGCGCGGCCACAGGTAATGGCTGTGACATGCATCACTAAACCGCAAACACTGTTTATTTTCTCACGGATGCCTTAGTGTCCCAAGCGTGCTAACACACGGCAATAGCGCACCCCATTGCGATTGCACTGCTTCCTATTTCTTTGTTTTTGGTTCGCCCCTGTTGGACTCTTGCACAGGCTGGATCAAGTTGGGGTCGGTCCGACTGTGCACTGTTGGAGATGGGTGGGATGTACACTGCTGATCATGGGTTGGTGGTGAGGGTGGGGGGGGCAAACTGGGTGTTATCTACAAAAGGCACACGGGGTTGCATGTGGCCGGCACTAATGGGCCATGGTCGTAAATTTTGCCCCTTCCCTTGGGGCGCACACTATTGTTGGGTCCGAGACGTTCATTGAGAACACGTGTTACATAATGAGATACCTGGCACAGGTATGGCAACCGTCTTAATGTCATGGAATATCCGAGGGGTAAGCAATCACACTAAGGCGCGCAAAATCATGGCATATGCCAACAGACATAATTGCAAGATACTGTTCCTGCAGGAGACACACTCCAATGGCCACATCCCCAGAACAATGGCCCCAGCATGGGGACCTACTAGATTTTTTACCTCCTACTCCACTCAATCCAGGGGGGTTCTAACCATGATCCATAAATCCATCAAGTTCACACTGCATAAAAACTACACTGACCCTGAAGGACGCTATGTCATACTACATTGCACTTTGGCCAACAAAGAATATCTACTCGTCAACACCTATTGCCCCAATATCGATTCTCCTGATTTTTTTGACAAGATCGCCACTATACTGCTGGGATACGTGGGAACTCTGGTCATTTGGGCGGGAGATCTGAATCTTATCCTTGATGCGGCCCTGGATAGGACTGGATCCAACCCACGGCCTCTGTCCAGCGCCGCACGCAGGTTGCACTCTCACATTAAGACCCTCGACATTTGCGATGCCTGGAGGTCGCTACACCCACATCTTAGAGACTACACTTACTACTCATCAGTGCATGGGAGCTCTTCTAGGATACACTTGTTTCTTGTCTCGAAAGGTGTCATGGGAGGGGTGTTGGGCTCCCAGATCTTACCCCGCACGCTTTCTGATCATGCCCCGATCACACTCACAGCCAGACTAGGAGTACCCGTCCCGACGTTCAGCACCTGGCGTTTTAAATCCGACGCCCTGCGAGATGTGGTATTTAAGGCTGAAATACTCGACGATATTCTGTCTTTCTTCGAACTAAACACTCTCCGAGATACCTCTGCCGCCGTGAGGTGGGACGCCTTTAAGGTGTACATCAGGGGAATGTCTATCTCCCGGGAAGCTGGGGTGCTGAAATCAATCAGAACAGCGCTGAGCCGTTCAGAAAGCAAACTGAAACAACTGGAACTGCAGGGCGCCTCTGGTGCCGACCCCGCCACTCTTGCCCAGATCTCTGAGGAACTCCAGGCTTTCAACAAACTCGCCGTCAGCGAGATACATTTCCTTGGTCGCCCTCAAGCGGCCAGGAAATATGGTGAGGGAGAGAGGCCCGGGAGAACGTTAGCGACACTAACTAAATGAGAATCTGGCCGAACGCAAATCACCTCACTTAAAGATGAACAGGGTAATACCCAATGGGCTGACCTACAAATCCTGAACACATTTACCGAGTTCTACAGATCTCTCTACTCCCAGCCTGCTGAGCACACTGAACAGCACATGCGGGAACTCCTTGACTCGATCCCCACCACTGAGATCTCCTCCGCTACCCGTGACGATCTGGACTCTCCAGTCACGCTTGACGAGATAGTAACTGCCATCTCTGACCTACCCAAAGGCAAAGCCCCGGGGCCCGACGGTCTGACCGCCGATTTCTATCAAGAACACGTCGCTATACTCGCCCCCAAGCTACTCGAGGTCTGGGATGAATCGCTCCGAGTCTCTATTCTTCCCCTCTCTATGCGCGAGGCAGTCATTACGGTGCTGCTCAAGCCCGATAAGCCCGACGACGAATGTGGGTCCTATAGACCCCTCTCCCTAATGAACCTCGACACAAAGATCTTTGCAAAAATTATAGCGAACCGATTTCTGCCCATTATGACATATCTGGTCCATGATGACCAGGCCGGCTTTGTACCGGGCAGGTCCACCTCCCACAACATCAGGAGACTGTTTAATGTAATGTCCCACATTGATCAAGAGGCACAAGCAGTGGCGGTCACACTGGACGCCCAGAAGGCCTTCGATATGGTCTCCTGGAGATACACTTGGCTGGTCCTTGAGAATATGGGTATTGGCCCGAACATGATTAAGTTTATAAAATTACTTTACACTTCTCCTGTGGCACGGGTTAGGGTCAATACACTAACTTCTGATCTTTTCACACTGTTCAG
Organism: Ambystoma mexicanum; assembly: GCF_040938575.1. NCBI lineage: Eukaryota > Metazoa > Chordata > Amphibia > Caudata > Ambystomatidae > Ambystoma > Ambystoma mexicanum. Next base: position 13,982,658 of record NW_027182444.1, read on the forward strand.
AGGTACCCGACAGGGATGCCCCTTCTCTCCAATACTGTTCGCCTTAGCAATTGAACCAATGGCAGACTATGTCCGTGCTCACCACGCCCGCAAGGGTATAAGACTGAAGGACAGCCCCGAAATTATATCCCTATATGCGGACGATGTTCTCTTATACATCAGAGACCCTGCAACACACCTTGACTCAATACTAAGGGACATTACTCGCATAGGCACTCACTCCGGCTTCACTATCAATTATTCTAAGTCGGAGATTTTCCCGCTCACTAAGGCCACCCAGCAACCTGCCTCTGAATACCCCCTCCGTTGGTCACCGAATGGTTTTAGATATTTGGGCGTGCACATATCCTTGGCCAAGTCCTCCCTTCTCGCTGACAATTACTCGGCGGTAACACGCATGGCCGAAACCAAAATCCTCAGGTGGCGTGCCCTCCCGCTCTCCATTGCTGGTCGGCTCTCCCTCATTAAAATGATTCTGCTCCCCAAACTTCTCTACATATTTAGCAACGTACCCGTGTGGCCTGGGAATAACTACTTTGCCAGACTGCACACACTGTTTGCTCAGTTCCTTTGGCACGCGGGCGCAGTACGCAAAAAGTGGACGGACATGACACTTCCATACAAACTAGGGGGACTCACAGCCCCGAATATATCACTTTACTGGCACGCAGCTCAGGCCCAACATGCCACCCACTGGTATCCTGGTGCACCAACGCGTCCCCATGTCAAACTGGAGAGATTGGCGACCACCGGCATCGACCTAATGTCCGCGCTACTGCATTACCAATACATACCCGACTCTCCTATCGACCCTCTCTACACAACCCTCTTGGCCTGGTCTCGCATGCTTTCCCAGACGCCTGGAGCCTTCCCATACTACAAGTGGCTTCCCGTGTGGGCTTTTCCTGGCCTGGAGCCCACACACGACGCAGCGCTGGCCCGACACTGGGGGGAGCTGGGATACCATGCACTGACGGACTTCTACCCTGAAGGCAGCTTTATTGACCCCCGATCTTGGAAACCGGGTCACACCGGGACCGCTTTGGAAACCCTCCAATATTATAGACTGCGGGCCGCGTTTAGGTCCAAATGGCCCACATTCACCGGACGAGCCCCCAGACAACCCAGCCATCGCATACATTGCCAACTCAGGGGGCGCCCGCGGCGTGGTCTCCTCACTCTACAAGATATTTCAGGCTGCTTCCCCTACTCCCACCCTCAAGGCACGCGATGACTGGGCCGACGACCTGGGCCTGGAAATATCAGATGGGGCCTGGGAGAACATGTGCCTGCACACCCAACGAGTCTCCCTCAACTTCCGTTTTCGCGCCATGCAGTACAAACTCCTAAATAGACTTTATTATACTCCGTACAGAACCTCTAGGTTCGCTCACACTGCGACACGCCCCTGCCCCCGCTGCAGGGCGACAGAGGCCGATCACCTACACATGTTTTGGTCCTGTAACAAACTGCTTGGTTTCTGGGAGGGCATCCTAGAAACTCTCTCTGCTATCATTGGGGTTGTTGTTGACCCAGATCCTCTGGCCGTCCTCTTTGGCGCCTGGACGACCGATGACACTAGATGTTCAGCTAGATTTTTGAATATTGCATGTATGGTTGCCAAGAAATGCGTCCTTCAGAATTGGAAAAATCCCTCCCCTCCGGCTCACCGGAAATGGCTCCATATGCTTACCTGGTCACGCAATTGCGAGGAGGAATTCATATCCATGCTCCCTGCTACATCTCGTCCCTGTAACATCTGGACAGAATTCAACACATACCTTAACAATAGAAGCACAAGTGCCTCCAGCTCTGGCTTGTCTCCCACCCCTCTGTAATTACCCCTACTATGTGCACACTTATTTGTATATATTTCATGCGACCACTGCCTTGTATTGCTGTGACCAATGTACCATGTTAAATGTACAGTATTGTTACGCCTTTTACACGGGCTGGACTCGTGCCCTTGTTGCCTGCACCATGTAACCTTGTGCCGCTAAAAATAAAAGTTTAAAAAAAAAAAAAAAAAAAAGAAGCATTGAGATATCACATCTCATGCTATCGGAAGGATCTCAGGTTTGGTATTAGAAGCATTGAAATATCACATCTCATGCTATCAGAAGAGTCTCAGGATTGGAATAGGAAGGAGTTGGATATCACATTTCATGCTAAAGGGAGGGTCTCAGGTTTGGAAGGGGAAGGATTTGGATATCACATCTCATGTTATCGGAAAGATCTCACGTTTGGTATTAGAAGTATTGAGATATCATATCTCATGCTATAGGAAGGGTCTCAGGATTGGAATGGGAAGGAGTTGGATATCACATCTCATGCTATAGGGAGGGTCTCAGGATTGGAATGGGAAGGACTTAGATATCACATATCATGCCATAGGGAGGGTCTCAGTTTTGATATTAGAAGCATTGAGATATCACATCTCATGCTATCGGAAGTGTCTCAGGATTGGAATGGGAAGGAGCTGGATATCACATCTCATGCTAAAGGAAGGGTCTCAGGTTTGGAACGGGAAGGATTTGGATATCACATCTCATGTTATAGGAAGGGTCTCAGGTTTGGTATAAGCATTGAGATATCACATCTCTGCTATCGGAAGTGTCTCAGGATTGGAATGGGAAGGAGTTGGATATCCCATCTCATGTTATAGGACGGGTCTCAGGTTTGTTATTAGAATCATTGAGATATCATATTGCATGCTGTAGGAAGGGTCTAAGGGTTGGAATGTGAAGGACTTGGATATCACATCTCATGCTATAGATAGGCTCTTAGGTTTGGAAAGGGAAGGAGTTGGATATCACATTTCATGTTAGAGGAAGGATCTCAGGTTTGATATTAGAAGCATTGAGATATCACATCTCATGCTATAGGAAGGGTCTCAGGATTGGAATGGGAAGCAGTTGGATATCACATTTCATGCTATAGGAAGGGTCTCAGGTTTGGTATAAGCATTGAGATATCACATCTCATGCTATAGGACGGGTCTCAGGATTGGAATGGAAGGAGTTGGATATCACATCTCATGTTATAGGAAGGATCTCAGGTTTGGTATTAGACGCATTGAGACATCACATCTCATGCTATAGGAAGGGTCTCAGGGTTGGAATGGGAAGGAGTTGGATATCACATCTCATCCAATAGGAAGGGTCTCAGGTTTGGAATGGGAAGGAATTGGATATCACATCTCATGTTATAGGAAGGATCTCAGGTTTGGTATTAGAAGCATTGAGATATCACATCTCATGCTATAGGAAGGGTCTCAGGATTGGAATGGGAAGGACTTGGATATCACATCTCATGCTATAGGTAGGGTCTCAAGTTTGACATTAGAAGCATTGAGATATCACATCTCATGCTATAGGAAGGGTCTGAGGATTGGAATGGGAAGGAGTTGGATATCACATCTCCTGCTATGGGAAGGGTCTCAGGTTTGGTATAAGCAGTGAGATATCACATCACATGCTATAGGAAGTGTCTCAGGATTGGAATGGGAAGGAGTTGGATATCACATCTCATGTTATAGGAAGGATCTCAGGTTTGGTATAAGCATTGAGATATCACATCTCTGCTATCGGAAGGGTCTCAAGATTGGAATGGGAAGGAGTTGGATATTCCCATCTCATGTTATAGGAAGGGTCTCAGGTTTGGTATTAGAAGCATTGCGATATCACATCTCATGCTATAGGAAGGGTCTCAGTATTGGAATGGGAAGGACTTGGATATCACATCTCATGCTATAGGGAGGGTCTCAAGTTTGATATTAGAAGCTTTGAGATATCACATCTCATGATAAAGGAAGGGTCTAAGGTTTGGAAGGGGAAGGATTTGGATATCACATCTCATGTTATATTACGGGTCTCAGGTTTGGTATTAGAAGCATTGAGATATCAAGTCTCATAGTATAGGAAGGGTCTCAGAATTGGAATGGGAAGGAGTTGGATATCCCATCTCATGTTATAGGAAGAGTCTCTGGTTTGGTATTAGAATCATTGAGATATCACATCGCATGCTGTAGGAAGGGTCTAAGGATTGGAATGGGATGGACTTGGATATCACATCTCTTGCTATAGGTAGGCTCTCAGGTTTGGTATAAGCATTGAGATATCACATCTCATGCTATAGGAAGGGTCTCAGAATTGGAATGGGAAGGAGTTGGATATCACATCTCAAGCTATAGGAAGGGTCTCAGTATTGGAATGGGAAGGACTTGGATATCACATCTCATGCTATAGGAAGGCTCTCAGGTTTGGAAGGGGAAAGAGTTGGATATCTCATTTCATGTTAGAGGTAGGATCTCAGGTTTGGTATTAGAGGCATTGAGATATCACATCTCATGCTATCAGAAGGGTCTCAGGAATGGAATGGGAAGGAGTTAGATATCACATCTCATGCTAAAGGGAGGGTCTCAGGTTTGGAAGGGGAAGGATTTGGATATCACATCTCATGTTATAGGAAGGATCTCAGGTTTGGTATTAGAAGCATTGAGATATCACATCTCATGCTATCGGAAGGATCTCAGGTTTGGTATTAGAAGCATTGAGATATCACATCTCATGCTATCAGAAGAGTCTCAGGATTGGAATAGGAAGGAGTTGGATATCACATTTCATGCTAAAGGGAGGGTCTCAGGTTTGGAAGGGGAAGGATTTGGATATCACATCTCATGTTATCGGAAGGATCTCACGTTTGGTATTAGAAGTATTGAGATATCATATCTCATGCTATAGGAAGGGTCTCAGGATTGGAATGGGAAGGAGTTGGATATCACATCTCATGCTATAGGGAGGGTCTCAGGATTGGAATGGGAAGGACTTAGATATCACATATCATGCTATAGGGAGGGTCTCAGTTTTGATATTAGAAGCATTGAGATATCACATCTCATGCTATCGGAAGTGTCTCAGGATTGGAATGGGAAGGAGCTGGATATCACATCTCATGCTAAAGGAAGGGTCTCAGGTTTGGAACGGGAAGGATTTGGATATCACAACTCATGTTATAGGAAGGGTCTCAGGTTTGGTATAAGCATTGAGATATCACATCTCTGCTATCGGAAGTGTCTCAGGATTGGAATGGGAAGGAGTTGGATATCCCATCTCATGTTATAGGACGGGTCTCAGGTTTGTTATTAGAATCATTGAGATATCATATTGCATGCTGTAGGAAGGGTCTAAGGGTTGGAATGTGAAGGACTTGGATATCACATCTCATGCTATAGATAGGCTCTTAGGTTTGGAAAGGGAAGGAGTTGGATATCACATTTCATGTTAGAGGAAGGATCTCAGGTTTGGTATTAGAAGCATTGAGATATCACATCTCATGCTATAGGAAGGGTCTCAGGATTGGAATGGGAAGCAGTTGGATATCACATCTCATGCTATAGGAAGGGTCTCAGGTTTGGTATAAGCATTGAGATATCACATCTCATGCTATAGGACGGGTCTCAGGATTGGAATGGAAGGAGTTGGATATCACATCTCATGTTATAGGAAGGATCTCAGGTTTGGTATTAGACGCATTGAGACATCACATCTCATGCTATAGGAAGGGTCTCAGGGTTGGAATGGGAAGGAGTTGGATATCACATCTCATCCAATAGGAAGGGTCTCAGGTTTGGAATGGGAAGGAATTGGATATCACATCTCATGTTATAGGAAGGATCTCAGGTTTGGTATTAGAAGCATTGAGATATCACATCTCATGCTATAGGAAGGGTCTCAGGATTGGAATGTGAAGGATTTGGATATCACATCTCATGCTAAAGGAAGGGTCTCAGGTTTGGTAGAAGCATTGAGATATCAAGTCGCTGCTATCGGAAGGGTCTCAGGATTGGATTGGGAAGGAGTTGGATATCCCTTCTCATGCTATAGGAAGGGTCTCAGGATTTGAATGGCAAGGAGTTGGATATCACATCTCATGCCATAGGAAGGGTCTCAGGTTTGGTATAAGCAGTGAGATATCACATCTCATGCTATAGGAAGTGTCTCAGGATTGGAATGGGAAGGAGTTGGATATCACATCTCATGTTATAGGAAGGATCTCAGGTTGGAATGGGAAGGAGTTGGATATCACATCTCCTGCTATGGGAAGGGTCTCAGGTTTGGTATAAGCAGTGAGATATCACATCTCATGCTATAGGAAGTGTCTCAGGATTGGAATGGGAAGGAGTTGGATATCACATCTCATGTTATAGGAAGGATCTCAGGTTTGGTATAAGCATTGAGATATCACATCTCTGCTATCGGAAGGGTCTCAAGATTGGAATGGGAAGGCGTTGGATATTCCCATCTCATGTTATAGGAAGGGTCTCAGGTTTGGTATTAGAAGCATTGAGATATCACATCTCATGCTATAGGAAGGGTCTCAGGATTGGAATGGGAAGGACTTGGATATCACATCTCATGCTATAGGGAGGGTCTCAAGTTTGATATTAGAAGCTTTGAGATATCACATCTCATGATATCGGAAGGGTCTCAGGATTGGAATGGGAAGGAGTTGGATATCACATCTCATGATAAAGGAAGGGTCTAAGGTTTGGAAGGGGAAGGATTTGGATATCACATCTCATGTTATATTACGGGTCTCAGGTTTGGTATTAGAAGCATTGAGATATCAAGTCTCATAGTATAGGAAGGGTCTCAGAATTGGAATGGGAAGGAGTTGGATATCCCATCTCATGTTATAGGAAGAGTCTCTGGTTTGGTATTATAATCATTGAGATATCACATCGCATGCTGTAGGAAGGGTCTAAGGATTGGAATGGGATGGACTTGGATATCACATCTCATGCTATAGGTAGGCTCTCAGGTTTGGTATAAGCATTGAGATATCACATCTCATGCTATAGGAAGGGTCTCAGAATTGGAATGGGAAGGAGTTGGATATCACATCTCAAGCTATAGGAAGGGTCTCAGTATTGGAATGGGAAGGACTTGGATATCACATCTCATGCTATAGGAAGGCTCTCAGGTTTGGAAGGGGAAAGAGTTGGATAACTCATTTCATGTTAGAGGTAGGATCTCAGGTTTGGTATTAGAGGCATTGAGATATCACATCTCATGCTATCAGAAGGGTCTCAGGAATGGAATGGGAAGGATTTGGATATCACATCTCATGTTATAGGAAGGATCTCAGGTTTGGTATTAGAAGCATTGAGATATCACATCTCATGCTATCGGAAGGATCTCAGGTTTGGTATTAGAGGCATTGAGATATCACATCTCATGCTAAAGGGAGGGTCTAAGGTTTGGAAGGGGAAGGATTTGGATATCACATCTCATGTTATAGGAAGGATCTCAGGTTTGGTATTAGAAGCATTGAGATATCACATCTCATGCTATCGGAAGGATCTCAGGTTTGGTATTAGAAGCATTGAGATATCACATCTCATGCCATCAGAAGAGTCTCAGGATTGGAATAGGAAGGAGTTGGATATCACATTTCATGCTAAAGGGAGGGTCTCAGGTTTGGAAGGGGAAGGATTTGGATATCACATCTCATGTTATCGGAAGGATCTCACGTTTGGTATTAGAAGTATTGAGATATCATATCTCATGCTATAGGAAGGGTCTCAGGATTGGAATGGGAAGGAGTTGGATATCACATCTCATGCTATAGGGAGGGTCTCAGGATTGGAATGGGAAGGACTTAGATATCACATATCATGCTATAGGGAGGGTCTCAGTTTTGATATTAGAAGCATTGAGATATCACATCTCATGCTATCGGAAGTGTCTCAGGATTGGAATGGGAAGGAGCTGGATATCACATCTCATGCTAAAGGAAGGGTCTCAGGTTTGGAAAGGGAAGGATTTGGATATCACATCTCATGTTATAGGAAGGGTCTCAGGTTTGGTATAATCATTGAGATATCACATCTCTGCTATCGGAAGTGTCTCAGGATTGGAATGGGAAGGAGTTGGATATCCCATCTCATGTTATAGGACGGGTCTCAGGTTTGTTATTAGAATCATTGAGATATCATATTGCATGCTGTAGGAAGGGTCTAAGGGTTGGAATGTGAAGGACTTGGATATCACATCTCATGCTATGGGAAGGGTCTCAGGTTTGGTATAAGCAGTGAGATATCACATCTCATGCTATAGGAAGTGTCTCAGGATTGGAATGGGAAGGAGTTGGATATCACATCTCATGTTATAGGAAGGGTCTCAGGTTTGGTATAAGCATTGAGATATCACATCTCTGCTATCGGGAGGGTCTCAGGATTGGATTGGGAAGGAGTTGGATATCCCTTCTCATGCTATAGGAAGTGTCTCAGGTTGGAATGGGAAGGAGTTGGATATCACATCTCATGTTATAGGAAGGGTCTCAGGATTGGAATGGGAAGGATTTGGATATCACATCTCTTGCTATAGGAAGGGTCTCAGGATTGGAATGGGTAGGAGTTGGATATTACTTTCTTGCTATAGGAAGGGTCTCATGTTTGGAATGGGAAGGAGTTGGATATCACATATGCTATAGTTAGTGTCTCAGGTTTGGAACGGGAAGGAGTTGGATATCACATCTCATGTTATAGGAAGGGTCTCAGGCTTGGTATAAGCATTGAGATATCACATCTCTGCTATCGGAAGTGGCTCAGGATTGGAATGGGAAGGAGTTGGATATCCCATCTCATGTTATAGGAAGAGTCTCTGGTTTGGTAGAATCATTGAGATATCACATCGCATGCTGTAGGAAGGGTCAAAGGATTGGAATGGGATGGACTTGGATATCACATCTCATGCTATAGGTAGGCTCTCAGGTTTGGTATAAGCATTGAGATATCACATCTCATGCTATAGGAAGGGTCTCAGGATTGGAATGGGAAGGAATTGGATATCACATCTCATGCTATAGGAAGGGTCTCAGATTTGGTATAAGCATTGAGATATCACATCTCATGCTAAAGGAAGAGTCTCAGGATTGGAATGTGAAGGATTTGGATATCACATCTCATGCTAAAGGAAGGGTCTCAGGATTGGATTGGGAAGGAGTTGGATATCCCTTCTCATGCTATAGGAAGGGTCTCAGGATTTGAATGGCAAGGAGTTGGATATCACATCTCATGCCATAGGAAGGGTCTCAGGTTTGGTATAAGCATTGAGATATCACATCTCTGCTATCGGAAGGGTCTCAGGATTGGATTGGGAAGGAGTTGGATATCCCTTCTCATGCTATAGGAAGTGTCTCAGGTTGGAATGGGAAGGAGTTGGATATCACATCTCATGCTATAGGAAGGGTCTCAGGTTTGGTATTAGAATCATTGAGACATCACATCTCATGCTATAGGAAGGGTCTCAGGGTTGGAATGGGAAGGAGTTGGATATCACAACTCATCCAATAGGAAGGGTCTCAGGTTTGGAATGGGAAGGAATTGGATATCACATCTCATGTTATAGGAAGGATCTCAGGTTTGGTATTAGAAGCATTGAGATATCACATCTCATGCTATAGGAAGGGTCTCAGGATTGGAATGTGAAGGATTTGGATATCACATCTCATGCTAAAGGAAGGGTCTCAGGTTTGGTAGAAGCATTGAGATATCACGTCTCTGCTATCGGAAGGGTCTCAGGATTGGATTGGGAAGGAGTTGGATATCCCTTTTCATGCTATAGGAAGGGTCTCAGGATTTGAATGGCAAGGAGTTGGATATCACATCTCATGCCACAGGAAGGGTCTCAGGTTTGGTTTAAGCATTGAGATATCACATCTCTGCTATCGGAAGGGTCTCAGGATTGGATTGGGAAGGAGTTGGATATCCCTTCTCATGCTATAGGAAGGGTCTCAGATTTGGTATAAGCATTGAGATATCACATCTCATGCTAAAGGAAGAGTCTCAGGATTGGAATGTGAAGGATTTGGATATCACATCTCATGCTAAAGGAAGGGTCTCAGGTTTGGTAGAAGCATTGAGATATCACGTCGCTGCTATCGGAAGGGTCTCAGGATTGGATTGGGAAGGAGTTGGATATCCCTTCTCATGCTATAGGAAGGGTCTCAGGATTTGAATGGCAAGGAGTTGGATATCACATCTCATGCCATAGGAAGGGTCTCAGGTTTGGTATAAGCATTGAGATATCACATCTCTGCTATCGGAAGGGTCTCAGGATTGGATTGGGAAGGAGTTGGATATCCCTTCTCATGCTATAGGAAGTGTCTCAGGTTGGAATGGGAAGGAGTTGGATATCACATCTCATGCTATAGGAAGGGTCTCAGGTTTGGTATTAGAATCATTGAGACATCACATCTCATGCTATAGGAAGGGTCTCAGGGTTGGAATGGGAAGGAGTTGGATATCAAAACTCATCCAATAGGAAGGGTCTCAGGTTTGGAATGGGAAGGAATTGGATATCACATCTCATGTTATAGGAAGGATCTCAGGTTTGGTATTAGAAGCATTGAGATATCACATCTCATGCTATAGGAAGGGTCTCAGGATTGGAATGTGAAGGATTTGGATATCACATCTCATGCTAAAGGAAGGGTCTCAGGTTTGGTAGAAGCATTGAGATATCACGTCTCTGCTATCGGAAGGGTCTCAGGATTGGATTGGGAAGGAGTTGGATATCCCTTTTCATGCTATAGGAAGGGTCTCAGGATTTGAATGGCAAGGAGTTGGATATCACATCTCATGCCACAGGAAGGGTCTCAGGTTTGGTTTAAGCATTGAGATATCACATCTCTGCTATCGGAAGGGTCTCAGGATTGGAATGGGAAGGAGTTGGATATCACATCTCTTGTTATAGGAAGGGTCTCAGGATTGGAATGGGAAGGATTTGGATATCACATCTCTTGCTATAGGAAGGGTCTCAGGATTGGAATGGGTAGGAGTTGGATATTACTTTCTTGCTATAGGAAGGGTCTCATGTTTGGAATGGGAAGGAGTTGGATATCACATATGCTATAGTTAGTGTCTCAGGTTCGGAACGGGAAGGAGTTGGATATCACATCTCATGTTATAGGAAGGGTCTCAGGTTTGGTATAAGCATTGAGATATCACATCTCTGCTATCGGAAGCGGCTCAGGATTTGAATGGGAAGGAGTTGGATATCCCATCTCATGTTATAGGAAGAGTCTCTGGTTTGGTATTAGAATCATTGAGATATCACATCGCATGCTGTAGGAAGGGTCTAAGGATTGGAATGGGGTGGACTTGGATATCACATCTCATGCTATAGGTAGGCTCTCAGTTTTGGTATAAGCATTGAGATATCACATCTCATGCTATAGGAAGGGTCTCAGGATTGGAATGGGAAGGAATTGGATATCACATCTCATGCTATAGGAAGGGTCTCAGATTTGGTATAAGCATTGAGATATCACATCTCATGCTAAAGGAAGGGTCTCAGGATTGGAATGGGAAGGAGTTGTATATGACATCTCAGGCCATAGGAAGGTTCTCAGGTTTGGTATAAGCATTGAGATATCACATCTCTGCTATCGGAAAGGTCTCAGGATTGGAATGGGAAGGAGTTGGATATCCCATCTCATGTTATAGGAAGAGTCTCAGGTTTGGTATTAGAAGCATAGAGATATCACATCTCATGCTATAGGAAGGGTCTCAGGATTGGAATGGGAAGGACTTGGATGTCACATCTCATGCTATAGGGAGGGTCTCAAGTTTGATATTAGAAGCATTGAGATAACAAATCTCATGATATCGGAAGGGTCTCAGGATTGGAATGGGAAGGAGTTGGATATCACATCTCATGATAAAGGAAGGGTCTAAGGTTTGGAAGGGGAAGGATTTGGATATCACATCTCATGTTATAGGACGGGTCTCAGGTTTGGTATTAGAAGCATTGAGATATCAAGTCTCATGGTATACGAAGGGTCTCAGAATTGGAATGGGAAGGAGTTGGATATCACACCTCAAGCTATAGGAAGGGTCTCAGGATTGGAATGGGAAGGAGTTTGATATCACATCTCATGCCATAGTATGGGTCTCAGGTTTGGTAGAAGCATTGGGATATCACATCTCATGCTATCGGAAGGGTATCAGTATTGGATTTGGAAGAAGTTGGATATCCCATCTCATGCTATAGGAAGGGTCTCAGGTTGGAATGGGAAGGAGTTGGATATCACATTTCATGTTATAGGAAGGGTCTCAGGATTGGAATGGGAAGGACTTGGATATCATATCTCATGCTATAGGACGGGTCTCAGGTTTGTTATTAGAATCATTGAGATATCATATTGCATGCTGTAGGAAGGGTCTAAGGATTGGAATGGGAAGGACCTGGATATCACATCTCATGCTATATAGGCTCTTAGGTTTGGAAAGGGAAGGAGTTGGATATCACATCTCATGTTATAGGATGGATCTCAGGTTTGGTATTAGAAGTATTGAGATATCACATCTCATGTTATCGGAAGGATCTCAGGTTTGGTATTAGAAGTATTGAGATATCACATCTCATGCTATAGGAAGGGTCTCAGGATTGGAATGGGAAGGAGTTGGATATCACATCTCATGCTAAAGGAAGGGTCTCAGGTTTGGTAGAAGCATTGAGATATCACATCTCATGCTATAGGAAGGGTCTCAGGATTGGAATGGGAAGGACTTAGATATCACATATCATGCTATAGGGAGGGTCTCAGTTTTGATATTAGAAGCATTGAGATATCACATCTCATGCTATCGGAAGTGTCTCAGGATTGGAATGGGAAGGATATCACATCTCATGCTAAAGGAAGGGTCTCAGGTTTGGAACGGGAAGGAGTTAAATTTCACATCTCATGTTATAGGAAGGGTCTCAGGTTTGGTATAAACATTGAGATATCACATCTCTGCTATCGGAAGTGTCTCAGGATTGGCATGGGAAGGAGTTGGATATCCCATCTCATGTTATAGGACGGGTCTCAGGTTTGTTATTAGAATCATTGAGATATCATATTGCATGCTGTAGGAAGGGTCTAAGGGTTGGAATGTGAAGGACTTGGATATCACATCTCATGCTATAGATAGGCTCTTAGGTTTGGAAAGGGAAGGAGTTGGATATCACATTTCATGTTAGAGGAAGGATCTCAGGTTTGGTATTAGAAGCATTGAGATATCACATCTCATGCTATAGGAAGGGTCTCAGGATTGGAATGGGAAGGAGTTGGATATCACATCTCATGCTATAGGAAGGGTCTCAGGTTTGGTATAAGCATTGAGATATCACATCTCATGCTATAGGACGGGTCTCAGGATTGGAATGGAAGGAGTTGGATATTACATCTCATGTTATAGGAAGGATCTCAGGTTTGGTATTAGAAGCATTGAGACATCACATCTCATGCTATAGGAAGGGTCTCAGGGTTGGAATGGGAAGGAGTTGGATATCACATCTCATCCAATAGGAAGGGTCTCAGGTTTGGAATGGGAAGTAATTGGATATCACATCTCATGTTATAGGAAGGATCTCAGGTTTGGTATTAGAAGCATTGAGATATCAAATCTCATGCTATAGGAAGGGTCTCAGGATTGGAATGTGAAGGATTTGGATATCACATCTCATGCTAAAGGAAGGGTCTCAGGTTTGGTAGAAGCATTGAGATATCACGTCTCTGCTATTGGAAGGGTCTCAGGATTGGATTGGGAAGGAGTTGGATATCCCTTTTCATGCTATAGGAAGGGTCTCAGGTTTGGTATAAGCATTGAGATATCACATCTCTGCTATCGGAAGGGTCTCAGGATTGGATTGGGAAGGAGTTGGATATCCCTTCTCATGTTATAGGAAGTGTCTCAGGTTGGAATGGGAAGGAGTTGGATATCACATCTCATGTTATAGGAAGGGTCTCAGGATTGGAATGGGAAGGATTTGGATATCACATCTCTTGCTATAGGAAGGGTCTCAGGATTGGAATGGGTAGGAGTTGGATATTACTTTCTTGCTATAGCAAGGGTCTCATGTTTGGAATGGGAAGGAGTTGTATATCACATATGCTATAGTTAGTGTCTCAGGTTTGGAACGGGAAGGAGTTGGATATCACATCTCATGTTATAGGAAGGGTCTCAGGTTTGGTATAAGCATTGAGATATCACATCTCTGCTATCGGAAGCGGCTCAGGATTGGAATGGGAAGGAGTTGGATATCCCATCTCATGTTATAGGAAGAGTCTCTGGTTTGGTATTAGAATAATTGAGATATCACATTGCATGTTGTAGGAAGGGTCTAAGGATTGGAATGGGATGGACTTGGATATCACATCTCATGCTATAGGTAGGCTCTCAGGTTTGGTATAAGCATTGAGATATCACATCTCATGCTATAGGAAGGGTCTCAGGATTGGAATGGGAAGGAATTGGATATCACATCTCATGCTATAGGAAGGGTCTCAGATTTGGTATAAGCATTGAGATATCACATATCATGCTAAAGGAAGGGTCTCAGGATTGGAATTGGAAGGAGTTGTATATGACATCTCAGGCCATAGGAAGGTTCTCAGGTTTGGTATAAGCATTGAGATATCACATCTCTGCTATCGGAAAGGTCTCAGGATTGGAATGGGAAGGAGTTGGATATCCCATCTCATGTTATAGGAAGGATCTCAGGTTTGGTATTAGAAGCATAGAGATATCACATCTCATGCTATAGGAAGGGTCTCAGGATTGGAATGGGAAGGACTTGGATGTCACATCTCATGCTATAGGGAGGGTCTCAAGTTTGATATTAGAAGCATTGAGATAACAAATCTCATGATATCGGAAGGGTCTCAGGATTGGAATGGGAAGGAGTTGGATATCACATCTCATGATAAAGGAAGGGTCTAAGGTTTGGAAGGGGAAGGATTTGGATATCACATCTCATGTTATAGGACGGGTCTCAGGTTTGGTATTAGAAGCATTGAGATATCAAGTCTCATGGTATGAGAAGGGTCTCAGAATTGGAATGGGAAGGAGTTGGATATCACACCTCAAGCTATAGGAAGGGTCTCAGGATTGGAATGGGAAGGAGTTTGATATCACATCTCATGCCATAGTATGGGTCTCAGGTTTGGTAGAAGCATTGGGATATCACATCTCATGCTATCGGAAGGGTATCAGTATTGGATTTCGAAGAAGTTGGATATCCCATCTCATGCTATAGGAAGGGTCTCAGGTTGGAATGGGAAGGAGTTGGATATCACATTTCATGTTATAGGAAGGGTCTCAGGATTGGAATGGGAAGGACTTGGATATCATATCTCATGCTATAGGACGGGTCTCAGGTTTGTTATTAGAATCATTGAGATATCATATTGCATGCTGTAGGAAGGGTCTAAGGATTGGAATAGGAAGGACCTGGATATCACATCTCATGCTATAGATAGGCTCTTAGGTTTGGAAAGGGAAGGAGTTGGATATCACATTTCATGTTAGAGGAAGGATCTCAGGTTTGGTATTAGAAGCATTGAGATATCAAGTCTCATGGTATGAGAAGGGTCTCAGAATTGGAATGGGAAGGAGTTGGATATCACACCTCAAGCTATAGGAAGGGTCTCAGGATTGGAATGGGAAGGAGTTTGATATCACATCTCATGCCATAGTATGGGTCTCAGGTTTGGTAGAAGCATTGGGATATCACATCTCATGCTATCGGAAGGGTATCAGTATTGGATTTCGAAGAAGTTGGATATCCCATCTCATGCTATAGGAAGGGTCTCAGGTTGGAATGGGAAGGAGTTGGATATCACATTTCATGTTATAGGAAGGGTCTCAGGATTGGAATGGGAAGGACTTGGATATCATATCTCATGCTATAGGACGGGTCTCAGGTTTGTTATTAGAATCATTGAGATATCATATTGCATGCTGTAGGAAGGGTCTAAGGATTGGAATAGGAAGGACCTGGATATCACATCTCATGCTATAGATAGGCTCTTAGGTTTGGAAAGGGAAGGAGTTGGATATCACATTTCATGTTAGAGGAAGGATCTCAGGTTTGGTATTAGAAGCACTGAGATATCACATCTCATGCTATAGGAAGGGTCTCAGGATTGGAATGGGAAGTAGTTGGATATCACATCTCATGCTATAGGAAGGGTCTCAGGTTTGGTATAAGCATTGAGATATCACATCTCATGCTATAGGACGGGTCTCAGGATTGGAATGGAAGGAGTTGGATATCACATCTCATGTTATAGGAAGGATCTCAGGTTTGGTATTAGAATCATTGAGACATCACATCTCATGCTATAGGAAGGGTCTCAGGGTTGGAATGGGAAGGAGTTGGATATCACAACTCATCCAATAGGAAGGGTCTCAGGTTTGGAATGGGAAGGAGTTGGATATTCCCATCTCATGTAATAGGAAGGGTCTCAGGTTTGGTATTAGAAGCATTGAGATATCACATCTCATGCTATAGGAAGGGTCTCAGGATTGGAATGGGAAGGACTTGGATATCACATCTCATGCTATAGGGAGGGTCTCAAGTATGATATTAGAAGCTTTGAGATATCACATCTCATGATATCGGAAGGGTCTCAGGATTGGAATGGGAAGGAGTTGGATATCACATCTCATGATAAAGGAAGGGTCTAAGGTTTGGAAGGGGAAGGATTTGGATATCACATCTCATGTTATATTACGGGTCTCAGGTTTGGTATTAGAAGCATTGAGATATCAAGTCTCAGAGTATAGGAAGGGTCTCAGAATTGGAATGGGAAGGAGTTGGATATCACATCTCAAGCTATAGGAAGGGTCTCAGGATTGGAATGGGAAGGACTTGGATATCACATCTCATGCTATAGGAAGGCTCTCAGGTTTGGAAGGGGAAAGAGTTGGATATCACATTTCATGTTATAGGAAGGATCTCAGGTTTGGTATTAGAAGCATTGAGATATCACATCTCATGCTATCAGAAGGGTCTCAGGATTGGAATGGGAAGGAGTTGGATATCACATCTCATGCTAAAGGGAGGGTCTCAGGTTTGGAAGGGGAAGGATTTGGATATCACATCTCATGTTATCGGAAGGATCTCACGTTTGGTATTAGAAGTATTGAGATATCATATCTCATGCTATAGGAAGGGTCTCAGGATTGGAATGGGAAGGAGTTGGATATCACATCTCATGTTATAGGAAGTGTCTCAGGATTGTAATGGGAAGGACTTGGATATCACATCTCATGCTATAGGTAGGGTCTCAAGTTTGATATTAGAAGCATTGAGATATCACATCTCATGCTATAGGAAGGGTCTGAGGATTGGAATGGGAAGGAGTTGGATATCACATCTCATGCTATGGGAAGGGTCTCAGGTTTGGTATAAGCAGTGAGATATCACATCTCATGCTATAGGAAGTGTCTCAGGATTGGAAGGGAAGGAGTTGGATATCACATCTCATGTTATAGGAAGGATCTCAGGTTTGGTATAAGCATTGAGATATCACATCTCTGCTACCGGAAGGGTCTCAGGATTGGAATGGGAAGGAGTTGGATATTCCCATCTCATGTTATAGGAAGGGTCTCAGGTTTGGTATTAGAAGCATTGAGATATCACATCTCATGCTATAGGAAGGGTCTCAGGATTGGAATGGGAAGGACTTGAATATCACATCTCATGCTATAGGGAGGGTCTCAAGTTTGATATTAGAAGCTTTGAGATATCACATCTCATGATATCGGAAGGGTCTCAGGATTGGAATGGGAAGGAGTTGGATATCACATCTCAAGCTATAGGAAGGGTCTCAGGATTGGAATGGGAAGGACTTGGATATCACATCTCATGCTATAGGAAGGCTCTCAGGTTTGGAAGGGGAAAGAGTTGGATATCACATTTCATGTTAGAGGTAGGATCTCAGGTTTGGTATTAGAGGCATTGAGATATCACATCTCATGCTATCAGAAGGGTCTCAGGAATGGAATGGGAAGGAGTTGGATATCACATCTCATGCTAAAGGGAGGGTCTCAGGTTTGGAAGGGGAAGGATTTGGATATCACATCTCATGTTATAGGAAGGATCTCAGGTTTGGTATTAGAAGCATTGAGATATCACATCTCATGCTATCGGAAGGATCTCAGGTTTGGTATTAGAAGCATTGAGATATCACATCTCATGCTATCAGAAGAGTCTCAGGATTGGAATAGGAAGGAGTTGGATATCGCATCTCATGCTAAAGGGAGGGTCTCAGGATTGGAAGGGGAAGGATTTGGATATCACATCTCATGTTATCGGAAGGATCTCACGTTTGGTATTAGAAGTATTGAGATATCATATCTCATGCTATAGGAAGGGTCTCAGGATTGGAATGGGAAGGAGTTGGATATCACATCTCATGCTATAGGGAGGGTCTCAGGATTGGAATGGGAAGGACTTAGATATCACATATCATGCTATAGGGAGGGTCTCAGTTTTGATATTAGAAGCATTGAGATATCACATCTCATGCTATAGGAAGTGTCTCAGGATTGGAATGGGAAGGTGCTGGATATCACATCTCATGCTAAAGGAAGGGTCTCAGGTTTGGAACGGGAAGGGTTTGGATATCACATCTCATGTTATAGGAAGGGTCTCAGGTTTGGTATAAGCATTGAGATATCACATCTCTGCTATCGGAAGTGTCTCAGGATTGGAATGGGAAGGAGTTGGATATCCCATCTCATGTTATAGGACGGGTCTCAGGTTTGTTATTAGAATCATTGAGATATCATATTGCATGCTGTAGGAAGGGCCTAAGGGTTGGAATGGGAAGGACTTGGATATCACATCTCATGGTATAGATAGGCTCTTAGGTTTGGAAAGGGAAGGAGTTGAATATCACATTTCATGTTAGAGGAAGGATCTCAGGTTTGGTATTAGAAGCATTGAGATATCACATCTCATGCTATAGGAAGGGTCTCAGGATTGGAATGGGAAGCAGTTGGATATCACATCTCATGCTAAAGGGAGGGTCTCAGGTTTGGAAGGGGAAGGATTTGGATATCACATCTCATGTTATAGGAAGGATCTCAGGTTTGGTATTAGAAGCATTGAGATATCACATCTCATGCTATCGGAAGGATCTCAGGTTTTGTATTAGAAGCATTGAGATATCACATCTCATGCTATCAGAAGAGTCTCAGGATTGGAATAGGAAGGAGTTGGATATCCCATCTCATGTTATAGGACGGGTCTCAGGTTTGTTATTGGAATCATTGAGATATCATATTGCATGCTGTAGGAAGGGTCTAAGGGTTGGAATGTGAAGGACTTGGATATCACATCTCATGCTATAGATAGGCTCTTAGGTTTGGAAAGGGAAGGAGTTGGATCTCACATTTCATGTTAGAGGAAGGATCTCAGGTTTGGTATTAGAAGCATTGAGATATCACATCTCATGCTATAGGAAGGGTCTCAGGATTGGAATGGGAAGGAGTTGGATATCACATCTCATGCTATAGGAAGGGTCTCAGGTTTGGTATAAGCATTGAGATATCACATCTCATGCTATAGGAAGGGTCTCAGGATTGGAATGGAAGGAGTTGGATATCAGATCTCATGTTATAGGAAGGATCTCAGGTTTGGTATTAGAAGCATTGAGATATCACATCTCATGCTATAGGAAGGGTCTCAGGATTGGAATGTGAAGGATTTGGATATCACATCTCATGCTAAAGGAAGGGTCTCAGGTTTGGTAGAAGCATTGAGATATCACGTCGCTGCTATCGGAAGGGTCTCAGGATTGGATTGGGAAGGAGTTGGATATCCCTTCTCATGCTATAGGAAGGGTCTCAGGATTTGAATGGCAAGGAGTTGGATATCACATTTCATGCCATAGGAAGGGTCTCAGGTTTGGTATAAGCATTGAGATATCACATCTCTGCTATCGGAAGGGTCTCAGGATTGGATTGGGAATGAGTTGGATATCCCTTCTCATGCTATAGGAAGTGTCTCAGGTTGGAATGGGAAGGAGTTGGATATCACATCTCATGTTATAGGAAGGGTCTCAGGATTGGAATGGGAAGGAGTTGGATATTACTTTCTTGCTATAGGAAGGGTCTCATGTTTGGAATGGGAAGGAGTTGGATATCACATATGCTATAGTTAGTGTCTCAGGTTTGGAACTGTAAGGAGTTGGATATCACATCTCATGTTATAGGAAGGGTCTCAGGTTTGGTATAAGCATTGAGATATCACATCTCTGCTATCGGAAGCGGCTCAGGATTGGAATGGGAAGGAGTTGGATATCCCATCTCATGTTATAGGAAGAGTCTCTGGTTTGGTATTAGAATAATTGAGATATCACATTGCATGTTGTAGGAAGGGTCTGAGGATTGGAATGGGATGGACTTGGATATCACATCTCATGCTATAGGTAGGCTCTCAGGTTTGGTATAAGCATTGAGATATCACATATCATGCTAAAGGAAGGGTCTCAGGATTGGAATGGGAAGGAGTTGTATATGACATCTCAGGCCATAGGAAGGTTCTCAGGTTTGGTATAAGCATTGAGATATCACATCTCTGCTATCGGAAAGGTCTCAGGATTGGAATGGGAAGGAGTTGGATATCCCATCTCATGTTATAGGAAGGATCTCAGGTTTGGTATTAGAAGCATAGAGATATCACATCTCATGCTATAGGAAGGGTCTCAGGATTGGAATGGGAAGGACTTGGATGTCACATCTCATGCTATAGGGAGGGTCTCAAGTTTGATATTAGAAGCATTGAGATAACAAATCTCATGATATCGGAAGGGTCTCAGGATTGGAATGGGAAGGAGTTGGATATCACATCTCATGATAAAGGAAGGGTCTAAGGTTTGGAAGGGGAAGGATTTGGATATCACATCTCATGTTATAGGACGGGTCTCAGGTTTGGTATTAGAAGCATTGAGATATCAAGTCTCATGGTATAAGAAGGGTCTCAGAATTGGAATGGGAAGGAGTTGGATATCACACCTCAAGCTATAGGAAGGGTCTCAGGATTGGAATGGGAAGGAGTTTGATATCACATCTCATGCCATAGTATGGGTCTCAGGTTTGGTAGAAGCATTGGGATATCACATCTCATGCTATCGGAAGGGTATCAGTATTGGATTTTGAAGAAGTTGGATATCCCATCTCATGCTATAGGAAGGGTCTCAGGTTGGAATGGGAAGGAGTTGGATATCACATTTCATGTTATAGGAAGGGTCTCAGGATTGGAATGGGAAGGACTTGGATATCATATCTCATGCTATAGGACGGGTCTCAGGTTTGTTATTAGAATCATTGAGATATCATATTGCATGCTGTAGGAAGGGTCTAAGGATTGGAATGGGAAGGACTTGGATATCACATCTCATGCTATAGATAGGCTCTTAGGTTTGGTATTAGAAGCATTGAGATATCACATCTCATGCTATAGGAAGGGTCTCAGGATTGGAATGTGAAGGATTTGGATATCACATCTCATGCTAAAGGAAGGGTCTCAGGTTTGGTAGAAGCATTGAGATATCACGTCTCTGCTATCGAAAGGGTCGCAGGATTGGATTGGGAAGGAGTTGGATATCCCTTCTCATGCTATAGGAAGGGTCTCAGGATTTGAATGGCAAGGAGTTGGATATCACATCTCATGCCATAGGAAGGGTCTCAGGTTTGGTATAAGCATTGAGATATCACATCTCTGCTATCGGAAGGGTCTCAGGATTGGATTGGGAAGGAGTTGGATATCCCTTCTCATGCTATAGGAAGTGTCTCAGGTTGGAATGGGAAGGAGTTGGATATCACATCTCATGTTATAGGAAGGGTCTCAGGATTGGAATGGGAAGGATTTGGATATCACATCTCTTGCTATAGGAAGGGTCTCAGGATTGGAATGGGTAGGAGTTGGATATTACTTTCTTGCTATAGGAAGGGTCTCATGTTTGGAATGGGAAGGAGTTGGATATCACATATGCTATAGTTAGTGTCTCAGGTTTGGAACGGGAAGGAGTTGGATATCACATCTCATGTTATAGGAAGGGTCTCAGGTTTGGTATAAGCATTGAGATATCACATCTCTGCTATCGGAAGCGGCTCAGGATTGGAATGGGAAGGAGTTGGATATCACATCTCATGTTATAGTAAGAGTCTCTGGTTTGGTATTAGAATCATTGAGATATCACATCGCATGCTGTAGGAAGGGTCTAAGGATTGGAATGGGATGGACTTGGATATCACATCTCATGCTATAGGTAGGCTCTCAGATTTGGTATAAGCATTGAGATATCACATCTCATGCTAAAGGAAGGGTCTCAGGATTGGAATGGGAAGGAGTTGTGTATGACATCTCATGCTATAGGAAGGGTCTCAGATTTGGTATAAGCATTGAGATATCACATCTCATGCTAAAGGAAGGGTCTCAGGATTGGAATGGGAAGGAGTTGTGTATGACATCTCAGGCCATAGGAAGGGTCTCAGGTTTGGTATAAGCATTGAGATATCACATCTCTGCTATCGGAAGGGTCTCAGGATTGGAATGGGAAGGAGTTGGATATCCCATCTCATGTTATAGGAAGGGTCTCAGGTTTGGTATTAGAAGCATAGAGATAACAAATCTCATGATATCGGAAGGGTCTCAGGATTGGAATGGGAAGGAGTTGGATACCACATCTCATGATAAAGGAAGGGTCTAAGGTTTGGAAGGGGAAGGATTTGGATATCACATCTCATGTTATAGGACGGGTCTCAGGTTTGGTATTAGAAGCATTGAGATATCACATCGCATGCTGTAGGAAGGGTCTAAGGATTGGAATGGGATGGACTTGGATATCACATCTCATGCTATAGGTAGGCTCTCAGATTTGGTATAAGCATTGAGATATCACATCTCATGCTATAGGAAGGGTCTCAGGATTGGAATGGGAAGGATTTGGATATCACATCTCATGCTATAGGAAGGGTCTCAGATTTGGTATAAGCATTGAGATATCACATCTCATGCTAAAGGAAGGGTCTCAGGATTGGAATGGGAAGGAGTTGTGTATGACATCTCAGGCCATAGGAAGGGTCTCAGGTTTGGTATAAGCATTGAGATATCACATCTCTGCTATCGGAAGGGTCTCAGGATTGGAATGGGAAGGAGTTGGATATCCCATCTCATGTTATAGGAAGGGTCTCAGGTTTGGTATTAGAAGCATAGAGATAACAAATCTCATGATATCGGAAGGGTCTCAGGATTGGAATGGGAAGGAGTTGGATACCACATCTCATGATAAAGGAAGGGTCTAAGGTTTGGAAGGGGAAGGATTTGGATATCACATCTCATGTTATAGGACGGGTCTCAGGTTTGGTATTAGAAGCATTGAGATATCAAGTCTCATGGTATAAGAAGGGTCTCAGAATTGGAATGGGAAGGAGTTGGATATCACACCTCAAGCTATAGGAAGGGTCTCAGGATTGGAATGGGAAGGAGTTTGATATCACATCTCATGCCATAGTATGGGTCTCAGGTTTGGTAGAAGCATTGGGATATCACATCTCATGCTATCGGAAGGGTATCAGTATTGGATTTTGAAGAAGTTGGATATCCCATCTCATGCTATAGGAAGGGTCTCAGGTTGGAATGGGAAGGAGTTGGATATCACATTTCATGTTATAGGAAGGGTCTCAGGATTGGAATGGGAAGGACTTGGATATCATATCTCATGCTATAGGACGGGTCTCAGGTTTGTTATTAGAATCATTGAGATATCATATTGCATGCTGTAGGAAGGGTCTAAGGATTGGAATAGGAAGGACCTGGATATCACATCTCATGCTATAGATAGGCTCTTAGGTTTGGAAAGGGAAGGAGTTGGATATCACATTTCATGTTAGAGGAAGGATCTCAGGTTTGGTATTAGAAGCATTGAGATATCACATCTCATGCTATAGGAAGGGTCTCAGGATTGGAATGGGAAGTAGTTGGATATCACATCTCATGCTATATGAAGGGTCTCAGGTTTCGTATAAGCATTGCGATATCACATCTCATGCTATAGGACGGGTCTCAGGATTGGAATGGAAGGAGTTGGATATCACATCTCATGTTATAGGAAGGATCTCAGGTTTGGTATTAGAATCATTGAGACATCACATCTCATGCTATAGGAAGGGTCCCAGGGTTGGAATGGGAAGGAGTTGGATATCACAACTCATCCAATAGGAAGGGTCTCAGGTTTGGAATGGGAAGGAATTGGATATCACATCTCATGTTATAGGAAGGATCTCAGGTTTGGTATTAGAAGCATTGAGATATCACATCCCATGCTATAGGAAGGGTCTCAGGATTGGAATGTGAAGGATTTGGATATCACATCTCATGCTAAAGGAAGGGTCTCAGGTTTGGTATAAGCATTGAGATATCACATCTCTGCTATCGGAAGGGTCTCAGGATTGGATTGGGAAGGAGTTGGATATCCCTTCTCATGCTATAGGAAGTGTCTCAGGTTGGAATGGGAAGGAGTTGGATATCACATCTCATGTTATAGGAAGGGTCTCTGGATTGGAATGGGAAGGATTTGGATATCACATCTCTTGCTATAGGAAGGGTCTCAGGATTGGAACGGGTAGGAGTTGGATATTACTTTCTTGCTATAGGAAGGGTCTCATGTTTGGAATGGGAAGGAGTTGGATATCACATATGCTATAGTTAGTGTCTCAGGTTTGGAACGGGAAGGAGTTGGATATCACATCTCATGTTATAGGAAGGGTCTCAGGTTTGGTATAAGCATTGAGATATCACATCTCTGCTATCGGAAGCGGCTCAGGATTGGAATGGGAAGGAGTTGGATATCACATCTCATGTTATAGGAAGGATCTCAGGTTTGGTATTAGAAGCATTGAGATATCACATCCCATGCTATAGGAAGGGTCTCAGGATTGGAATGTGAAGGATTTGGATATCACATCTCATGCTAAAGGAAGGGTCTCAGGTTTGGTAGAAGCATTGAGATATCACGTCTCTGCTATCGGAAGGGTCTCAGGATTGGATTGGGAAGGAGTTGGATATCCCTTCTCATGCTATAGGAAGGGTCTCAGGATTTGAATGGCAAGGAGTTGGATATCACATCTCATGCCATACGAAGGGTCTCAGGTTTGGTATAAGCATTGAGATATCACATCTCTGCTATCGGAAGGGTCTCAGGATTGGAATGGGAAGGAGTTGGATATTCCCATCTCATGTAATAGGAAGGGTCTCAGGTTTGGTATTAGAAGCATTGAGATATCACATCTCATGCTATAGGAAGGGTCTCAGGATTGGAATGGGAAGGACTTGGATATCACATCTCATGCTATAGGGAGGGTCTCAAGTTTGATATTAGAAGCTTTGAGATATCACATCTCATGATATCGGAAGGGTCTCAGGATTGCAATGGGAAGGAGTTGGATATCACATCTCATGATAAAGGAAGGGTCTAAGGTTTGGAAGGGGAAGGATTTGGATATCACATCTCATGTTATATTACGGGTCTCAGGTTTGGTATTAGAAGCATTGAGATATCAAGTCTCAGAGTATAGGAAGGGTCTCAGAATTGGAATGGGAAGGAGTTGGATATCACATCTCAAGCAATAGGAAGGGTATCAGGATTGGATTGGGAAGGACTTGGATATCAGATCTCATGCTATAGGAAGGCTCTCAGGTTTGGAAGGGGAAAGAGTTGGATATCACATTTCATGTTAGAGGTAGGATCTCAGGTTTGGTATTAGAGGCATTGAGATATCACATCTCATGCTATCAGAAGGGTCTCGGGAATGGAATGGGAAGGAGTTGGATATCACATCTCATGCTAAAGGGAGGGTCTCAGGTTTGGAAGGGGAAGGATTTGGATATCACATCTCATGTTATAGGAAGGATCTCAGGTTTGGTATTAGAAGCATTGAGATATCACATCTCATGCTATCGGAAGGATCTCAGGTTTGGTATTAGAAGCATTGAGATATCACATCTCATGCTATCAGAAGGGTCTCAGGATTGGAATGGGAAGGAGTTGGATATCACATCTCATGCTAAAGGGAGGGTCTCAGGTTTGGAAGGGGAAGGATTTGGATATCACATCTCATGTTATCGGAAGGATCTCACGTTTGGTATTAGAAGTATTGAGATATCATATCTCATGCTATAGGAAGGGTCTCAGGATTGGAATGGGAAGGAGTTGGATATCACATCTCATGCTATAGGAAGTGTCTCAGGATTGTAATGGGAAGGACTTGGATATCACATCTCATGCTATAGGTAGGGTCTCAAGTTTGATATTAGAAGCATTGAGATATCACATCTCATGCTATAGGAAGGGTCTGAGGATTGGAATGGGAAGGAGTTGGATATCACATCTCATGCTATGGGAAGGGTCTCAGGTTTGGTATAAGCAGTGAGATATCACATCTCATGCTATAGGAAGTGTCTCAGGATTGGAATGGGAAGGAGTTGGATATCACATCTCATGTTATAGGAAGGATCTCAGGTTTGGTATAAGCATTGAGATATCACATCTCTGCTATCGGAAGGGTCTCAGGATTGGAATGGGAAGGAGTTGGATATTCCCATCTCATGTTATAGGAAGGGTCTCAGGTTTGGTATTAGAAGCATTGAGATATCACATCTCATGCTATAGGAAGGGTCTCAGGATTGGAATGGGAAGGAGTTGGATATCACATCTCATGATAAAGGAAGGGTCTAAGGTTTGGAAGGGGAAGGATTTGGATATCACATCTCATGTTATATTACGGGTCTCACGTTTGTATTAGAAGCATTGAGATATCAAGTCTCATAGTATAGGAAGGGTCTCAGAATTGGAATGGGAAGGAGTTGGATATCACATCTCAAGTTATAGGAAGGGTCTCAGGATTGGAATGGGAAGGACTTGGATATCACATCTCATGCTATAGGAAGGCTCTCAGGTTTGGAAGGGGAAAGAGTTGGATATCACATTTCATGTTAGAGGTAGGATCTCAGGTTTGGTATTAGAGGCATTGAGATATCACATCTCATGCTATCAGAAGGGTCTCAGGAATGGAATGGGAAGGAGTTGGATATCACATCTCATGCTAAAGGGAGGGTCTCAGATTTGGAAGGGGAAGGATTTGGATATCACATCTCATGTTATAGGAAGGATCTCAGGTTTGGTATTAGAAGCATTGAGATATCACATCTCATGCTATCGGAAGGATCTCAGGTTTGGTATTAGAAGCATTGAGATATCACATCTCATGCTATCAGAAGAGTCTCAGGATTGGAATAGGAAGGAGTTGGATATCACATCTCATGCTAAAGGGAGGGTCTCAGGATTGGAAGGGGAAGGATTTGGATATCACATCTCATGTTATCGGAAGGATCGCACGTTTGGTATTAGAAGTATTGAGATATCATATCTCATGCTATAGGAAGGGTCTCAGGATTGGAATGGGAAGGAGTTGGATATCACATCTCATGCTATAGGGAGGGTCTCAGGATTGGAATGGGAAGGACTTAGATATCACATATCATGCTATAGGGAGGGTCTCAGTTTTGATATTAGAAGCATTGAGATATCACATCTCATGCTATAGGAAGTGTCTCAGGATTGGAATGGGAAGGTGCTGGATATCACATCTCATGCTAAAGGAAGGGTCTCAGGTTTGGAACGGGAAGGATTTGGATATCATATCTCATGTTATAGGAAGGGTCTCAGGTTTGGTATAAGCATTGAGATATCACATCTCTGCTATCGGAAGTGTCTCAGGATTGGAATGGGAAGGAGTTGGATATCCCATCTCATGTTATAGGACGGGTCTCAGGTTTGTTATTAGAATCATTGAGATATCATATTGCATGCTGTAGGAAGGGTCTAAGGGTTGGAATGGGAAGGAGTTGGATATCCCATCTCATGTTATAGGACGGGTCTCAGGTTTGTTATTAGAATCATTGAGATATCACATCTCATGCTATAGGAAGGGTCTCAGGATTGGAATGGGAAGCAGTTGGATATCACATCTCATGCTATAGGAAGGGTCTCAGGTTTGGTATAAGCATTGAGATATCACATCTCATGCTATAGGACGGGTCTCAGGATTGGAATGGAAGGAGTTGGATATCACATCTCATGTTATAGGAAGGATCTCAGGTTTGGTATTAGAAGCATTGAGACATCACATCTCATGCTATAGGAAGGGTCTCAGGGTTGGAATGGGAAGCAGTTGGATATCACATCTCATGCTATAGGAAGGGTCTCAGGGTTGGAATGGGAAGGAATTGGATATCACATCTCATGTTATAGGAAGGATCTCAGGTTTGGTATTAGAAGCATTGAGATATCACATCTCATGCTATAGGAAGGGTCTCAGGATTGGAATGTGAAGGATTTGAATATCACATCTCATGCTAAAGGAAGGGTCTCAGGTTTGGTAGAAGCATTGAGATATCACGTCTCTGCTATCGGAAGGGTCTCAGGATTGGATTGGGAAGGAGTTGGATATCACATCTCATGCCATAGGAAGGGTCTCAGGTTTGGTATAAGCATTGAGATATCACATCTCTGCTATCGGAAGGGTCTCAGGATTGGATTGGGAAGGAGTTGGATATCCCTTCTCATGCTATAGGAAGTGTCTCAGGTTGGAATGGGAAGGAGTTGGATATCACATCTCATGTTATAGGAAGGGTCTCAGGATTGGAATGGGAAGGATTTGGATATCACATCTCTTGCTATAGGAAGGGTCTCAGGATTGGAATGGGTAGGAGTTGGATATTACTTTCTTGCTATAGGAAGTGTCTCATGTTTGGAATGGGTAAGAGTTGGATATCACATATGCTATAGTTAGTGTCTCAGGTTTGGAACGGGAAGGAGTTGGATATCACATCTCATGTTATAGGAAGGGTCTCAGGTTTGGTATAAGCATTGAGATATCACATCTCTGCTATCGGAAGCGGCTCAGGATTGGAATGGGAAGGAGTTGGATATCCCATCTCATGTTATAGGAAGAGTCTCTGGTTTGGTATTAGAATCATTGAGATATCACATTGCATGCTGTAGGAAGGGTCTAAGGATTGGAATGGGATGGACTTGGATATCACATCTCATGCTATAGGTAGGCTCTCAGGTTTGGTATAAGCATTGAGATATCACATCTCATGCTATAGGAAGGGTCTCAGGATTGGAATGGGAAGGAATTGGATATCACATCTCATGCTATAGGAAGGGTCTCAGATTTGGTATAAGCATTGAGATATCACATCTCATGCTAAAGGAAGGGTCTCAGGATTGGAATGGGAAGGAGTTGTATATGACATCTCAGGCCATAGGAAGGTTCTCAGGTTTGGTATAAGCATTGAGATATCACATCTCTGCTATCGGAAGGGTCTCAGGATTGAAATGGGAAGGAGTTGGATTTCCCATCTCATGTTATAGGAAGGGTCTCAGGTTTGGTATTAGAAGCATAGAGATATCACATCTCATGCTATAGGAAGGGTCTCAGGATTTGAATGGCAAGGAGTTGGATATCACATCTCATGCCATAGGAAGGGTCTCAGGTTTGGTATAAGCATTCAGATATCACATCTCTGCTATCGGAAGGGTCTCAGGATTGGATTGGGAAGGAGTTAGATATCCCTTCTCATGCTATAGGAAGTGTCTCAGGTTGGAATGGGAAGGAGTTGGATATCACATCTCATGTTATAGGAAGGGTCTCAGGATTGGAATGGGAAGGACTTGGATGTCACATCTCATGCTATAGGGAGGGTCTCAAGTTTGATATTAGAAGCATTGAGATAACAAATCTCATGATATCGGAAGGGTCTCAGGATTGGAATGGGAAGGAGTTGGATATCACATCTCATGATAAAGGAAGGGTCTAAGGTTTGGAAGGGGAAGGATTTGGATATCACATCTCATGTTATAGGACGGGTCTCAGGTTTGGTATTAGAAGCATTGAGATATCAAGTCTCATGGTATAAGAAGGGTCTCAGAATTGGAATGGGAAGGAGTTGGATATCACACCTCAAGCTATAGGAAGGGTCTCAGGATTGGAATGGGAAGGACTTGGATATCACATCTCATGCTATAGGGAGGGTCTCAAGTTTGATATTAGAAGCTTTGAGATATCACATCTCATGATATCGGAAGGGTCTCAGGATTGGAATGGGAAGGAGTTGGATATCACATCTCATGATAAAGGAAGGGTCTAAGGTTTGGAAGGGGAAGCATTTGGATATCACATCTCATGTTATATTACGGGTCTCACGTTTGTATTAGAAGCATTGAGATATCAAGTCTCATAGTATAGGAAGAGTCTCAGAATTGGAACGGGAAGGAGTTGGATATCACATCTCAAGCTATAGGAAGGGTCTCAGGATTGGAATGGGGAGGACTTGGATATCACATCTCATGCTATAGGAAGGCTCTCAGGTTTGGAAGGGGAAATAGTTGGATATCACATTTCATGTTAGAGGTAGGATCTCAGGTTTGGTATTAGAGGCATTGAGATATCACATCTCATGCTATCAGAAGGGTCTCAGGAATGGAATGGGAAGGAGTTGGATATCACATCTCATGCTAAAGGGAGGGTCTCAGGTTTGGAAGGGGAAGGATTTGGATATCACATCTCATGTTATAGGAAGGATCTCAGGTTTGGTATTAGAAGCATTGAGATATCACATCTCATGCTATCGGAAGGATCTCAGGTTTGGTATTAGAAGCATTGAGATATCACATCTCATGCTATCAGAAGAGTCTCAGGATTGGAATAGGAAGGAGTTGGATATCACATCTCATGCTAAAGGGAGGGTCTCAGGATTGGAAGGGGAAGGATTTGGATATCACATCTCATGTTATCGGAAGGATCTCACGTTTGGTATTAGAAGTATTGAGATATCATATCTCATGCTATAGGAAGGGTCTCAGGATTGGAATGGGAAGGAGTTGGATATCACATCTCATGCTATAGGGAGGGTCTCAGGATTGGAATGGGAAGGACTTAGATATCACATATCATGCTATAGGGAGGGTCTCAGTTTTGATATTAGAAGCATTGAGATATCACATCTCATGCTATAGGAAGTGTCTCAGGATTGGAATGGGAAGGTGCTGGATATCACATCTCATGCTAAAGGAAGGGTCTCAGGTTTGGAACGGGAAGGATTTGGATATCACATCTCAGGTTATAGGAAGGGTCTCAGGTTTGGTATAAGCATTGAGATATCACATCTCTGCTATCGGAAGTGTCTCAGGATTGGAATGGGAAGGAGTTGGATATCCCATCTCATGTTATAGGACGGGTCTCAGGTTTGTTATTAGAATCATTGAGATATCATATTGCATGCTGTAGGAAGGGTCTAAGGGTTGGAATGGGAAGGACTTGGATATCACATCTCATGCTATAGATAGGCTCTTAGGTTTGGAAAGGGAAGGAGTTGGATATCACATTTCATGTTAGAGGAAGGATCTCAGGTTTGGTATTAGAAGCATTGAGATATCACATCTCATGCTATAGGAAGGGTCTCAGGATTGGAATGGGAAGCAGTTGGATATCACATCTCATGCTATAGGAAGGGTCTCAGGTTTGGTATAAGCATTGAGATATCACATCTCATGCTATAGGACGGGTCTCAGGATTGGAATGGAAGGAGTTGGATATCACATCTCATGTTATAGGAAGGATCTCAGGTTTGGTATTAGAAGCATTGAGACATCACATCTCATGCTATAGGAAGGGTCTCAGGGTTGGAATGGGAAGGAGTTGGATATCACATCTCATCCAATAGGAAGGGTCTCAGGTTTGGAATGGGAAGGAATTGGATATCACATCTCATGTTATAGGAAGGATCTCAGGTTTGGTATTAGAAGCATTGAGATATCACATCTCATGCTATAGGAAGGGTCTCAGGATTGGAATGTGAAGGATTTGGATATCACATCTCATGCTAAAGGAAGGGTCTCAGGTTTGGTAGAAGCATTGAGATATCACGTCTCTGCTATCGGAAGGGTCTCAGGATTGGATTGGGAAGGAGTTGGATATCACATCTCATGCCATAGGAAGGGTCTCAGGTTTGGTATAAGCATTGAGATATCACATCTCTGCTATCGGAAGGGTCTCAGGATTGGATTGGGAAGGAGTTGGATATCCCTTCTTATGCTATAGGAAGTGTCTCAGGTTGGAATGGGAAGGAGTTGGATATCACATCTCATGTTATAGGAAGGGTCTCAGGATTGGAATGGGAAGGATTTGAATATCACATCTCTTGCTATAGGAAGGGTCTCAGGATTGGAATGGGTAGGAGTTGGATATTACTTTCTTGCTATAGGAAGGGTCTCATGTTTGGAATGGGAAGGAGTTGGATATCACATATGCTATAGTTAGTGTCTCAGGTTTGGAACGGGAAGGAGTTGGATATCACATCTCATGTTATAGGAAGGGTCTCAGGTTTGGTATAAGCATTGAGATATCACATCTCTGCTATCGGAAGCGGCTCAGGATTGGAATGGGAAGGAGTTGGATATCCCATCTCATGTTATAGGAAGAGTCTCTGGTTTGGTAGAATCATTGAGATATCACATCGCATGCTGTAGGAAGGGTCAAAGGATTGGAATGGGATGGACTTGGATATCACATCTCATGCTATAGGTAGGCTCTCAGGTTTGGTATAAGCATTGAGATATCACATCTCATGCTATAGGAAGGGTCTCAGGATTGGAATGGGAAGGAATTGGATATCACATCTCATGCTATAGGAAGGGTCTCAGATTTGGTATAAGCATTGAGATATCACTTCTCATGCTAAAGGAAGGGTCTCAGGATTGGAATGTGAAGGATTTGGATATCACATCTCATGCTAAAGGAAGGGTCTCAGGTTTGGTAGAAGCATTGAGATATCACGTCGCTGCTATCGGAAGGGTCTCAGGATTGGATTGGGAAGGAGTTGGATATCCATTCTCATGCTATAGGAAGAGTCTCAGGATTGGAATGGGAAGGATTTGGATATCACATCTCTTGCTATAGGAAGGGTCTCAGGATTGGAATGGGTAGGAGTTGGATATTACTTTCTTGCTATAGGAAGGGTCTCATGTTTGGAATGGGAAGGAGTTGGATATCACATATGCTATAGTTAGTGTCTCAGGTTTGGAACGGGAAGGAGTTGGATATCACATCTCATGTTATAGGAAGGATCTCAGGTTTGGTATTAGAAGCATTGAGACATCACATCTCATGCTATAGGAAGGGTCTCAGGGTTGGAATGGGAAGGAGTTGGATATCACATCTCATCCAATAGGAAGGGTCTCAGGTTTGGAATGGGAAGGAATTGGATATCACATCTCATGTTATAGGAAGGATCTCAGGTTTGGTATTAGAAGCATTGAGATATCACATCTCATGCTATAGGAAGGGTCTCAGGATTGGAATGTGAAGGATTTGGATATCACATCTCATGCTAAAGGAAGGGTCTCAGGTTTGGTAGAAGCATTGAGATATCACGTCTCTGCTATCGGAAGGGTCTCAGGATTGGATTGGGAAGGAGTTGGATATCACATCTCATGCCATAGGAAGGGTCTCAGGTTTGGTATAAGCATTGAGATATCACATCTCTGCTATCGGAAGGGTCTCAGGATTGGATTGGGAAGGAGTTGGATATCCCTTCTTATGCTATAGGAAGTGTCTCAGGTTGGAATGGGAAGGAGTTGGATATCACATCTCATGTTATAGGAAGGGTCTCAGGATTGGAATGGGAAGTATTTGAATATCACATCTCTTGCTATAGGAAGGGTCTCAGGATTGGAATGGGTAGGAGTTGGATATTACTTTCTTGCTATAGGAAGGGTCTCATGTTTGGAATGGGAAGGAGTTGGATATCACATATGCTATAGTTAGTGTCTCAGGTTTGGAACGGGAAGGAGTTGGATATCACATCTCATGTTATAGGAAGGGTCTCAGCTTTTGGTATAAGCATTGAGATATCACATCTCTGCTATCGGAAGCGGCTCAGGATTGGAATGGGAAGGAGTTGGATATCCCATCTCATGTTATAGGAAGAGTCTCTGGTTTGGTAGAATCATTGAGATATCACATCGCATGCTGTAGGAAGGGTCAAAGGATTGGAATGGGATGGACTTGGATATCACATCTCATGCTATAGGTAGGCTCTCAGGTTTGGTATAAGCATTGAGATATCACATCTCATGCTATAGGAAGGGTCTCAGGATTGGAATGGGAAGGAATTGGATATCACATCTCATGCTATAGGAAGGGTCTCAGATTTGGTATAAGCATTGAGATATCACATCTCATGCTAAAGGAAGGGTCTCAGGATTGGAATGTGAAGGATTTGGATATCACATCTCATGCTAAAGGAAGGGTCTCAGGTTTGGTAGAAGCATTGAGATATCACGTCGCTGCTATCGGAAGGGTCTCAGGATTGGATTGGGAAGGAGTTGGATATCCCTTCTCATGCTATAGGAAGAGTCTCAGGATTGGAATGGGAAGGATTTGGATATCACATCTCTTGCTATAGGAAGGGTCTCAGGATTGGAATGGGTAGGAGTTGGATATTACTTTCTTGCTATAGGAAGGGTCTCATGTTTGGAATGGGAAGGAGTTGGATATCACATATGCTATAGTTAGTGTCTCAGGTTTGGAACGGGAAGGAGTTGGATATCACATCTCATGTTATAGGAAGGGTCTCAGGTTTGGTATAAGCATTGAGATATCACATCTCTGCTATCAGAAGCGGCTCAGGATTGGAATGGGAAGGAGTTGGATATCCCATCTCATGTTATAGGAAGAGTCTCTGGTTTGGTAGAATCATTGAGATATCACATCGCATGCTGTAGGAAGGGTCAAAGGATTGGAATGGGATGGAC
This sequence comes from Ambystoma mexicanum, assembly GCF_040938575.1. Taxonomy (NCBI): domain Eukaryota; kingdom Metazoa; phylum Chordata; class Amphibia; order Caudata; family Ambystomatidae; genus Ambystoma; species Ambystoma mexicanum. The sequence continues at coordinate 14,017,386 of NW_027182444.1, forward strand.
TTGGATATCACATCTCATGCTATAGGTAGGCTCTCAGGTTTGGTATAAGCATTGAGATATCACATCTCATGCTATAGGAAGGGTCTCAGGATTGGAATGGGAAGGAATTGGATATCACATCTCATGCTATAGGAAGGGTCTCAGATTTGGTATAAGCATTGAGATATCACATCTCATGCTAAAGGAAGGGTCTCAGGATTGGAATGGGAAGGAGTTGTATATGACATCTCAGGCCATAGGAAGGTTCTCAGGTTTGGTATAAGCATTGAGATATCACATCTCTGCTATCGGAAAGGTCTCAGGATTGGAATGGGAAGGAGTTGGATATCCCATCTCATGTTATAGGAAGGGTCTCAGGTTTGGTATTAGAAGCATAGAGATATCACATCTCATGCTATAGGAAGGGTCTCAGGATTGGAATGGGAAGGACTTGGATGTCACATCTCATGCTATAGGGAGGGTCTCAAGTTTGATATTAGAAGCATTGAGATAACAAATCTCATGATATCGGAAGGGTCTCAGGATTGGAATGGGAAGGAGTTGGATATCACATCTCATGATAAAGGAAGGGTCTAAGGTTTGGAAGGGGAAGGATTTGGATATCACATCTCATGTTATAGGACGGGTCTCAGGTTTGGTATTAGAAGCATTGAGATATCAAGTCTCATGGTATAAGAAGGGTCTCAGAATTGGAATGGGAAGGAGTTGGATATCACACCTCAAGCTATAGGAAGGGTCTCAGGATTGGAATGGGAAGGAGTTTGATATCACATCTCATGCCATAGTATGGGTCTCAGGTTTGGTAGAAGCATTGGGATATCACATCTCATGCTATCGGAAGGGTATCAGTATTGGATTTGGAAGAAGTTGGATATCCCATCTCATGCTATAGGAAGGGTCTCAGGTTGGAATGGGAAGGAGTTGGATATCACATTTCATGTTATAGGAAGGGTCTCAGGATTGGAATGGGAAGGACTTGGATATCATATCTCATGCTATAGGACGGGTCTCAGGTTTGTTATTAGAATCATTGAGATATCATATTGCATGCTGTAGGAAGGGTCTAAGGATTGGAATGGGAAGGACCTGGATATCACATCTCATGCCATAGTATGGGTCTCAGGTTTGGTAGAAGCATTGGGATATCACATCTCATGCTATCGGAAGGGTATCAGTATTGGATTTGGAAGAAGTTGGATATCCCATCTCATGCTATAGGAAGGGTCTCAGGTTTGGAAAGGGAAGGAGTTGGATATCACATCTCATGTTATAGGATGGATCTCAGGTTTGGTATTAGAAGTATTGAGATATCACATCTCATGTTATCGGAAGGATCTCAGGTTTGGTATTAGAAGTATTGAGATATCACATCTCATGCTATAGGAAGGGTCTCAGGATTGGAATGGGAAGGAGTTGGATATCACATCTCATGCTAAAGGAAGGGTCTCAGGTTTGGTAGAAGCATTGAGATATCACATCTCATGCTATAGGAAGGGTCTCAGGATTGGAATGGGAAGGACTTAGATATCACATATCATGCTATAGGGAGGGTCTCAGTTTTGATATTAGAAGCATTGAGATATCACATCTCATGCTATCGGAAGTGTCTCAGGATTGGAATGGGAAGGAGCTGGATATCACATCTCATGCTAAAGGAAGGGTCTCAGGTTTGGAACGGGAAGGAGTTGGATATCACATCTCATGTTATAGGAAGGGTCTCAGGTTTGGTATAAACATTGAGATATCACATCTCTGCTATCGGAAGTGTCTCAGGATTGGAATGGGAAGGAGTTGGATATCCCATCTCAGGTTATAGGACGGGTCTCAGGTTTGTTATTAGAATCATTGAGATATCATATTGCATGCTGTAGGAAGGGTCTAAGGGTTGGAATGTGAAGGACTTGGATATCACATCTCATGCTATAGATAGGCTCTTAGGTTTGGAAAGGGAAGGAGTTGGATATCACATTTCATGTTAGAGGAAGAATCTCAGGTTTGGTATTAGAAGCATTGAGATATCACATCTCATGCTAGTGGAAGGGTCTCAGGATTGGAATGGGGAGGAGTTGGATATCACATCTCATGCTATAGGAAGGGTCTCAGGTTTGGTATAAGCAATGAGATATCACATCTCATGCTATAGGACGGGTCTCAGGATTGGAATGGAAGGAGTTGGATATCACATCTCATGTTATAGGAAGGATCTCAGGTTTGGTATTAGAAGCATTGAGACATCACATCTCATGCTATAGGAAGGGTCTCAGGGTTGGAATGGGAAGGAGTTGGATATCACATCTCATCCAATAGGAAGGGTCTCAGGTTTGGAATGGGAAGGAATTGGATATCACATCTCATGTTATAGGAAGGATCTCAGGTTTGGTATTAGAAGCATTGAGATATCACATCTCATGCTATAGGAAGGGTCTCAGGATTGGAATGTGAAGGATTTGGATATCACATCTCATGCTAAAGGAAGGGTCTCAGGTTTGGTAGAAGCATTGAGATATCACGTCTCTGCTATCGGAAGGGTCTCAGGATTGGATTGGGAAGGAGTTGGATATCCCTTTTCATGCTATAGGAAGGGTCTCAGGATTTGAATGGCAAGGAGTTGGATATCACATCTCATGCCATAGGAAGGGTCTCAGGTTTGGTATAAGCATTGAGATATCACATCTCTGCTATCGGAAGGGTCTCAGGATTGGATTGGGAAGGAGTTGGATATCCCTTCTCATGCTATAGGAAGTGTCTCAGGTTGGAATGGGTAGGAGTTGGATATTACTTTCTTGCTATAGGAAGGGTCTCATGTTTGGAATGGGAAGGAGGTGGGTATCACATATGCTATAGTTAGTGTCTCAGGTTTGGAACGGGAAGGAGTTGGATATCACATCTCATGTTATAGGAAGGGTCTCAGGTTTGGTATAAGCATTGAGATATCACATCTCTGCTATCGGAAGCGGCTCAGGATTGGAATGGGAAGGAGTTGGATATCCCATCTCATGTTATAGGAAGAGTCTCTGGTTTGGTATTAGAATCATTGAGATATCACATCGCATGCTGTAGGAAGGGTCTAAGGATTGGAATGGGATGGACTTGGATATCACATCTCATGTTATAGGTAGGCTCTCAGGTCTGGTATAAGCATTGAGATATCACATCTCATGCTATAGGAAGGGTCTCAGATTTGGTATAAGCATTGAGATGTAAGGATATTTGGCATGTTACAGCACAGAGTACAGCACTACTGCACAAGTAGCATTTTTTTTTTGCAGCACCACCACAAGGGTGCGGTGCATTGCTATATGGGTTAGCAGATTAACAAGGAAAGACAGACTATTCAGTCAAAAACGATTTTAACATATAAGATGCAAATCTATTTTTACAGTTAAAAGCACACGTGTTCATTTAAAAATGCACACTATTTTTCACCTGAAATGCCTATATTGCTAGAGACACATTTGAAAATTAACAGCTAACATATTAACCATTAACCTGACTAATAAAACCTTATTTTAATATAACTCACTAATAAAATGTGTTCTCTACTGCAGAATTAGGCATACGTTGAAAACCAGTTAAATGAGTGTGCAGATTTTTTTTTCCTCTCTTCTCTGCCTGATTATCCGTGTTGTTGTGCACAGTAACTGCAGGAGGAAGGAAGTCAGATTTGCAACAATTGCAAATGTATAAGCGAAGCTATTGTTAAAGAGTAGGAGGATGAGAGATGATGGATTTCATTGGGACACGTCATAAAGAGGGCTGAGAGGAAAGTTTTAGTGGGCAGTAGCAGGGAAAAAGACAGGGAGACATCTTTCTGCACTACTGGGGAGAAGACCTGGCTGTGGGGTCCTGACTGAATGCAAATTCCGGTGTCCTGCTGCAGTCGAGACTGGGGAGAGCTGAAAGAAAAACCTTTCCACTGGCCGAGGCATTCCTATCTGAAAAAGCTGAGAATTCCAGGCAATGACCCCGGCTTGAGAAGGCAAGCGTTCCTTTTTGCTGGAGTTAATCCAAGAGAGCCACATTCACAAAGAGAACAACTGAAGAACACTCAGATAAGGTAATTACCTAAGCGTGGGAGCCGGGTGTGTGCACGAAATTATGCAGTCAGTGTAGGATTCCTGTGCGTGTCTTAATCAAATACCAATGTTGCAATTTGAGTTTTGTTCTCCGCCACGCTCTTTGCAGTGTGACATAGAGAATGCTTTTACTGTACCATTTTATTTATTTCTGTAAAGAATGAGATCATGTCTAAGTGCAACTTTTATAATACAGAAAATATTTGAAAACAGACGGGTGGTTTATTTTCTATTTACCATTACAATGCCAATGATGTGGGGAGATTTTTAAACAGTGCAATGGTCATTTTAAGACAGATGTGTGTATGTCAGAATCAGTATGAATAATTGTGAGTGACTGTAGTATAACTTGTTGGAGGTACATGAGCCAACAGGAAGAGAGACTCTCTGAACATAGCTCCCTACCGTATATAAGGTAGTGGAAATTACCACAAGACTACCACATATAGCTCTCTGTCGTAAATAAGTCAGTGAGTTTGCCCATGGTGGCGCACCAACACTATCACTGGAAAATGTGGTATCTCTAGAATGCAGGTCTGAGGTCTCTCTAGTAATCACACGAAAAATCTAAGCGAAGATAAGGGATTCTGGACATTGGGGCCACAAATAAAACAAGGGAATTATGCTCACCAAAATACCACCAACCACGTATACCAAATATGCAGGTCTGGGTGCTGAAATAATGCATGTCCATTGTATTATTGTTGCACATGGCCAAATCTGAATACAAAGAGTGATTATTGCTAAGTTATTTTTCGGCGGTAATAAAATACCGTCAGGCCCCAAATCTCCACAAAATACCCTACATATTTATGGTGCGTTGCAGGCCGGGAAAGTGATCACAGAGTACCTACTGGGCGTGGCAAGTGTGTCTCACACTGCCATTTGCACATTAAAGGGAACCCATTTTATAATAGCAGTGTGCCACTAAAAACGAATTTCAGAATGTCACAAAGGGAAACCACATTCTCAGATCTAGTGCAATATTTAGAGGCAAAGTTATTTGCACATGGGAATTGGTCTTCGAACAGTACCTTAGAATGGAGTAACCGCATTCAGGGTGAGGTGCAGAAAGAAAAACTAGACAATATTTTTGCAGAAGGCAGCATAATTCAGGTCTGCCTTACAAGATTATTGAATGCAGCCGATAAAAGTGCAGAGAAAGACTGTTTAATACGGCTATGCGGCAAAATATGGTTTATTTTAAACAAGTCCCTGCGAATGCAAGAGAATGATACTCAGCTAATTAACAGGTTAAAGACTGAATTAGATGGGGCAAGTAAAAATCAGGAAATGTTGAGAGCAGAATTGGATGTATGCCAAAAAGACATGCAATTAAAATGCAGAGACTTTGATACTCAGTTATCCAAAAGCAAGAAACAATTTGAAGATAGTGAGCAAGAATTGACACACTTAAAAGCCTTAGTGGATCACATTAGGCAGGATAAAGATGAGGTTGTTTCAGAAATGCAGATTTTACAAAAAGAACATTGCGAAAAAGAAGGTGATCTCCAGAGTGTAGAACAAGAAATGATTAAAATGATCCAAGAAAGAGACAAGAGAAATAAAGAGTTCAATGAATGCCAAATGCAAATGTGCGATATGCAGGAGGCAATTAATAAAATGAGTGATGAAAATAATTATTTGCATGATGAAGCCAACAGACTCCTTAAAAAGTGTAAGGACTTAGAACAGCAAATGTGCATTCCCAGGTCCCAGGAGAGGCGGCAGGGTACCACATTCAATGGAGTGGAGGTGAATTCTAGCTCTGCCCAAAGAGCTAGTGCCCCAGTGACAGGACCGGTGACTGAACTTGGTTGCAGCGCCCTTGGGGGATTTGATACTCCCATTGGGGGCAGCCACCAATCTCATACACCTGAAAACAGGATTGAATCACAAAATAGTGCAATTCCATGCATTGCAACAAGTAGCCCCATAAAAATAATGAAATCCATTAAAGCCCTGATCAAACCATTTAAAAAGGGAGGTGAATGCTGCATTGAGGATCACTTAGAAGCGGTGCATGACATTTTTAAAGCGCTCCAGATACCTAAGGAACAGTACAGACAATATTTTTATTTAACTTTAGATGCCCCGACGGCCAGCATCATAAGGGGATTAAATGAACAGCAGAATATGACATGGCTGGAGTTTGAAAAAGAAATTAGGCGTCATTTTTCTCCTTTTCAGTCATTGCAGGAGGCAAAGAAAGTCGCGTACACTATTACTGCTGGACCTAATACATCACCTCGCCAATTTTTACAAGACTTAAAAAGAGCATTCTCTCGCTTTGATGTATCTTTTGACTCAAATTCCAATGAGTTTAAAACCGCATACTTCTATGGGCTACAGAAAGACATCATATCCCAATTGGTCCGTGAATTTGACCGTGACAAGTCCCTTGAATGGATTGTACATCAAAGCACCAAGCTATATGAGGTACTCTATTGTCAGGGTAGAGAAAGTGATAAAATGAAAGATACTAGGCCTAAATCTAAAGAACCCTCAGCCACAGTAATGGAAATCAGGTCAGCCAAAATGTCCCTTGAGTCTGCTCAAAGCCAAGGTAAAAATAATGTGACACCTGAACAAAGGGGTAATCAACAAAGATCGCCATTTCCTGTACCAATGTTCCAATCACATGATCCTAGTAATAGAGAGAGCTACATCAGCCCTAGATATTTAGGAGATAGACCCCGGGTAAGGTACCGGTCTGATATGGCAGGTATGAACAATAACCAGAGACAAAATCAAGATCAAAGAAATGATGGTCCCTACCAGTCATTGGGGACACAGAGTAGGTTTGATCCCAACACCATGATATATGGTAATCAGGATAGACCCCGATATGTGGATCGATTTACTGATAATGGAAATCAATATAGGGGCCAGTACCCACAATCTGAGAGACAGGACATGAAGCAAAACGTGAACTACAGTCCACGCCAGTACAATGATTCCCCACCAGGGGACTATAATCAAAGGATGGGTGCAACCCGCTCCCCTCCACAAATGAATCAAGAGTTCAGAAACCATCCCAACCGGTATCAATCACCTGAGAGGTATCAGAATAGATCCAATCAGGGGGAAAACAACCAATATCGACCTAGGCCACAGAAAGAGGATCCTAGAGAGATGGAAAGGTTCCAGTGCCTTGAGGCCCAAGTGAAAGTGTTAGCTGAGCAAATAGGAAAGCTCTATACAGCGCAAAAACAACCTTCCAAAGAGGGGGCTGATGGCCATAGCAATGACCGGGGGGCTTCCGAAAAGTGACTAAGTACTCATGATAACTGCAGTGCCAAAATGACAGATTGCTCTGATATAATTTTGCATGACAACTCTGAGGTGACTAATGGATTAAAAATGAAAGTACCAGTAAATGAAATTGTGATAGAAAGTGTAAATACTTCTAAAAAAGAGGTACGGTTTAACTTAGAGCTAAATAAAACAGTAAAGATTTGCACAAATGAAAAAGAAACATTAGGAATTCCAAAAGAACAAAGGGACAGATTTAAGAAAAATGACTCATGCATGGGGAATACCAGTGAACAGGGAGTAAGTGGGGATGCCATAGCTCCTTCCCTGGGCAAGCAAAACAATGACCAAACACAGACAGAAAAAGGAAATACTCACAAGGAGGGTACAAGTCAATCACCTGAAAAATTCTTTGAGCCACATATTTTTGAAGAGGCTGAAAGGGCTGGTATTACACTAAATGATCACAAATGCACAGAATTAAAAAATGACAAATTGCTGAATGATGTTGTTACACATGTTCAGTTGGAAGGTTGTAATGTGGTCTCTGATGTTACCCAGATGGATGGGCGAACGGTGGCCACACTCCAAAAAACCTCTGAACATGGAGAAATGAATAAAATATCTCGCACAGAAATGGGTAAAAAGGAGGGAAAAATGTCTTTTCATTTACCAATGTGCTTAGCCAAAAGTGAAAAAGACCTGAGAAAGGTGAGCCCTGAAATCAGTAAGAATTCACATTTCTTATGTGTATTAGAGGAAGTTGAGGACAGATATTATGCACCCATCACTGTAGAAGAAAAATGCCACACCTTTGCTATGATTGACACTGGCGCACAGGCCACAATTATGTCCAAGGAGCTGGTAAAGAGTATCAATGAAGGGAGGCCTCCACAGAGTCAGATCACAGTGAAGGCAAATCAAGGCCCAGTGCATAACTTTAATGGGGAGGAGGTGCCCATCATAGGTGTAACTGAGGTTGACATAAAAATAGGAAAGCACAGAATGAAACAAGAGGTATTGATCACATCTATTTGTGAAATTCCATTTCTGATGGGGACAGATTGCCTGAAAAGATTGTCTCCTCTCATAGATGGGGTGAATGGAGTGCTGTGGTCCTTAACCAAAAAACCATTGAGGCCTAAGAAACTAAAATCACAAAACAGCAATATAAAAGAATGTCACACCGTTGCCAAAACAAATGATGCTGTGGAGGTATATCTCCAGAATAGCTGCATACCTAGTGTCACTGTTATATTAATGTGTCAAGACAAAGATCAGAGCGACAATGAAAAACTACCTGTACAAATATACTTGGACCCAAGGAAAGATTGGCAGACTGCCATAGATGAGTACACATTACGTTTCTACTTAAAAGAGAATACATGCAAACAGAATATTGTTCCTAAAACAGATTCAGAAAAACACATTACCACTCTGGCAGAGATACACATAGAAGATGAGCAACCATGGGTTCACGTTGGTATAAATGATTATCTTAAAACAATAAAAGCCACTTTAGCACTTGAACATGAAAGGAGTTTCATTAATGAGAAATTGTTGCAAAAAATTATGGAGAGGGAAGAAATCCCGAAATTTAGGATTAAAAATCAATATGTTTCTGGGTTGGACAGTCCAGACTTTGAAAACCGAATTACAGGCAGATGCATGCTTAAAATTAGCATTGGGCAGAAAACAATTTACCATAATGTATGGATAGTGAGTGGAGCACAAAATGAATTTTACATGGGCAATGACATCATGCACAGAATGTGTATGGTGTTAGATTTCCTTAATCAAAAAATATGGTCACGCCTAGGTGGGCCGGCGCCTGAATTTGAAGACAAAAGAAGGGCTTATCATTGTGCACAACTAGTTCCTTATGCAGTCGAATTACAGATGAGGAAAAATACTATTGTTCCTGCATTTACAAAACAGTTTGCAATAACACTGAAATGCAAAAATGGACAGCAGATGAAAGGCTCTGATGCATTTGTATGCCTGAATGAATCCATAAAACAGCAAGGCCTGGATTATGAATACATTCCATTGGTAGATATTGGTGAAGGATCTGTAAAAATCATGGTAAATAATAAAGGTTGTCAGGACATTCATTTAGAGGAAAACTCCCCATTAGGAATGGCCATACAAAAATCACATTATACGGCAGATTTAAATAACATGGTGATTGGGAAAATTCCTGAAAAATATGTAGATGCCAAGGGCGAGTTACCAGAACACCTGGACTCTCAGCCCAAAGGAATATTTAAAATTCATTCTGTGTATCCTTATGATTCAAATGAAACAGTGTGCTGCCATCAAGAGAATTGCATAATATTTAATTTAAATGAAAATGAAACAGGAAATCAGCCCATTGAAGTGGAAGCTGATATGCCAAAATATTTGAAAGTGGCAGCTCTACAAAAAGACACAGCCACACAGTTAGAGGAAAGCGCTGAGATTCCTTTACCAGAAGAGTTTCCAGAATTTTCCAGAATGGTAGAAGAGCAGATCTCCTTAGCGGATGCATGTGACAGCGATGAGGATCGACGCAATCTGAGGGAAATATTTATGGAGTTTAAGGATGTATTTGCAAAAGATGCTTATGATTGTGGTTTAACTGATTTACATGTGGCCACACTACCAGAAGGTTGTAGCAGAAATCCAGTGTTTGTACGCCAGTATAGACTACCGCTGGCATGTTTAGAATCATTGGCAGAGATTATTAAAAATTTGGAATCACGGGGAATAATTAGGCCCATTCATAGCACATCCAATACGCCTATTTTAGGTGTGTTAAAGCCAAATGGTCAATGGCGGCTGTGTGCAGACTTAAGAGAGTTAAATAAAAGAGTACCAGTATCTAGATGGCCACTACCATTCATTGATCAGGGCCTAGCTCAGATACATGGTTCAAATGTATTTACCACGTTAGATCTCACATCTGGATATTGGTGTGTGCCATTGGCAGAGGAGATACAACACCTATTTTCCTTTACATTTGACAGGACTCAATATGCCTGGCTTAGAGCTCCGTTCGGGTACATCAATAGTGGGAGTGAATTTGGCATATTTTTGAGAAAGGCCATGCCAGATGCAGCGGAAAGAGGAACAATAGTTTATGTGGATGATGTCTTGATAAAAAATGAAAACCTTAAAAGCCATTTTAATGAAATAAGACATGTGCTTGGCCAATTGCAGAAAGCAGGCGCCAAAGTATCTTTGCAAAAAGCACAATGGTGCAAGAAAAAAGTGAACTTTCTAGGGCATGAAGTGACTGAACATGGGCTAAATCCACAAAGGAAGAAAATAGAGGCCATACAAAGATTAAAAGATCCTAAAAGTGTGAAAGGAGTAAAAAGTTTATTAGGGATGACAGGCTATAACAGAAAGTTCATTGAGAATTATGCAGAAATCACTCAACCATTGACTACACTGCTTAAACTAAATACTCCCTGGAGATGGGAAAGAGAGCAGTCTGATGCAGTGGCTAGATTGAAGGAATGTCTTGTAAAGGCACCATGTTTAGCATACCCCATAAAGGACAGGGATTTCTTTATAGAAATAGGCTTTTCTGAACATTGTATGTCAGCAGTGTTATCACAAAAACACGATTTGAATCACAAAACCATT